>NC_041386.1:654708508-654752427 GCF_002162155.2 Triticum dicoccoides | reverse complement strand
CTCCCACCGCCCTCGACCTCGCCGCCCCTAGCTACCTCTCCGTCGCCCCCCACCCCCTGCCACTAGTTAGTACTAGATTTAGTAGTAGTAGATGTTAATTTAGGGTTCATAGCTAGTACTAGATGTTGCTTAGTTAGTACTAGATTTTTAGTAGTAGTAGTGGTAGTTGAACTACTTTAGTTGTAGTTGAACTAGTTTAGTAAGTAAATTAATAAACTAGTTGAACTAGTTGAATTAATAGAACTAATGTATTTTTAGTAAGATACTTAATATAACTAGTTGAACTACTTTATTTTTAGAAAGAACTAGTTTTTTTCTATTTATAGTAAGTTTATATTTAGTAAGAATTATTTGAATTAATAAAACTAGTTGAACATGTCATATTTGTTGTTATTTTTTAGTTTAAGCAATTATTCGGGATGTATTAGTGATAACTTATATGGTTTCAGGTGACCACCGTTGTCCCCGTCACCGACCCCCTCCGACATCCCCGCCGTCGTCCCGGTCACCGACCCCCTCCGGCATCGAGGTGAGACCAGCCAAATATCCTTGTATATCTTGTGTTGTTGCTCAAATAGGATATGTGGTTGCCCAAGTGGCCGTTCATGTTCAGTTTACATCTCCGAGTGGCCTATGTTTTGCCGGAGTGTTGATTAATTTCCGTTCCGGCAAATTTCAGGCGCTCGATATGTCCTTTTTTAGCAAAGGTCATGCCGGATTTTTTCGTGAATTCTGGCATGACTTGTGCTAGAATATGTACAAGTTTAATCTTTGAATTATAATTGTAGGAAATGTCGTACTCGGACGACGACAGTCTCCTGGGGGAGTGTAGCTGGTGCCACGACGATCGAGGTATGTGCGACAGGTTCGTTCGGCTGGACGAAGATCGGCGCTTCAGTATTAAGCTCGAGGAGACCTTTGATTGTGAAACGGTACGCAACAACGACAAGTGTTTTTTTCGTAATTAAGCATGACTTCAACTATTTCAACGTCTAATTTTCATATTTTACAATTCGACTAGCTTATCCCATGCCATGCAAGATGCTATGTCTTGGAGAGGATGGGTTTTGAAGACCATGAAAATTTCGAAACAAAGAAAATACACCTGAGGACCCATTATGATATGGATTTTGAAGTAAATCTGTGCAATGCTGAGAGCGTAACCCATTTTGGTTGCCAAAATTGGGAAGCACTTTGCAAAATGTATGGTTTTTATGAGGGTATGATTGTCACCATGGATCTTGGTGATCCTGACATCGAGCAAGACAATATGGACATTTGGGTCCTTGTTGATACGCTTCCGATTGTACCGCTATGTGAGTTTCTCAAACATAGTTATTAACCAATTTATATTGTTTATTTCAAAATTGTTGATAGCTTATTTCCATTGACAACTTATTTTGATTCTTCAAAGACTGTGCGGAAGATGTTAGATAAAACCCACTACACCGATGGCACCGAATTAACGTATAAGGAGAAAAATCATCTGATCGCATTTTGTACTCTTCTTGAGAATTACAATAACTATTATCGAACTCCTCCAAATTATGGTGAATACGTGCCACTAGTGCATGTGTTGAACCACGGTAACTTCTCTGGAGATACCCTGCTAAGATTTTTTACTATTACGATATCCGTGCATCTTTTGCATACTTCTAAAACTAGTACATCATTGCTAACTACGAAGTTATTATTATGTTTTTCAACAGAAACTCCCGATGGATTGTGTGCCTCATCTGATGTCTCTGCATGGTCGCCTCTCAGTTCTGAACATACTGCCAGGTAAATCTACGGAGCTCACCTGTGCAAATCGGATTTCTAAAACCTGTGAACACATGTTCATCAGAGAATGGAAGAAATGTATGGACATTCGCAAGGAGGTTCTTGGAAGTAACATTCAGCGAAAGGCAAGAATTGGAGACAAGCTAATCTCCATTCTCCATAATGGAGAGTCAGGGGCTATCTTGCTTTTTGCTATTTTACCTTAGTAAATGTAGTAGGTCTTAATCGAAGGTAATAGGTCCTATGAGGTACAATATGTTTATTATGTGGTAATGTGTTAGAGTTGATAATGATGATCTTGAGGAGGTGTTATGTTATGTCAATGATGAAAACGATGATCTTGAGGAGGTGTTATATGACAATGATGTATTATGATGATAAGTTGTTAATGATATGATGATGATGATGATGATATTATATCATTGGGTGAAAGAACCGCGGATTAGTTTCAAGTGGATGGACATCCACTTGAAACTAGTCCACGGTTCTTTCACCCCATGATGTAATAACTCATTATTATGTAAAAACAATCTCTAAATTCCTGTTGTATGAAAACTTGTGTAAAGGTGTATGAATACAACATGAAATAAAAAAGAAATAAAATACTAAATAATAGTAGTAGCACGGGAGAGGAGAAGCGCTACTACTAATTACCAGTAGCGCTGTTCTGAAGGAGCGCTACTACTAAGTCAATTTACCAGTAGCATGGGTCGAGGCGCGCTATTGCTAAGCATTAGCTATAGCGCCTTATCAGTAGCGCTCCTGCCCGCGCTACTGATAGGCCTAAAACACACGCTTCTACTAGGCTTTTCGCTAGTAGTGGAAGACTCTGAAGACCCTGATAAAAAAATGACATCCTAGGATGATGGAAAGCGGATTCATCTAGGTTCCCAATCTTGGCAAATATGGCTCATGATATTCTTGCTATCCCCATTACAACGGTGGCTTCTGAGTGAGCCTTTAACACAAGTGGACGCATACTTGATGACTTTAGGACATCTCTAACTCCATTTATGGTACAAGCTTTAGTTTGTACGCAAGACTGGCTGAGAAGGTCAACAAATCATGTCGACATCAAGGAGAACTTGGAAGAATTAGAAGATCTAGAAAAAGGTAAATCAATTATCCAACTTCTCCATACATGATAGCAGATTACTTGTACCAAACCAATCACATACTAGCAGATTACTAATATGCACGACATAGTGATATATATGCATGACTTGTCAACTTTAGTAGATTACAAATGGACTAGGACAAGATCTTACCAACACTAAGATTATGAATTTGATTGAATCTACTTGTTGCAGAGTTGATTGAAGAATTTGGTGACAAGGTGAAGCGGAAGCGCAAGGTCAATGGTGGTGTTGTTGCTTCTTCCATGGCCAAGACGACCAACAAAGTGAGGTCCACATCCACTCATGGTTGAACTGAAATCATGTGGAATGTGTGCTATTCTCATTATCTTGTGCTTGTAATTTGTGACCAGACTTAGAGAATTGAGAACAGTGAGAGTACTGTGTTGATGTCAAGTACTATGTGGTTTGCTGCTTATGTCAAGTGTTGAACTTAGGTGGAATCTTATGTTCGTTGTTTGTTGTTGCACTGAAATCATGTACTTAACTTGATTTGTATGATGCCAAGTACTATGTTGTCAAGTACTATGTGGTGGTGTTGCTTGCCTATTTGCTGCTGCTTGTTATCTTATTACTTCCTGTCAAATATAAATGATTATGCATGCATGAATGTTGTTGCTGGACCATGAATCATGTCTTCTTACTTCGTGTCGTCTGAATCTTTTTTACTTGTTGTTTTGGTAATTTGTTACTTGCTGTCGGTACTTTGTTACTTACTGTGAAATGTAAACATGTATTGGTACAACCATACAGGAAGTAACATGAATGTACTGGTACAGGAAGTAACACTAATATTAGTTGTAGCAAATTAATTTGGTCTATTTGGTCGGGACCGAAGACCGAATATTAAAGACCGAAGACCGAATAGTGAAGAACCGAAAAGACCGAAATTATTTTGGTGTTTAATTCTGGAAGACCGGATTCTTGGAAGACCGAAAAGACCGAACCAAACAAATCAAAAAGACAGAACGCCCGGGGCGAGTGGTGCGTCTCCTTTCCCGCCATACGTGTGGCAGTTATCGACGTCATTTATTTAATATATATGGAGTCAGCGCATGCTCCCTAAAATTAACGAAAAAACTAACGCCCACACGTGCGGCATGTTGCACATCGCCCACACGCCTTCTTTACCACTTTTTTTGCCACATGTGCACAGATGACATCAGCAAGAATCTTTTTGGTTTTCGGCTTAAAAATGTTTTATCTCCTAATTAATAAATCGAATCAAAAATCCATTTTCGCCATTAAATCCATCTCGACGAGATCTTCAAAACTAGACCCATGTTGGACAAAAAAAATTTGCCCAAAAGTTTCCATGATGTTTACACTGCAGTTGCCATAGGGCTTAGAGTAAAGTTTCCATGTGGCAATTTCAGTTTATAGAGCATGGCACTTTTAGTATTTTGATGATTACACTGCAGTTGCCATAGGGCTTAGAGTAAAGTTTCCATGTGGCAATTTCAGTTTATAGAGCATGGCACTTTTAGTATTTTGATGATGGCAACTCCAGCACTTTGACTATAAACATTATTTTTTGTATGAACCATGACAATTTTAAGTGCATGTATCATGGCAATTTTAGTTTATGGTTCATGGCAAGTCTAGTTTCTTAATTCCCCGTTTTATAAATGTTAAAATTTATTTTTAAATGTTGAAGAAAATAGCTGGAATATATCATGTCAATTTCATTGTAAACACCATGGCAATTCATGTGCAATAGACATGGCAACTTTTAACCTAATTTTTTTCGTCAAAACATATCAACATGGGATCTAGTTTCGAAGATCTCATCGCGAGGAATTTAATGGTGAAAACGGATCTTCAATCCGATTTTTCGTTTAAGAGATAAAACATTTTTAAAACTGAAAATCCAAAAAGATTCCCACATGCATGCATGCGGTAATCGTGGCGCAGTCTGTGTGTTATAATTATAATGGCATTGGTGGGTAATTTTACTAACTTAAAATCGTATCTAATAGGCATTGGTGGTAATTTTACTAACTTAAAATCGTATCTAATGGGCAATTGTGGGTAATTTTACTAACTTAAAATCTTATCTAAAGGGCATTGGTGGGTAATATTACTAACTTAAAATCTATCTAATGGGCATTGGTGGCTAATTTTAGTAACTTAAAATCTTATCTAATGGCTATAAAATTTAGTCTATTAAATTAATGGTTGGATATTTCTGATTTTTGCAGTAATTTCTAGCTTATTTCTTTTCTCTGGTTAACCCGTCAAGCACTTTATATATATATAATAGATGAATTTTAGTGAACATGAACTTTGGTACATAAATATTAGGTAATATTTTGAGTTTGCACACAAAGTTCGGAGGCGCTTCGAGTCAAACAAATAATTTTTGATTTTGAAAAGGCCATTTAGTTGATGTTGGGCCACTTATTTATTTCCTAAGAATTTACTCGTGAGTTAAATTAATTTGGTTTCAACATGACAATGATCAGGGGAAATTTATAGAATAATGCGAACATTTTTGTTTTACCATTCCAAGAAATAATAATTTCACTTGCAATTTAAATTTGAATTGACTTTGGTTTTTATCAAGTGGGAATTTGGGTTAGTCAAACTTGATGACACGGCACCATTAGTCAGGGATCACTGTAGCATAATTACATGGGTGTTACAAAGATGATGTTGAGAAGTGCTATAATCTATTGCCTCAAAACAGTATAATCGGCTGGATTATGTGTGCTGAAAAGTTTATGGCTAAATTCCTTCCAAGCTCAAAGATAACTCAATTGATCAGAAACCGCACTTCATTTATCCAAGAAGATGGTGAAACACTATATAAAGCTTGGGAGAGATACTCCAAAATTTTAACCTTATGTCCTAACCATGGTTATGCTAAATATGTTATACTACATATGTTTTACCATGGAATTAATGAGGAATCAAAATCCATTATTGATCTAAGTGCATGTGGACAATTTATGTCATCGACCTTAGAAGAAGGGAAGGAGCATATTGAGATGATTGTATCCGCGCACGAGAAATGGAATATGGACGAAACTAGCAGACCAACTAGGAAGGTGTACATATTGAAGACATGGAAGCATTCAAGAAGGTAACTCAAGAGAAAGGTAAGCCTGCTCAACAAGTTATCAATGAAAAAATGGATATATTCGATATTTATCATCAAGAAGACGTGCTTCAAGATACGAAGAATAAATTTAAATTCCACCAAGATAACTTAAACAAAGACTTCCAAAGATGCATCTATCACAATGAAAAGGTAATAGCATATCTATGACGAGAGGTATATGGGTTACGCAAAGTGGTAAAGAATCTCGCTAAACACTCTCGTATGATAGAGACTCAATGTATTCAAATCTCCGAAACTCAAGCGTTGATTCTTACGCAATTAGATAATCCTATTTCTACTAATAATATATCTACTCGGAGTGGTAAGAGAATGCAAGATTCCAAGGGCCCGGAATGGTATGAAAAACAGTAAGAAAAAAGAATAATAGAGAGCCAAAGACAAACTCGAGAGAAAAGAGAATTTCTCTTCGGTGAAGAAGAACCTGAAGAACATGTACATCGAGATCCTCAGGTAGATGAAGTAGAAGTTGAAAAAGAAGTTGATTCTGATGCAGAAAACTGATGGCAATAACAATGAAGAAGAAACTCCGAAGCAAAAGAGCAGGAAGAGCCTAGGGTGGAAAAAACTAAACAACCACCTAATCCTACCGCGAAGGTTATTGACTAAGCATCGAAAAAATGGAAAGGTAAGGAGAAAGAGAAAGTTAAAGGTAAATATAAGAAGACTCTTCCTTACCCCAAGGCTGTAAGACCACCTTCAAATGATGCACTATACTCGTCTTTTCTGCAAGCCAAAGTTCATCTTAAAATGTCAATGCATGTGACTGATATGTTAATCAAATGAAACTGAGGAAAATCTACTTTGTCCTTTGGATGGCAGGACATATCACATTTAGAAGGAAAGAAAGGGAGATTGATGCAAATCAAGTCAATTGGAGCAACTTTCTTGGAGAGAGCACTGTGAAAAGGTGCACCTGGGTGAAATACGACGTTTCATACGACTGCACGCGCTTGTTTGAGTGATACTTTGGAGTGCCCTCAGCCCCTCCGCATCTATAAAAGCAACTTTCATGAAGGAACCAGGGGGAGAAGAGAACCCTAGCCGCCGTTACACCATATGGAACAGGAGATGACAAGATCTTTGTAGTTTTTGGTCCTTTCATCTCCATCATCATCACCAGCCACTACTAGGGAAAACCCTTGTTGTAGCACAGGTTTTTAGGCTAGCAGCAGTGCGGGCAGCCGCACTACTACTAAGGCGCTACAACTAACTCTTAGTAGTAGCGCGGTCGGTACCCGCGCTACTATTATTGACTATATCAGCAGCGCTTTTCTGGAATGTGCTACTATTAGTTAGCTGTAGCGGTTTCGTAGCCCCTCGCTACTGCTATATCTATCATCATTTTCCCCAACTTCCTATCCCGTTTCGGTCTAGATACTAGGTACTACTAGATCTCAATTTCATAAAGCATTATAGGTACTAGGTAGTACTCCCTCCGTTCCAAAATACTCGTCGTGGTTCAAACCACGACGAGCAATTTGGAACGAAGGGAGTACTAGATAACAATTTCATATATAGTCAACATGCATCCTCAAGCAGTACTAGGTGATATCGACCATGATCATCATATGTAGTTCTAGATGATATCGACGACGGTCATCATATGTAGTTCTAGATGATATCGACGATGATCATCATATGTAGTTCTAGATGATATAGCCACACACACATATGTAGTTCTAGATGATATCAAAGACGATCATCATCCTCAAGCCTGGGCGGTTGGTGTTCCTGATAGTAATTAGGATGGCCTGTCCAACACGAAGATTCTTGCCATCGAGGGATCTCTTCCACCCAACCGAGTTTAAGTGTGTGTGACCGTCCGTGTTCATGCGGTAAGTACAGATTGTGATGGAGCCCCTTGCGGTAAGGTGTAGTCCAGCTGAGCCTTCTTCATCAGGCTCGATACCATAACTCACAGCTAGGCTCTTTGCCAATTTCAGAAAAAGAAAAAACATATAAATTAATAAATAGCCTCACACATACTCTTGCAAATAAGTATATATGGATTATATACACTATTAATAGTTCCTTAGATTCTACACTAATAAGCATGTGATCAAACTCTACACTAAAGCATATCATCGACTAGATTCCACACAACATATCATTGGACTCTCCACTAAGCATATCATCGGATATTTTGCATTTGTAAGTATAGCATACCATATCATGTCGATCGACCATGGTACTTGTCAGGCGGGTCACGAATGGCACCCCGACAATGTCAGCACGTGGCGGAATAATGTCCCATAGGTTGCACACCTCCTCCTCGCTCAGCCTCATTCTTTGAGCTACGATGGCTTCATGAAGTGGGTCCTCATCATCTTCATCGAGTGGGTCCTCATTATCTTCATCATCTTCGTCATCTTTATCATAGTCCACCAGGTTGATATAAATGACAGCCAGCTTGGGTCTTTCTGCTCTGAAGGAGAAGCTGATCAACTCACCACCAGTAGGACGCATGCGGGCGAGGAAACGGGCCCATCCATCTCCTCCAATCTGTGAAATATTGCATCCTTTCTCGACCTCCATAGTGTACGGCCCCCCAGGAGCCTCAAATGTCATAGTGTCTCCTGTCAGCTTGTTGAATTTCAACCTCACATTGCATGGGACGATCTGTGTAAAAAAGCAAAATGACACAATGCAGTAATGGCAACACTAAAAATAAAATAGTTGTTACATTTCATATAATTTCTTACCGCCGCATGATGAAAACTCGGCTAGAAGTAGATGCCGAACAACTTGCCAGTTGCAAGGCTGCTGGCGCACCTTGACTTGCACAATCGACATGGTGGTGGTGGTGGTGGCGCCATCTTCCTAAAGCAATATGCACTACAAGAAATCTATTAATCCATGACGGATTACTGGTGACGTTCTGGGAATCCGTCATGGAAACCGTCACTGATTTGAAATGTGCAAATGGGCCCTAAAATGGTAGTGTCTTTACTACGTACTTCAAGGCACCGTCATGAAAACTGTCATAGATCGACCAAATCGGCCTAGTTCGTGCTTATCCTTTTATTCTTTATACATTATCTGGACCGTCATGGATGGCTGTTGTTGATTTGTCGTGTATGCCATTTACTGTCCCACATGTGTGTGAGATGCAATCAACACTGCATGTAAAAAAAACACCGGAACTGAGAGCGCGCGCGACGGCGCGAGAAGGAAAATTTTAAGTCTCGAGCGCGGGGGGAGCCAGCCCATTTAACTACAGAAGAGTCCACACCCTAACCCTAAGTAGATTCTCTCGTCTCCTCCCGTCCCCAACCAGCAGCCGCCGCCACTCCACCGATGCTCCTCGCACCGCTCCACGCCGACGCCGACGGCGCCAGCGATGAACCATCCCGCGCTAGGGCCCTCCCCGTCTATCCCTTGTCAGATCCCTCCCCATCTGCCCCACGCCATGCCCCTCCCCATTCAGTTCGCCCCCTCAAGCTATGGCGGCCCAGTCCTACGGTCCCACCCCTTGAGCTGAGGCGGCAGCGGTGGTGGCGGGACAGACAACCGGCGGCGAGAACATATCCAGCTCCATCTGACGAGGAGCCACGGTGAGATCCAGGAGGCGACGACACCGCCATGGACCCAGAGTACAAGGGCGCCCCTTGCATCTGGCCCCAAATGTCCGCCAGCTGCTCCACACCGTCAGTACCCTGGTCGCGGCCGTCTTCTCCATCCGTGGTGAGCGTCTCCTCAATGAAGCATATAATGCTAATAAATACAGTCTCGTTCATACTTTGTTTCCTGATATAGCACATAATCACTGTATAGTATTAAGATTTTGAGGACCGATGACTTCCACATTCTTTTCCTTGAGCTTTAGTCCTTTACTCATGTAGACATCAAATGGCCCTAGAAGGGAATCGATTGTTCAGGATTTTTACACTTTTGGAATTTCCAGTCAGAACCATGATGGATTTATTATATTTTAGCCAATGGTTTCAGGGCATATTCCAGCGATAGTTCAGTTCTGTAGCTCCACTTCTGTACTTAAAACATTTGCTGTCTTGATTAAACATATTTTTTCTTAGTAATTAACCAGACTGTATAGGAAGACCAACATCTTCCAACATTATTAAATTGAGACAGAAGTAACTAGCCTCTGCTATTCCTTATGGCTGAAAATAGCAAAACTTATTTGTATTATTCTTCATATGCAGAGGATTTGGTAAACGAGAACAAGCAATTTGATCCAGTAATTTCTTGAGGTATGAACATTTTTCGTCCAGTCTTACGCCCATGCTATCTTGCAAAGATGTTTAATCAAGAATAGGTCGCCTCCAATATTGCTATTCCTAGTGCTGATTTGTTATAGGTATACCTATATTGAAAGAAAAATGAAGTGTGTTACTAGTAGTGTATATACTGGAACCATACTAGTAGTGTAAAAGTCTGTAGTGGCAAGTGTAGAACCATATATACATATTTCAGAAGGGCAGGAAGTGGTACAAAATAAATAGAAACAAACATGGTTCTTGTACCGCGAAAATTTGTTCTTTACACAGCAAAGTGCTTGCAGCTATTTACTTGATAGCAACCCGTTTGTTGGTGGTGTTCTGCTGGTAGTCTGCTCTGTTGCTGCTTTTGTAGTGTTGCTTGTTGATGCTTTAGCTGCACTGCTGCTGTTGATGCTCTAGATGACTAGATGTGCTGAACGTCTGCACTATGTTGTTGTGTTAGTTTTGTTGCTGCTGCTGGAGTGTTGATGGCGGCTGCTTGTAGGCTTATTTCTAGCTCTTGGCTGCTGATGGTGGCTGAAATTTGCCGTTGTGTTGATTGTGCTACTTGTTATTGCTTCTTCTATTGCCTGTGTTCTCTCTTGTCCATCCGTCAATGTTCCTAGCTGGCCACACACACTTACCCCCAAATGGCAATCCCATTGGTACATCTGATGATTCTAATATGTATCAAACTTGCACCTAGATCTGTACATGTATTTGTGAAGGCTAGCTTGGGTGGTTCCACGTGTGTGTGTGAGAAAGGATGCTTCTTTGGATTTTAGGTCAATCCTTTTTGTTTGTTTCCAGCCAGCCTTCAATTATTAATCTGTTAGGCGTGTAGTTCTCGAGAGCCGATCATTTCTATCTTCTCAATTTTGTATGAATATTTGGTTTTAGAAAGGGAAAGTAATGTGCGGCTAGCCAGTGTACATTGTTCCTTAGTTCAGTTAGTAACTCTTTAAGACACCAGTTAGTAAATTTAGACATTTGGAAAGGCATGGTTCTTTAAGAATTTGGTTAAGTTGAGACAACATCTGCATTTCAGTCATAATGAAATGAAACTGCATATCTAGTTGTCACACTAATATCTTTGCTTTGCACATTTTAGTCACTACATCTCCCACTTGATCGACGCCGATGCCACGGTCCTCAAGCAGAATAGGGTGAGCTTGATACCTTTCCATTCTCCAGCTTGTCTTATTATTGATGTGAATTATTCAGGCTGTACATTTTGAGTTGTTCAAGGTGTGGACTGTTGTGTGGTTCCAGAAAAATTCTAAATGTACGGATATTTGTGTGTGCATAAAATCTGCTTTGGACCATGTCCCTGATATCATGCATTGCATCCATACTCAACTAGAGTTGCTATCTCTTCGTGTTCATGGGTTCCGATTCTGCTTGTATCTGAATAACCATTAAATCATTGATTTTTCCATGTAAGAAAATAATGTGTAGTTCTCGGGCGTTAGATGAAAAATCCTTTGGTGCCGATTTTGATTTAAACATTGAGTTAATATAGTCCACAACATTAGATATTTTTGTTTGAACTTGCTTTTTTATATTTCTGCCCAGTTTGTGTTAATTATCACAAGTTAGTCTCTGTCACTTGTCTACTGTCATTATTGTTTGTTAAGGAATGGTGTTGTATAGTGTATATGTTGGCAGAATTTTCTTTACATACATTTTAGCTGATCGCCTGTACAGAAAATTATTCCTCCCTTGTACTTTTGAATTTCTGACTGAATCTTTAAGTTTTGTATCAATATGGTTGCAAATAACTCTGATGCAAGTACATCTTCATCTTGATGTACTTATTGTTCCTCTAGCATGCTAATCTTTTTTTGATTGCTTCTTCTTTGTTCAAATAGGTGACTTGATATAGTTGTATAAATAATCCTTCTGTTTCAATGATTACCTTTAAATGAACTTCATTACTACCTTGATGCCTAATTCATTTTTTAGCTGACTTCTTCATATAGTTGTATAAATAATCCTTCTGTTTTCCCTTCTTTGGTTTTGCAAGCTAGCGGTTTAAATGATGTTGAGTTTTTTTGTTTATTACAGCAGAGGTGATGGACTGTGTACTACTGTACTTTCGGAAATGCGTGTACACAGAATTGGATTCTGAAGTAGCGATGGAGGTGAAGATTGTGTGCTTTTATGCAAGATTACTACTAGTAGATGGTATATTGTTTTTTCTTCAGATTTAGGAGTGTTTGATCGGCTACATAGTGAATTTGTTCAGTCTCAAATTTTCAGTGTTATTACTAGCATATTCTCCAATTCTTGGCATTATTCAACATCAGCTCTGTCTCAATTCTTTATCACATCTCATATTGAAGTGTGGATCATTTAATTGCCTAAAATGGTCTTGCGTTTTGAGTGTTTTTATTTTACATTGCATGCAAAAGGAAGTTTATTGAGAGAAATTAGCTTTAATTGATGAAGAAAGTATGCCTCCAGCATTACTCTTTTCATGTTTTATTAACTATGAACTACATTGTATTGTATGGAATCATCTATTTTGATATACAAGCCCTGTCACGCGCATATAAACTTGATTTTGTTGTTGTACTTGATGAATATGGAATGATGTGTCCTTTGTTCCTAATATTATAAATTTTTGGATTCATTTGGGAGCTAGCTTATATAACTTACTACAATTTTGTATGTGTTTTTATTCTATGTAGGTTTGACAGTTAATCTGTGTTATTGGAGATTGAAGAATTTTAACAAGAATTATTTGTGTCCGACTAGCTGCCTTGAAGCAGTGGTGTAGTGTTGGAGATTAAAATGAGCTAGTAGTACATTTTCTTTGAGGTCATGTTACTTGATTTTTGTAAAAAAAATGCATATAGCGCTTTCTAGATATGCTTGTGATGTTTTGATAATAAGCTTTGTTTTTCTAATCAGACAAGATTGTTGGAACTTTGTATTGGCATGTGAACAATTGCTATTTTTTGAATGAATATGATTTGGTTGTCGTGCTGTAAATTGTGTTGCACTAGGAAACGGGCTACAAAAAGGTGGCTAATGGGCTGGATTAAAAAACAGTTAGGCTAATGGCAGGACAAATATAAGTTGGACCGTCCACAAAAAATATTGGGCCAAATCCCTAATTGGGCTGATTACAGCATGGGCCATGTTATCCTCCACGTCAGATCCACGTAGACACCATGTTGCAGCCACGTCATGTAAATCGGTGACGGTTTGTTCCGTCACAGCCTTGTTTGGGCTTGGCGGGCCTGAGGCAGATCCATGACGGCCAAGAACCATCATGGAAAGTAGGATGCAAAATTATGACGCGATATACATGACATATTTCAGATCCGTCAAGGATGGGCACGCATGACAGTTTCTGGCTGATCTGTGATGGACTAGGACCGTCATGTATTAACAAGTTTCTTGTAGTGATGAGAAAAGGATTAACGATCCACTTCACACGAAAGAAAAATAGTAGCATGTTATTTTTTCGGTTCTTCTTCACTTATATTTTCATAGCTTACTAACACCTTCTAGAATAGAACCAACAGCCAAATGCCAAATCTTCCGCGAGAAGCAATTTGATTCTTCTTCGCGAGAAGCAATTTGATGGACAATTATAATCCTAAGATCTAGCCTACTAGATCAACTAAATCAACTAAATCATATGAAGTAAATCAAAATGTTCTAAATCAACTAGCCTACTAGATCAACTTGCCTACTAAATCAACAAATCAAAATGTTCTAAATCAACTAGCCTACTAAATCAACTAAATCATATGAACTAAATCAAAATGTTGCATATGAACTAGCCTACTAAATCAAAATGTAGTAGGGAGGAGGGAGAAGTAGGGGCGACTAGAGGAGGGAGGATAGAGTAGGACGGAGGAGGAAGGGCGGAGCGAGGAGGGGCCGGCCGGCGGCGAGTCGAGGGAGGACGGAGGAGGAGGGCGGTACCGAGTCTAGCAAGGAGGAGGAGGTGACGGTGGCGCAGAGGGAGGAGGAGTAGGCGACAGCGGTCGGCGGGGGAGGACCGGCGCGCGCGGGGGTCGGGGTGAGGGGGAGATCGAGTGAGTGTGAGTGTGAGTGTGGATCGGATAGAGGAGAGTGTGGGTGGTGGGAGATAGCTAGTTTTAGCAGTAGCGTGGTGTACGTAAAGGCGCTACTGCTAAACTACCTAGCAATAGCACCCTTCTAGTTAACGCGCTGCTGCTATAACTAGCTCCGCGACGGGGTCGTGGGAATTATAGCAGTAGCGTGTGATGACCCACAAGTGTAGGGGATCAATCGTAGTCCTTTCGATAAGTAAGAGTGTGGAACCCAACGAGGAGCAGAAGGAAATGATAAGCGGTTTTCGGTAAGGTTTTCTCTGCAAGCACTGAAATTGTAGGTGATAGATAGTTTTGTGATAAGATAAATAGTAACAAGTAACAAATAAATAAAGTGAATAAAGTGCAGCAAGGTGGCCCAATCCTTTGTGTAGAAAAGGATAAGCCTGGACAATTTATAATAATGAGAAAGGAGCTCCAGAGGACACATGGGAATTATCGTCAAGCTAGTTTTCATCACGTTCATATGATTCGCGTTCGGTACTTTGATAATTTGAGACGTGGGTGGCCCGGTACTTGGTTACTGCCCTTACTTGGACAAGCATCCCACTTATGATTAACCCCTATCGCAAGCGTCCGCAACTACAAAAAGAAGTATTAAGGTAAACCTAACCACAACATTAAACATATGGATCAATATCAGCCCCTAATGAAGCAACGCATAAACTAGGGTTTAAGCTTCTGTCACTCTAGCAACCCATCATCTACTTATTACTTCCCCATGCCTTCCTCTAGGCCCAAATAATGGTGAAGTGTCATGTAGTCGACGTTCACATAATAATACTAGAGGAAAAGACAACATACATCTCATCAAAATATCGAACGAATACCAAATTCACATGACTACTAATAGCAAGACTTCACCCATGTCCTCAGGAACAAACGTAACTACTCCCAAATCATATTCATGTTCATAATCAAAGGAGTAATAATATGCATAAAGGATCTGAACATATGATCTTCCACCAAGTAAACCAATTAGCATCAACTACAAGGAGTAACCAACACTACTAGCAACCCACAGGTACCAATTTGTGGTTTTGATACAAGATTGGATACAAGAGATGAACTAGAGTTTTGAGCGGAGATGGAGCTGGTGAAGATGTTGATGGAGATTGACCCCCTCCCGATGAGAGGATCGTTGGTGATGATGCTGGTAATGATTTCCCCCTTCCGGAGGGAGGTGTCCCTGGCAGAACAGCTCTGCCGGAGCCCTAGATTGATTCCGCCAAGGTTCCGCCTCGTGGCGGCGGAGTTTCCTCCCGTAAGCTTGCCCATGATTTTTTCCAGGGTAAAATCTCTGATGTAGCAGAAGATGGACACCGGAGGCCCGCCAGGGGGCCCAGGAGATAGGGGCGCACCCTATAGGGGGGGGCGCCCTCCTCTCTCCTGGACTGGGTGTGGGCCCCCTGGTGTATTTATTTCGCTCAAAAATTCTTATTAAATCCAAAAAGATGCTTCGTGGAGTTTCAGGACTTTTGGAGTTGTGCAGAATAGGTTTCCAATGTTTGCTCCTTTTCCAGCCAGAATTCCAGCTGCCGGCATTCCCCCTCTTCATGGTAAACCTTGTAAAATAAGAGAGAATAGCCATAAGTATTGAGATATAATGTGTAATAACAGCCCATAATGCAATAAATATTGATATAAAAGCATGATGCAAAATGGACGTATCAACTCCCCCAAGCTTAGACCTCGCTTGTCCTCAAGCGGAAGCCGAAATTGAAAAATATGTCCACATGTTTAGAGATAGAGGTGTCGATAAAAATAAAATACGGACATGAGGGCATCATGATCATTCTTATAACAGCAACATATATAGATTTTATCATATGATTTCTTATGCTCAAGTAACAATCAATTCACAATGTCAAGTATGGTTCAAACACTTCATTGGGAACTAATAAACTATAATCTCAGTCATTGAAGCAATTGCAATTTATCGTAACATCAGACAGAGTCAACAATAGAGCTTTTCAGCAAGCTCAGATACTCAACTATCTCGTAGTCTTCTACAATTGCTAACACTCATGTAGTACTTGTGGTTATGGAGTTTCAGCCGGACACTGCGAAAGATAGGGGCTTATTGTGTTGCCTCCCAACGTATTCACCTTTAGGTGATGTCAACAATAATAGCCCATGCTAACTTACATCCAATTGGATATATATATCATGATCTTTCAAACACGAGGAGCTTGCCAAAGGATAAAATGAAAAGGGGAAAGGTGAGGATCACCTTGACTCAAGCATAAAGTAAAAACATAAAGTAAAAGATAGGCCCTTCGTCGAGGGAAGCAGAGGTTGTCATGTGCGTTTAGGGTTGATGCACAAAATCGTAATGCAAAAGAACGTCACTTTATATTGCCCCTTGTATGTGGACCTTTATTATGCAGTCCGTCACTTTTATTATTTCCACAACAAGTTCGTACAAAGCTTATTTTCTCTGCATTAATAAGTCATACATATTTAGATAGCAATTTTTTATTGCTTGCAACATGACAACTTACTTGAAGGATCTTACTCAATCCATAGGTAGGTATGGTGGACTCTAATGGCAAAACTGGGTTTAATGATATTTGGAAGCACAAGTAGTATCTCTACTTGGTGCAAGGAATTTGGCTAGCATGAGGGGGAAAGGCAAGCTCAACATGTTTGGAAGGTCAATGACAATATACTTTAACTGAGATGTCGGAAAACATAAACCATTACGTTGTCTTCCTTGTCCAACGTCAACTCTTTTAGCATGTCATACTTAATGAGTGCTCCCAACTATAAAAGGTGTCCAAGATAATATATTTATATGTGAACCCCTCTTTCCTTAATACTTCCTATTAATTGCAACGATGACCAAGGCTAAGTTTATCAACTCTCAACAATTTTTATGCCTCATACTTTCTATGTGTGAAGTCATCACTGTCCATAAGATCAATATGAACTCTATTATTCTTCTACTTTCCCAAGATCATAGCAACATAGCAAAGCCCTTGACTCAACACTAATCTTTATTATAGATAGCTCACGGACTCGATTACAAAAAGAGATCACAAAGCAAAAGTCAGCTACTTGATATCAAAACTTGAATCTACTAGATCAAGATACTACTAAAGGATCGAACTAAGTAAAGAGGTAAAGATAGGAGTGTGATGGTGATACGATACCGGGGCACCTCCCCCAAGCTTGGCAGTTGCCAAGGGGAGTGCCCATACCCATGTGATTATGTCCTCGGAGGTGGTGAAGTAGGAGTTGTTGATGATGTAGGCTTGTCGTCCGTCTTCCAAGGCATAGGCTCTCCATCATAGAAGGATGATCGAGTCTCCGGGATCCTTAAATCTGCAGCCAAACTCATCCTCTTGAATATATATTCATACTCATAGTTCTAGTTTTGCAGGTCATAGATCTGGGCTTGGAGGTACTCGATTTTCTCTTGAAGCTTGAAGATGGTCTCCCCAATGACTTTGGCATCCAGCTTGTGGTTGTTGGTGAACTCCGTGATCATCATCTGGTTGGCGTTGAGTCCACGCTCCACCATCCCTTGACACTTGAAGACTTGTTGCTCCACTGCTTCGAGCTTTGTCTCCACGCTCCCGGTATGCCTTGGTCCCTCCACATCGCGGATGTGCAGCACCCCCTCATGCATGTCAATGGTTTGAGGGTGTTGCATCACCTCCGCGAGATAGGGGTTGATAACCCTCTCGAAAAACTTGTCCTTGGGAGCGCTTGGAGACGTCATGATGCTCTAGATATGAAACAGAAACAGCTTGAAACGAAAACAGAGGATATTTGCATGATACGGTGGTCAAAACCTTCGGGAGTATATATAATGAATTTTAACGACCAAAATATGTAACGTGCAAGAAAACGGAGTCCGGGAGGCACACGAGGTGCCCATGAGACAGGGGGCACGCCCAGTAGGGGGGGGGGGGCTCAACTCTCGTGGGAGCCTCGTGTCCCTTTCGGACTACTTATTTCTTCCTAAAATTCTTAAATATTCCAAAACTGATAAAAATTGCCATTGGAGTTGTTTTGGAGTCGGTTTACTTACCATACCACATACCTATACCTTTTCGGAGTCTGGAACGTTCTGGAAAGTGTCCCTTATGTATTCCTCAGGGGTTACAGTTTAAATAATATTAGTTTCAACATTGATAGGATTACCTGAAATATAATGTTTAATCCTTTGATCGTTTACCACCCTTGGACTCGTGCCTTCGAAGTTGTTGATTTTTATGGCACCAGAATGATAGACCTCCTCGATAAGGTAAGGACCTTCCCATTTAGAGAGAAGTTTTCCTGCAAAAAATCTTAAACGAGAGTTGAATAATAACACATAATCTCCTACGTTAAACTTACGCTTTTTTATCCTCTTATCATGCCAGCGTTTGACTTTTTCTTTGAATAGCTTGGCATTCTCATACGGCTGGGTTCTCCATTCATCAAGTGAGCTAATATCAAATAACCTCTTCTCACCGGCAAGTTTGAAGTCATATTGAGCTCTTTAATAGCCCAATATGCCTTATGTTCAATTTCGAGAGGTAAATGACACGCTTTTCCATAAACCATGTTATATGGAGACATTCCCATAGGATTTTTGTATGCAGTTCTATAGGCCCATAATGCATCATCAAGTTTTTTGGACCAGTTCTTTCTAGATCTATTCACAATCTTTTGCGAAATTAATTTGAGGTCTCTATTGCTCAACTCTACTTGACCACCAGACTGCGGATGACAAGGAGATGCAATTCTATGATTGACATCATACTTAGAAAGCATCTTACGGAAAGCACCATGAATAAAATGTGAACCACCATCAGTCATAAGATATCTAGGGACTCCAAACCTCGGAAAAATAACTTCTTTAAGCATTTTAATAGAGGTGTTATGATCAGCACTACTAGTTGGAATAGCTTCTACCCACTTTGTAACGTAATCAACAACAACTAAAATATGTGTATAACCATTAGAGGCAGGAAAAGGTCCCATATAATCAAAGCCCCAAATATCAAACGGTTCAATAACAAGAGAATAATTCATAGGCATTTCTTGATGTCTACTAATGTTACCTATTCTTTGACATTCATCACAAGATAAGACAAACTTACGAGCATCTTTGAAGAGAGTAGGCCAATAAAAACCAGATTGTAGTACCTTGTGTGCAGTTCTATCTCCAGCGTGGTGTCCTCCATAGGATTCAGAGTGACACTTGCGTAGGATCTATTCCTGTTCATGCTCAGGCACACAACGTCTAATAACACCATCTACTCCTTCTTTATAAAGGTGTGGGTCATCCCAGAAGTAATGTCTTAAATCATAAAAGAAATTTTTCTTTTGCTGGTATGTGAAACTAGGCGGTATAAATTTAGCAACAATGTAATTAGCATAATCAGCATACCAAGGAGCAGTACGAGAAGCATTAACGACCGCTAGTTGTTCATCAGGAAAGCTATCATTAATAGGCAGTGGGTCATCAAGAACATTCTCTAACCTAGACAAGTTATCTGCAACGGGGTTCTCAGCTCCCTTTCTATAAATAATATGCAAATCAAACTCTTGGAGCAAGAGAACCCATCTAATGAGTCTAGGCTTAGCATCTTTCTTTTCCATAAGATATTTAATAACAGCATGATAAGTGTGAATAGTAACTTTGGAATCAACAATATAAGGTCTAAACTTGTCACATGCAAACACAACTGCTAAGAACTCTTTTTCAGTAGTAGCATAATTTCTTTGGGCGGTATCAAGAGTCTTACTAGCATACTGGATAATATTCAATTTCTTATCGACTCTTTGCCCTAGAACAGCACCTACAGCATAATCACTAGCATCGCACATAATTTCAAAAGGTAAATTCCAATCAGGTGGCTGAACAATAGGTGCAGTGATCAAAGCTTTCTTAAGTATTTCAAATGCTTCTACACAATCATGATCAAAGACAAAAGGCATATCTTTTTGCAATAAATTAGCCAGAGGCCTACAGATTTTAGAAAAGTCCTTAATGAACCTCCTATAAAAACTGGCATGACCAAGGAAACTTCTTATACCTTTTATGTCCTTGGGACATGGCATCTTTTCAATAGCATCAACTTTGGCTTTATCAAATTCAATACCTCTCTCGGAGATCTTATGCCCCAAGACAATGCCTTCATTAACCATAAAGTGACACTTTTCCCAATTCAGGACGAGACTAGTGTCTTCGCATCTCCGCAAAACTCGATCAAGGTTGCTCAAACAATCATCAAAAGAGGATCCATAAACCGAGAAATCATCCATGAATACCTCACAAATCTTTTCACAAAAATCAGAGGATATAGCCATCATGCATCTTTGAAAGGTAGCAGGTGCATTACATAAACCAAAAGGCATACGTCTATAAGCAAAAGTACCAAAAGGGCAAGTAAAAGTCGTTTTAGATTGATCCTTCGCTGACACAGGTATTTGAGAGAAGCCAAAATAACCATCTAGACAGTAGAAATGTGTGCGTTTGGATAGTCTTTCTAGCATTTGATCAATAAAAGGTAAAGGGTAATGATCTTTCTTAGTAGCTTTATTAACTTACGGAACTCAATTACCATCCTATAACCTGTAATAATTCTTTGCAGGATCAATTCATCTTTATCATTAGGAACAACGGTAATACCTCCTTTTTTAGGAACACAATGGACTGGGCTTACCCATTCACTATCAGCAACGGGATAAATAATACCTGCCTCAATGAGCTTTAGTATCTCCTTTCTTACCACTTCCTTCATCTTGGGATTTAATCGTCTTTGAGGATCTCTAACTGGTTTGGCATCTTTCTCCACTGTAATTTTGTGTTGGCATAATGTGGGACTGATGCCCTTAAGATCATCCAGAGTATATCCAATAGCTGCTCGGTGCTTCTTCAGAGTTTTCAATAATCTTTTTTCTTCTTTCTCTGAAAGGTTAGCACTAATAATAACAAAATATATTTCCTTTTCAGCAAGATAAGCATACTTAAGATTATCAGGTAATGGTTTGAGTTCAAACATGGGATCACCCTTGGGTGGAGGCGGATCCCCAAGAATTTCAATGGGAAGGTTATGTTTCAGCATAGGTTCCTGTTTAAGGAACACTTCATCTATTTCCTCTCTTTCCTTCATAAACATATCATTTTCATGGTCTAGCAAATATTGTTCTAACAGATCAGTTGGAGGAAAAACAATGGAAGCAAGACCAATAATTTCATCCTTACTAGGTGGTTCCCTATCACGAGGTTGTCTACTAAACTTAGCAAAATTAAACTCATGAGACATACCATCTATGCCAACAGGGACAATATTCTTTTCACAATCAATCTTAGCACTAGCTGTATTCAAGAAAGGTCTACCAAAAATAATGGGACATAAATCATCTTGTGGGGAACCAAGAACAAGAAAATCAGCAGGGTATTTAACCTTCCCACACAAAACTTCAACATCTCTAACAATCCCAAAGGGTTTAATGGTATCCCTATTAGCAAGCTTAATAGTAACATCAATGTCTTCTAATTCAATGGGTGCAATGTCAAGCATAATTTCTTGATACAAGGTATAAGGTATTGCACTAGCACTAGCACGCATATCACATAAGCCATGATAACAATGATCTCCTATTTTAACAGAAATAACAGGCATGCCTACGACAGGTCTACATGTCTTAGTATCTGGCCTTGCAATATTAGCAGCCTCGCCACAGAAATAAATAACATGCCCATCTAAATCATCATCCAAGAGATCTTTAACCAAAGCAATACTAGGTTCAACATTAATTTGCTCAGGAGGTGTATAAGTCCTAGTATTACTCTTACGAACAACAGTCGAAGCTTTAGCATGATCCTTTATCCTAACAGGAAAAGGAGGTTTTTCAACATAAGCAGTAGGAACAATAGGATCACTATAGGTAATAGTCTTTTCTTCGACTATAATAGGTGCAACTACCTTCACTTCAATAGGAGGATTATATTTAAACCACTTCTCTTTAGATCAACGTGAGTAGCAAAAGATTCAAAGAAAGAAGCTACTATCTCAGAGTCAAGTACATACTTAGCGCTAAATCTACGAAAAGCATCGGTATCCATAAAAGATTTAACACAATCGAACTTATAGGTCATACCTGACTCCTTACCATCGTCGAAACCCCAATATTCAGAGTTGCATTTAATTCTTTCCAATAAGTCCCATTTGAAATCAATAGTCTTCAGCATATAAGAACCAGCACAGGAAGTATCGAGCAAGTTGCGATTATCAAGAGAAAGCCGAGCATAAAAGTTCTGAATAATCATTTCCTGGGAGAGCTCATGATTGGGGCATGAATATAACATTGACTTAAGCCTCCTTCGTGAGGCGAAAAATTATATATGTAATTACAATCACGATAAACAAGATGCATAGGATAGAACTTCTGGTGAAATTCCAACTTCAATCGCTTATAATTCCTAGATCCCGTATCATCACATAGCCTATACCATGTCAATGCATCTCCCTTCAAAGATAAAGGGAAGACCTTCCTTTTGACAACATCATCGGGAATACCTGCAAGCTTAAATAATCAACAAACTTCATCCACAAAGATAAGGTGTAAATCGGGATGCAATGTTCCATCTCCTACAAATGGATTAGCTAGCAGTTTCTCTATCATACCCAAAGGAATATCAAAGTAAATATTTTCATAAAGTTTAGTAGGATGAGGAGAAACTCTTTGCTCTTCTGGTTGGGGTGAAGATACCCCAAGCAAGCCCCTCAAAGGATTAGTTTTCATAGTGACAAGTAACAGAAAATTTCAGCACACTGTATAAATGTATCCTTACCAAGTTTCACTCACCAAAAGCGCTACACTCCCCGACAACGGTGCCAGAAAAGAGTCTTAATGACACACAAGTGTAGGGGATCAATCGTAGTCCTTTTGATAAGTAAGAGTGTCGAACCCAACGAGGAGCGGAAGGAAATGATAAGCGGTTTTCGGTAAGGTTTTCTCAGCAAGCACTGAAATTGTAGGTGATAGATAGTTTTGTGATAAGATAAATAGTAACGAGTAACAAATAAATAAAGTCAATAAAGTGCAACAAGGTGGCCCAATACTTTATGTAGCAAAGGATAAGCCTGTACAATGTCTAATAATGAGAAAGGAGCTTCGGAGGACACATGGGAATTATCGTCAAGCTAGTTTTCATCACGTTCATATGATTCGCGTTCGGTAATTTGATAATTTGATATGTGGGTGGACCGGTACTTGGGTACTGCCCTTACTTGGACGAGCATCCCACTTATGATTAACCCCTATCGCAAGCATCCGCAACTACAAAAGAAGTATTAAGGTAAACCTAACCACAACATTAAACATATGGATCCATATCAGTCCCTAACGAAGCAACGCATAAACTATGGTTTAAGCTTCTGTCACTCTAGCAACCCATCATCTACTTATTACTTCCCCATGCCTTCCTCTAGGCCCAAATAATGGTGAAGTGTCATGTATTCGACGTTCACATAATAATACTAGAGGAAAAGACAACATACATCTCATCAAAATATCGAACGAATACCAAATTCACATGACTACTAATAGCAAGACTTCACCCATGTCCTCAGGAACAAACATAACTACTCACAAAGCATATTCATGTTCATAATCAGAGGAGTAATAATATGCATAAAGGATCTGAACATATGATCTTCCACCAAGTGAACCAATTAGCATCAACTACAAGGAGTAATCAACACTACTAGCAACCCACCGGTACCAATTTGTCGTTTTTATACAAGATTGGATACAAGAGATGAACTAGGGTTTTGAGAGGAGATGGTGCTGGTGAAGATGTTGATGGAGATTGACCCCCTCCCAATGAGAGGATCGTTGGTGATGACGTTGGTGATGATTTCCCCCTCCCGGAGGGAAGTGTCCCCGGCAGAACAGCTCTCTCGGAGCCCTAGATTGATTCCGCCAAGGTTCTGCCTCGTGGCGTTGGAGTTTCATCTCGTAAGCTTGCCCACAATTTTTTCATGGGTAAAAGCTCTGGTATAGCAGAAGATGGACACCGGAGGCCACCAGGGGGCCCAGGATATAGGGGTAGCGCCCTATAGGAGGGGGCGCCCTCCTCTCTCCTGGACAGGGCGTGGGCCCCCTGGTGTATTTATTTTGCTCAAAAATTCTTATTAAATCCAAAAATATGTTTCGTGGAGTTTCAGGACTTTGGGAGTTGTGCAGAATAGGTTTCCAACGTTTGCTCCTTTTCCAGCCAGAATTCCAGCTGCCGGCATTCAGCAGTGAGTAACAGCTCATAATGCAATAAATATTGATATAAAAGCATGATGCAAAATGGACGTATCAGCGTGGCTTAGAGGTAGCGCGCTAGTGCTACTTTTCTTTCAGCAGTGAGTTCTGGTGGAGCGCGCTACTGATAAATTGCAGCAACGCCTTACTTTAAAACTCGCTGCTGGTAACATCGTGTGTATAGGCTTTTCGCTAGTAGTGACCTCCTTCACTATAGTAAGAGGGATTGGAACTTGTAATATCTAGTCCATCTCATATGAGATGAAAGACTATTTGAGTACCATTTCATCACATTGTCGATCCCCTCAATATTATCGATATGTTTTTCATGGTTTTTCTCTCTGTTGTGATTGATTGCCCTTTTATGATGTGTGAGTTATTCCCCTAAGTGTAGGAGACGTAGTGAAGGAAATATGCCCTATATGCAATAATAAAGTTGTTATTTATATTTCCTTATATCATGATAAATGTTTATTATTCATGCTAGAATTGTATTAACCGGAAACTTAGTACATGTGTAAATACATAGACAAACAGAGTGTCAATAGTATGCCTCTACTTGACTAGCTCGTTAATCAAAGATGGTTAAGTTTCCTAGCCATAGACATGAGTTGTCATTTGATTAACGGGATCACATCATTAGAGAATGATGTGATTGGCTTGACCCATCCATTAGCTTAGCACGTTGATCATTTAGTTTGTTGCTATTGCTTTCTTCATGACTTATACATGTTCCTATGACTATGAGATTATGCAACTCCCGAATACCGGAGGAACACTTTGTGTGCTATCAAACGTCACAATGTAACTGGGTGATTATAAAGATGCTCTACAGGTGTCTCCGATGGTGTTTGTTGAGTTGGCATAGATCGAGATTAGGATTTGTCACTTCAATTGTTGGAGAGGTATCTCTGGGCCCTCTCGGTAATGCACGTCACTATAAGCCTTGCAAGCAATGTGACTAAGGAGTTAGTTAAGGTGATGCATTATGGAACGAGTAAAGAGACTTGCCGGTAACGAGATTGAACTAGGTATTGAGATACCGACGGTCGAATCTCGGGCAAGTAACATACCGATGACAAAGGGAATAGTGTATGTTGTTATGCGGTTTGACCGATAAAGATCTTCGTAGAATATGTAGGAACCAATATGAGCATCCAGGTTCCGCTATTGGTTATTGACCGGATACGTGTCTCGTTCATGTCTACATAGTTCTCAAACCCGTAGGGTCCGCACGCTTAACGTTTGATGACGATCGGTATTATGAGTTTATGTGTTTTGATGTATCGAAGGTAGTTCGGAGTCCCGGATATGATCACGGAGATGACGAGGAGTCTCGAAATGGTCGAGACATAAAGATCGATATATTGGATGACTATGTTTGGATATCGGAATTCTTCTGGGTGAGTACAGGCATTTATCGGAGTACCGGGAGGTTACCGGAATCCCCCGGGAAGTATATGGGCCTTATTGAGCCATAGTGGGAGAGAGGAGAAGGGAGCGTAGGAGGGCCCCCCCCCCCAAGCCCAATCCGAATTGGGTGCAGGGCCCCCCCTTCCTTCCTCCGTCCTCCCCCTTCCTTCCTCTCCTAGTCCAACTAGGGAAGGGGGGGATCCTACTCCTGGTGGGAGTAGGACTCCTCCAGGGTGCGCCATAGAGGGCCAGCCCTCCCCCTCCACCACTCCTTTATATACGGGGAGGGGGCACTCCATAGACAGACGACTTGACATTTTTTAGCCGTGTGCGGTGCCCACCTCCACAGATTTCCACCTCGGTCATATCCTCGTAGTGCTTAGGCGAAGCTCTACGTCGGTAACTTCATCAACACCGTCACCACGCCATCGTGCTGACGAATCTCTCCCTTGACCTCAGCTGGATCTAGAGTTTGTGGGACGTCATCGAGCTGAACGTGTGCAGATGGCGGAGGTGCCGTGCTTTCGGTACTTGATCGGTTGGATCGCAAAGACGTTTGACTACATCAACCGCGTCACTTGACACTTCCTCTTACGGTCTACGAGGGTCTGTGGACAACACTCTCCCGCTCATTGCTATGCATCACATAGATCTTCCGTGATCGTAGGATTTTTTTTTGAAATTACTGCGTTCCCCAACAGTGGCATCCGAGCCAGGTTTATGCGTAGATGTTATATGCACAAGTAGAACACAAATGAGTTGTGGGCGATAATAGTCATACTGCTTACTAGCATGTCATACTTTGATTCGGCGGTATTGTTGGATAAAGCAGCCCGGACCGATGTTACGCGTACGCTTACGTGAGACTGGTTCTACCGACGTGCTTCGCACACAGGTGGCTGGCGAGTGTCAGTTTCTCCAACTTTAGTTGAATTGAGTGTGACTACGTGCGGTCCTTGTTGAAGGTTAAAACAACACACTTGACGAAAAATCGTTGTGGTTTTGATGCGTAGGTAAGAAAGGTTCTTGATCAGCCCGTAGCAGCCACGTAAAACTTGCAACAACAAAGTAAAGGACGTCTAACTTGTTTTTGCAGGGCATGTTGTGATGTGATATGGTCAAGACATGATGCTATATTTCATTGTATGAGTTGATCATGTTTCGTAACAGAGTTATCGGAAACTGGCAGGAGCCTTACGGTTGTCGCTTTATTCTATGCAATGCAATTGCCCTGTAATTGTTTTTACTTTATCACTAAGCGGTAGCGATAGTCGTAGAAACAATAGTTGGCGAGACGAAAGCGATGCTACGATGGAGATCAAGGTGTCGCGCTAGTGATGATGGTGATCATGACGGTGCTTTGAAGATGGTGATCAAAGGCACAAGATGATGATGACTATATCATATCACTTATATTGATTGCATGTGATGTTTATCCTTTATGCATATTATTTTTCTTAGTTCGGCGGTAGCATTATAAGATGATCTCTCACTAAATTTCAAGGTACAAGTGTTCTCCCTGAGTATGCACCGTTGCAAAAGTTCGTCGTGCCGAGACACCACATGATTATCAGGTGTGATCAGATCTACGTTCACATACAATGGGTGCAAGCCAGTTTTGCACACGTAGAATACTCGGGTTAAACTTGACGAGCCTAGTGCTACCTCTTGAGCACTGCATTGGTTTTCCTTGAAGAGGAATGGGTGATGCAGTAAAGTAGCGTAAGTATTTCCCTCAGTTTTTGAGAACCAAGGTATCAATCCGGTAGGAGGCTCCTCAAAAGTCCCACGCACCTACACAAACAAACAAGAACCTCGCAACCAACGCAATAAAGGGGTTGTCAATCCCTTCACGGCCACTTGCGAAAGTGAGATCTGATAGAGATAATATGATAAGATAAGTATTTTTGGTATTTTTATGATATAGATTGGAAAGTAAAAGATGCAAATAAAAGTAGATGGAAAACTTATATGATAAAAGATAGACCCGGGGGCCATAGGTTTCACTAGTGGCTTCTCTCAAGATAGCATAAGTATTACGGTGGGTGAACAAATTACTATCGAGCAATTGATAGAAAAGCGCATACTTATGAGATTATCTAGGCATGATCGTGTATATAGGCATCACGTCCGTGACAAGTAGATCTAAATGATTCTGCATCTACTACTATTACTCCACACATCGACTGACTCCTGCCTGCATCTAGAGTATTAAGTTCATGAAGAACAGAGTAACGCATTAAGAAAGATGACATAATGTAGAGGGATAAACTCATGCAATATGATGTAAACCCCATCTTTTTATCCTGGATGGCAACAATACAATACGTGCCTTGCTGCCCCTGCTGTCACTGGGAAAGGACATCGCAAGATTGAACCCAAAGCTAAGCACTTCTCCCGTTGCAAGAAAGATCAATCTAGTAGGCCAAACCAAACTGATAATTTTAAAAGACTTGCAAAGATAACTTAATCACACATAAAAGAATTCAAAGGAGATTCAAATATTTCTCATAGATGAACTTGATCATAAACCCACAATTCATCGGATCTCGACAAACACACCGCAAAAGGAGTTACATCGAATAGATCTCCAAGAAGATCGAGGAGAACTTGGTATTGAGAATCAAAAAGAGAGAAGAAGCCATCTAGCT
The DNA here is from genome assembly GCF_002162155.2 of Triticum dicoccoides. Taxonomy (NCBI): domain Eukaryota; kingdom Viridiplantae; phylum Streptophyta; class Magnoliopsida; order Poales; family Poaceae; genus Triticum; species Triticum dicoccoides. The sequence continues at coordinate 654,723,744 of NC_041386.1, read as the reverse complement.
AATAACTATGGACCCGAAGGTCTGTGGTAAACTACTCACAACTCATAGGAGAGGCCTTGGAGATGATGTAGAGGCCCTCCATGGTCGATTCCCCCTCCGGCGGAGCGCCGGCGAAGGCTCCAAGATGGGATCTTGCGGATACATAAGGTTGCAGCGGTGGAATTATGTTTTTGTGGTCGCCTCTGTTGTTTTCAAGGTACAGGAGTATATATAGGAGAAAGAACTAGGTCGGTTGACGCTCGAGGGGCCCACGATGGTGGGGGCTTGCCCACCCCCAGGGGGCGCGTCGGGCACCCTCGTGGCCGCCTCGTTTGTTGCTTGACGTCCACTCGAAGTCCCCTGGATTGCGTTTGTTACAAAAATATCTCTCCCGAAGATTTCATTCCATTTGGACTCCGTTTGATATTCCTTTTTTTCAAAACACTGAAATTGGCAAAAAAACAGCAATTCGGGCTGGGCCTCCGGTTAGTAGGTTAGCCCCAAAAATTATATAAAAGTGTAAAGTAAAGCCCATAAACACCCAAAACGGGTAATATAATAGCATGGAACAATCAAAAATTATAGATACGTTGGAGACGTATCAAGCATCCCCAAGCTTAATTCCTGCCCGTCCTCGAGTAGGTAAATGATAAAAACAGAATTTTTGATGTGGGATGCTACCTAGCATAATTCTCAATGTAATTTTCTTTATTGTGGCATGAATGTTCAGATCCAAATGATTCAAAATAAAAGTTCATATTGACATAAGAAGTAGTAATACTTCAAGCATACTAACAGAGCAATCATGTCTTCTCAAAATAACATGGCTAAAGAAAGTTATCCTTACGAAATTATATAGTCTGGCTATGCTCTATCTTCATCACACAAAGTATTTAATCATGCACAACCCCGATGACAAGCCAAGCAATGGGTTCATACTTTAGTAATCTCAATCATTTTCAACTTTGACATAATACATGAGCGTGGGCCATGGACATAGCACTATATGTGGAATAGAATGGTGGTTGTGGAGAAGACAAAAAGGGAATATAGTCTCACATCAACTAGACGTATCAACGGGCTATGGGCATGCCCATTAATAGATATCAATGTGAGTGAGTAGGGATTGCCATGCAACAGATGCACTAGAGCTATAAATGTATGAGTGCTCAACAAAAGAAACTAAGTGGGTGTGCATCCAACTTGCTTGCTCATGATGACCTAGGGCATTTTGAGGAAACCCATCATTGGAATATACAAGCCAAGTTCTATAATGGAAAATTCCCACTAGTATATGAAAGTGATAACATATGAGACTCTCTATCATGAAGATCATGGTGCTACTTTGAAGCACAAGTGTGGTAAAAAGGATAGTAGCATTGTCCCTTCTCTCTTTTTATCTCATTTTTTTATTTGGCCTTTCTTTTTTTTGGCATTTATCTTTTTTTGGGCTTCTTTGGCCTCTTTTATTTTTATAAAGTCCGAAGTCTCATCCCGACTTGTAGGGTAATCATAGTCTCCATCATCCTTTCCTCACTTGGGACAATGCTCTAATAATGAAGATCATCACACTTTTATTTACTTACAACTCAAGATTACAACTTGATCCTTAGAACAAAATATGACTATATGAATGCCTCAAGCGATGTACCGGGATATGCAATGAATCAATAGTGACATGTATGGAATTATGAAGGTGGCCTTGCCACGAATATGATGTCAACTACATGATCATGCAAGAGCAATATGACAATGATGATGCCTTTGATAATAAACGGAACTGTGGAAAGTTGCATGGCAATATATCTCGGAATGGCTATGGAAATTCCATAATAGGTAGGTATGCTTGCTGTTTCGAGGAAGGTATATGGTGGGTGTATGGTACCGGCGAAAGTTGCGTGGCACAAGAGAGGCTAGCAATGGTGGAAGGGTGAGAGTGCGTATAATCCATGGACTCAACATTAGTCATAAAGAATTCATATACTTGTTGCAAAAATCTACATGCCATTGAAAACAAAGTACTACGTGCATGCTCCTAGGGGGATAGATTGGTAGGAAAAGACCATCGCTCGTCCCCGACCGCCACTCATAATGAAGACAATCAATAAATAAATTATGCTCCAACTTCATCACAAAGCGGTTCACCATATGTGCATGCTACGGGAATCACAAACTTCAACACAAGTATTCTTTAAATTCATAATCACCCAACTAGCATGACTCTAATATCACCATCCTCAAATCTCAAAACAATTATCAAGCATCAAATTGATCATAGCATCCAATTCACTTCCTTTGATAGTTTTTATTATACCCAACTTGGATGCCCATCATTCTAGGACCAATTTTATAACCATAGCAAATACCATTCTGTTCTAAAAGACTCTCAAAATAATATAAGTGAAGCATGAGAGATCAACAATTTCTACAAAATTAAGCCACCGCCGTGCTCTAAAAGGTATAAGTGAAGCACTAGAGCAAAACTATCTAGCTCAAAAGATATAAGTGAAGCACATAGAGTATTCTAATAAATTCCAAATCAAGTGGGTCTCTCCCAAAAGGTGTGTACAGCAAGGATGATAGTGGTAAACTAAAAATCAAAGACTAATATCATACAAGACGCTCCAAGGAAAACACATATCATGTGGCGAATAAAAATATAACTCCAAGTAAAGTTACCGATAGACGAAGACGAAAGAGGGAATGCCTTCTGGGGCATCCCCAAGCTTAGGCTTTTGGTTATCCTTGAATATCTTGGGGTTCCATGGGCATCCCCAAGCTTAGGCTCTTGCCACTCCTTATTCCATAGTCCATCAAATCTTTACCCAAAACTTGAAAACTTCACAACACAAAACTCAACAGGAAATCTCATAATCTCCGTTAGTGCTAGAAAGAAAAACCACCACATCAGGTACTGTAATGAACTCATTCTTTATTTATATTGGTGCTAAACCTACTGTATTCCAACTTCTCTATAGTTCATACCCCCCGATACTAGCCATAGATGCATCAAAATAAGCAAACAACACACCAAAAACAGAATCTGTCAAAAACAGAACAGTCTGTAGCAATCTGTAACTTTTGAATACTTCTAGAACTCTAAAAATCCTACAAAAATAGGACGTCCTGGGAAATTTGTCTATTGATCTACGGCAAAAAGAATCAACGCAAAATCACGTTTCTGTGATTTACTAAAATTATTTTCGTGCGTGCAAAAGTTTCTGTTTTTCAGCAGAATCAAATTAACTATCACCATAGGTTATCCTATAGGTTCTACTTCGCACAAACACTAATTAAAACATGAAAACACATCTAAACAGAATCTAGATGAAATATTTATTAGTAAACATAAGCAAAAAGCAAAAAACAAAAAATAAAATTGGGTTGCCTCCCAACTAGCGCTATCGTTTAACGCCCCTAGCTAGGCATAAAATCGAGGATAGATCTATGTATTGCTATCTTTGGTATTCGAAAAGAAAAGAGAGAATTTCCTTTCTATAGCATTCATACTTCTATTTTGGGAAAGTACATTGCCATTAATGGAGGAATTAAGATTAAGCACGTTGCGGAAATTTGCATCTAAGCTAGCCTTCATCTCTTTAATATTTTTTTTGATAAAAGCATAAAAGAGTGGTAGATTCAACCTTATCATTCATGGGGTGCCCAAATATAGTTTTCATTTTTTTCATAGGTATCTATAGAATCCCCTTCAAGAAAACCTCATTCAAAAATAAAATCTAGAACTTGCTTGAAAGAAGCGGGTAGGCTAACATAAAAGCTTTTTAAGTATATCTCAATTTGGCACATAGATAGCCCGAATCCTTAATAACCAATCCCATGCATCTTTTAAAGACTCATCAAGTAAATAACGGAAAATTCCGGAGTCATCTTCATCAAGATTATTGAAACTCTCATGGGTAACACCGGTAGGTCTTTCCGTACCATCATTATTTATGAGCTTAGAGAGGATAGAGGGACTATCCGAGGTACTAAAACCCTGGAAAGAACCCTTAGTTCTTTTCGATTCGGCCATGGCAATGAGGAGGCAAACGAGAAAGAGAGGGTGAATAAAACGGCAAGGATGAAGTGGGGGAGAGGAAAACGAGAGGCAAATGGCAAATAATGTAATGCGAGGGAGATGAGTTTGTGATGGGTACTTGGTATGTCTTGACTTGAGCGAAGACCACCCCGGCAACGGCGCCGGAAATCCTTATTGCTACCTCTTGAGCACTGCGTTGGTTTTCCTTGAAGATGAAAGGGTGATGTAGTAAAGTAGTGTAAGTATTTCCCTCGGTTTTTGAGAACCAAGGTATCAATCCAGTAGGAGGCTCCTCAAAAGTCCCACGCACCTACACAAACAAACAAGAACCTCGCAACCAACGCAATAAAGGGTTTGTCAATCCCTTCATGGCCACTTGCGAAAGTGAGATCTGATGGAGATAATATGATAAGATAAGCTTTTTTGGTATTTTTATGATATAGATTGGAAAGTAAAAGATGCAAATAAAAGTAGATGGCAAACTTATATGATAAAAGATAGACCCGAGGGCCATAGGTTTCACTAGTGGATTCTCTCAAGATAGCATAAGTATTACGGTGGGTGAACAAATTACTGTCGAGCAATTGATAGAAAAGCGCGTAGTTATGAGATTATCTAGGCATGATCATGTATATAGGCATCACATCCGTGAAAAGTAGATCGAAACGATTCTGCATCTAGTACTGTTATTCCACACATCGACCGACTCTTGCCTGCATCTAGAGTATTAAGTTCATGAAGAATAGAGTAACACATTAAGAAAGATGAGATGATGTGGAGGGATATACTCATGCAGTATGATGTACACCCCATCTTTTTATCCTCGATGGAAACATTACAATACGTGCCTTCTTGCCCCTGCTGTCATAGGGAAAGGACACCGCAAGATTGAACCCAAAGCTAAGCACTTCTCCCATTGCAAGAAAGATCAACCTAATAGGCCAAACCAAACTGATAATTCGAAGAGACTTGCAAAGATAACTTAATCACACATAAAAGAATTCAGAGGAGATTCAAATATTTCTCATAGATATACTTGATCATAAACCCACAATTCATCGGATCTTGACAAACACACCGCAAAAAGAGTTACATCAAATAGATCTCCAAGAAGATCGAGGAGAACTTGGTATTGAGAATCAAAGAGAGAGAAGAAGCCATCTAGCTAATAACTATGGACCCGAAGGTCTGTGGTAAACTACTCACAATTCATAGGAGAGGCCTTGGAGATAACGTAGAGGCCCTCCGTGGTCGATTACCCCTCTAGCGGAGTGCCGACGAAGGCTCCAAGATTGGTCTCATGGGTTAGAAGGTTGCGGCGGTGGAATTAGGTTTTCATGGTTGCCTCTGATATTTTTAGGGTACGGGAGTATATATAGGAGGAAGAAGTAGGTCGGTTGACGCTCGAGGGGCCCACGAGGGTGGGAGCGCACCGGGCACCCTCGTGGCCGCCTTGTTTGTTGCTTGACGTCCACTCCAAGTCCCCTAGATTGCGTTTGTTCCAAAAATATCGCTCCCAAAGGTATGATTCCGTTTGGACTCCGTTTGATATTCCTTTTCTTCGAAACACTGAAATATGCAAAAAAACAGCAATTCGGGCTGGGCCTCCGGTTAGTAGGTTAGTCCCAAAAATGATATAAAAGTGTAAAGTAAAGCCCATAAACATTCAAAACGGGTAATATAATAGCATGGAACAATCAAAAATTATAAATATGTTGGAGTCGTATCACCTAGCATATGCAGATATGGCCTCGAAACACTGAGAACGAAAGGTCGAGCATGAATCATATAATAGATATGATCAACATAGTTATGTTCACCATTGAAAACTACTCCATCTCATGTGATGATCGGACATGGTTTAGTTGATTTGGATCACGTGATCCCTTAGATTATTAGAGGGATGTCTATTGAAGTGGGATTTCTTAAGTAATATGATTAATTGAACTTTAATTTATCGTGAACTTAGTACCTAATAGTATTTTGCATGTCTATGTTGTTGTAGATCAATGGCCCGTGTTACTGTTCCTTTGAATTTTAATGCATTCCAAGAGAAAGCTAAGTTGAAAGATGATGGTAGCAATTACACGGACTAGGTCCATAAGTTGAGGATTATCCTCATTGCTTCACAGAAGAATTATGTCCTGGAAGCACTGCTAGGTGCAAGACCCGCTGCAGGAGCAACGCCGGACGTTGTGAACGTCTGGCAGAGCAAAGCTCATGACTACTCGATAGTTTAGTGTGCCATGCTTTACGGCTTAGAACCGGGACTTCAACGACATTTTGAACGTCATGGAGCATATGAGATGTTCCAGGAGTTGAATTTAATATTTCAAGCAAATGCCCAGATTGAGAGATATGAAGTCTCCAATAAGTTCTATAGCTGCAAGACGGATGAGAATAGTTCTGTCAGTGAACATATACTCAAAATGTCTGGGTATAACAACCACTTGATTCATCTAGGAGTTAATCTTCCTGATGATAGTGTCATTGACCGAATTCTTCAATCATTGCCACCAAGCTGCAAGAGCTTCATGATGACTATAATTTGCAAGGGATGAACAAGACAATTCCCGAGCTTTTCGCTATGCTAATGGCTGCGGAGGTAGAAATCAAGAAGGAGCATCAAGTGTTGATGGTCAACAAGACCACCAGTTTCAAGAAAAAGGGTAAAGGGAAGAAGGGGAACTTCAAGAAGAATGGCAAGCAAGTTGCTGCTCAAGTGAAGAAGCCCAAGTCTGGACCTAAGCCTGAGACTGAGTGCTTCTACTGCAAAGGGACTAGTCACTGGAAGCGGAACTGCCCCAAGTATTTGGCGGATAAGAAGGATGGCAAGGTGAACAAAGGTATATGTGATATACATGTTATTGATGTGTACCTTACTAATGCTCGCAATAGTACCTGGGTATTTGATACTGGTTTTGTTGCTAATATTTGCAACTCAAAGTAGGGACTACGGATTAAGCGAAGATTTGCTAAGGACCAGGTGACGATGCGCATGGGAAATGGTTCCAAAGTCGATGTGATCGCCGTCGGCACGCTACCTCTACATCTACCTTCGGGATTAGTTTTAGACCTGAATAATTGTTATTTGGTGCCATGAACATTATATCTGGATCTTGTTTGATGTGAGACGGTTATTCATTTAAATATGAGAATAATGGTTGTTCTATTTATATGAGTAATATCTTTTATGGTCATGCACCCTTGAGGAGTGGTCTATTTTTGTTGAATCTCGATAGTAGTGACACACATATTCATAATATTGAAGCCAAAAGATGCAGAGTTGATAATGATAGTGCAACTTATTTGTGGCACTGCCGTTTAGGTCATATTGGTATAAAGCGCATGAAGAAACTCCATTCTGATCGACTTTTGGAATCATTTGATTATGAGCCACTTGGTACTTGCGAACCATGCCTCATGGTCAAGATGACTAAAACTCCGTTCTTCGGAACAATGGAGCGAGCAACAGATTTGTTAGAAATCATACATACTGATGTATGTGGTCCGATGAATATTGAGGCTCGCGGCGGGTATCGTTATTTTCTGACCTTCATAGATGATTTGAGCAGATATGGGTATATCTACTTGATGAAACATAAGTCTGAAACATTTGAAAAGTTCAAAGAATTTCAGAGTGATGTGGAAAATCATCGTAACAAGAAAGTAAAGTTTCTACGATCTGATCATGGAGGAGAATATTTGAGTTACGAGTTTGGTCTTCATTTGAAACAATGCGGAATAGTTTCGCAACTCACGCCACCCGGAACACCATAGCATAATGGTGTGTCCAAACGTCGTAACCGCACTTTATTAGATATGGTGTGATCTATGATGTCTCTTACTGATTTACCGCTATCGTTTTGGCGTTATGATTTAGAGACGGCTGCATTCACGTTAACTAGGGCACCATCTAAATCCGTGGAGACGACACCTTATTTGAACTGTGGTTTGGCAAGAAACCCAAGTTGTCGTTTCTTAAAGTTTGGGGCTGCGATGCTTATGTGAAAAAACTTCAACCTAATAAGCTCGAACCCAAATCGGAGAAATGTGTCTTCATAGGATACCCAAAGGAGACTGTTGGGTACACCTTATATCACAGATCCGAAGGCAAGACATTCATTGCTAGGAATGGATCCTTTATAGAGAAGGGTTTTTCTCTCGAAAGGAGTGAGTGGGAGGAAAGTAGAACTTGATGAGGTAATTGTACCTGCTCCCTTATTGGAAAATAGTTCATCATAGAAATTAGTTCATGTGATCCTTACACCAATTAGTGAGGAAGCTAATGATAATGATGATGAAACTTCAGATCAAGTTACTACCAAACCTCATAGGTCAACCAGAGTAAGATCCGCACCAGACTGGTACGGTAATCCTGTTCTGGAGGTCATGTTACTTGACCATGATGAACCTACGAACTATGAGGACGCAATGATGAGCCCAGATTCCGTGAAATGGCATGAGGCCATGAAATCTGAGATGGGATCCATGTATGAGAACAAAGTGTGGACTTTGGTTGACTTGCCCGATGATCGACAAGCCATCGAGAATAAATGGATCTTCAAGAAGAATACTGGCGCTGACGGTAATGTTACTGTCTACAAAGCTCGACTTGTCGCGAAAGGTTTTCGACAAGTTCAAGGAGTTGACTACGATGAGACTTTCTCACCCATAGTGATGCTTAAGTCCGTTTGAATCATGTTAGCAATTGCTGCATTTTATGATTATGAAATTTGGCAAATAGATGTAAAGACTGCATTCCTGAATGGATTTCTAGAAGAAGAGTTGTATATGATGCAACCCAAAGGTTTTATCAATCCAAAGGATGCTAACAAAGTGTGCAAGCTCCAGCGGTCCATTTATGGACTGGTGCAAGCATCTCGGAGTTGGAATAAATGTTTTGATAGTGTGATCAAAGCATATGCTTTTATACAGACTTTTGGAGAAGCCTGTATTTACAAGAAAGTGAGTGGGAGCTCTGTAGCATTTCTAATATTATATGTGGATGACATATTGTTGATTGGAAATGTTATAGAATTTCTGCATAGCATAAAAGGATACTTGAACAAGAGTTTTTCAATGAAAGACCAAGGTGAAGCTGCTTATATATTGGGCATCAAGATCTATAGAGATAGATCAAGACGCTTAATTGGACTTTCACAAAGTACATACCTTGATAAAGTTTTGAAGAAGTTCAAAATGGATCAAGCAAAGAAAGGGTTCTTGCCTGTGTTACAAAGGTGTGAAGTTGAGTCAGACTCAATGCCCAACCACTGCAGAAGATAGAGAGAAAATGAAAGTTGTTCCCTATGCTTCAGCCATAGGCTCTATCATGTATGCAATGCTGTGTACCAGACCTGATGTGTGCCTTGCTATTAGTTTAGCATGGAGGTACCAAAGTAATCCAGGAGTGGATCACTGGACAGCGGTCAAGAACATCCTGAAATACCTGAAAAGGACTAAGAATAGGTTTCTCGTTTATGGAGGTGACGAAGAGCTCGTCGTAAATGGTTATGTCGGTGCAAGTTTTGACACTAATTCGACTGACTCTAAGTCTTAAACCGGATACTCATACATCTCCAACGTATCTATAATTTATGAAGCATTCATGCTATTATATTATCTGTTTTGAATGTTTATGGGCTTTATTATGCACCTTTATATTATTTTTGAGACTAACCTATTAACTGGAGGCCCAGCCCATATTGTTGTTTTCTTGCCTATTTCAGTGTTTCGAAGAAAAGGAATATCAAACGGATTCCAAATGGAATGAAACCTTTGGGAGCATTATTTTTGGAACGGAAGCGATCCAGGAGACTTGGAGTTGAAGTCAACGAAGCTTCGAGGTGGCCACAAGGGTGCCCCCCCCCTACTTGGCGCGCCCCCTGTCTCGTGGGCCCCTCGAGACTCCCCCGATTGACTTCTTTCGCCTATATATTCCCATATACCCTAAAAACATCAAAGCAAACAATAGATCCGGAGTTTCGCTGCCGCAAGCCTCTGTAGCCACCAAAAACCTATCGGGAGCCTGTTCCTGCACCCTGCCAAAGGGGGGGATCCCTCACCAGTGGCAATCTTCATCATCCCGGTGCTCTCCATGACTGTGTTTGATCTCTCTCTCTCGTGTTCTCTCTATGGCACGATCTTGATGTATCGCGACCTTCGCTATTATTGTTGGATCTTATGATGCTTCTCCCCCTCTACTCTCTTGTGATGAATTGAGTTTTCCCTTTGAAGTTATCTTATCGGATTGAGTCTTTAAGGATTTGAGAACACTTGATGTATGTCTTGCCGTGCTTATCTGTGGTGACAATGGGATATCACGTGATCCACTTGATGTATGTTTTGGTGATCAACTTGCAGGTTCTGCCCATGAACCTATGCATAGGGGCTGGCACACATTTTCGTCTTGACTCTTTGGTAGAAACTTTGGGGCACTCTTTGAAGTACTTTGTGTTGGTTGAATAGATGAATATGAGATTGTGTGATGCATATCGTATAATGATGACCATGGATACTTGAGGTGACAATGGAGTATCTAGGTGACATTAGGGTTTTGGTTGATTTGTGTCTTAAGGTGTTATTCTAGTATGAACTCTATGATAGATTGAACGGAAAGAATAGCTTCGTGTTATTTTACTACAGACTCTTGAATAGATCGAGCAGAAAGGATAACTTTGAGGTGGTTTCGTACCCTACCGTAATCTCTTCGTTTGTTCTCCGCTATTAGTGGCTTTGGAGTGACTCTCTATTGCATGTTGAGGGATGGTTATATGATCCAATTATGTCATTAGTGTTGAGAGAACTTGCACTAGTAAAAGTATGAACCTTAGGCTTTGTTTCCTACCATTGCAATACTGTTTACGCTCACTTTTATCATTAGTTACCTTGCTGTTTTTATAATTTCAGATTTAAAAAACATATATCTACCATCCATATTGCACTTGTATCACCATCTCTTCGCCGAACTAGTGCACCTACACAATTTACTATTGTATTGGGTGTGTTGGGGACACAAGAGACTCTTTATTATTTGGTTGCAGGGTTGCTTGAGAGAGACCATCTTCATCCTACGCCTCCCACCGATTGATAGACCTTAGGTCATCCAGTTGAGGGAAATTTGCTACTGTCCTACAAACCTCTGCACTTGGAGGCCCAACAACGTCTACAAGAAGAAGGTTGTGTAGTAGACATCAAGCTCTTTTCTGGCGCCGTTGCCGGGGAGGTGAGTGCTTGAAGGTATATCTTTAGATCTTGCAATCGAATCTTTTTGTTTCTTGTATTATCACTAGTTTAGTTTATAAAAGAAAATTACAAAAAAAATAGATTTGAGTTTGTCTCATATGCTTCATCTCTTTAATATCTTTCGTGAGAATGATGAAAAGGAAAATTGTGCTCAAGTGCTAGAAGAAGAAGTCTATAAAATGCTTGATACTAAATCATTGAATGATGAGCATGATTGCAATGTTGTTAGTATGAACTCTTTGAATATCCATAGTACTAATGATGATTGCACTATTTATGATGAAAATATCTCTTATAAGCATGTCGGTTTTTGTGGAGTAGATTGGGTTTGCAAGTACACACCAAATAGGGAAAATAGATATTGCAAGAGGCATAAGTATTTATAAACTAAAGGGTTGCAAGAAAGGCTTAATATTAGTGCTGAAAATTTAAGATATCTTTACTGTACTTGTGAACTTTGCAATGAACGTGGTCATTTAAATCTCAGATGCAAATTGTTTCATGATCGAATCGTGTCCAAAAATTGTGATGAATTGATTTCCTTTGTGCATCATAATGAACTTAGTTTGCTTTTGGGTTATGAAAATTTGAAACGTGCAACTAAGCTTATTCCAGAATTTAATCTTGAGAATTTTCTTGATATTGATCTAGAGGAATTTATATGTATTGTGCGGTGAATTGCATTGAAAATCCCTATATTGTCAATTACATAAAGAAAAGGAAGCAAATAGAAGATGAAGAGAATACTAATGAAATGGAAGAGACTTACCAATATCCTCCTATTATTTCTTATGATGAATCAGGTAACGAGGAGGAGCTTTCTATTCAACCAATCTTATCATTAAGGAGCTCAAATAAGAAGGTTGAACCCACACATAATGTGAAGAAGAAAAAGAAAAGAAGGAGCAACAAAGGTAAAAAGGTATCCCTCCCAAATGATGTTGCTCCTACTACTCATTGTGATGATGATAATTGCTATACTATTGGTGCTATCCATACAATTAATTATGAGAGTGATTATGCTTATGATATGAAAAGGCCCAAGCTTGGGGAAGCTAAGTTTGATGAGGATGAAATATTTGAGAATATATTTGCTGAAATTAATGTTTGCCCCAAGCTTGGGGATGCTATGTTTAATAAAGATGATATTTTTAGCCTCCCAAGTTTTGATATGCAAAGTTGTTATGATGATAGCATGCCTCTTACCTATGATGACTATATTGATGATAGTGGGTTTGGAAGAGTGTCAACTTTAGGAAGTAGTGATCCCACTATTTTGGAGGATGTTGAATCTTATTGTGATGAATATGAAAGTGGATTTGGAAGAGTGTCAACTTTATTTAGTGATGATTCCACTATCTTGGAAGAGGTTTCAATCGATTATGATGAGAACGAAGTTGCTACTTATGATGATTATTGTGATGAAACTTATGCTATAAAAAGTAGTGATGATTATATTTATAAAACTTGTCATGATTATGATTACCCTTTTTTTGAACTTCATGCTTTCAATGTGGAAACAATTTCTAGTATTCAAGTCTCTTATGATACTCCCACTATTTCGAATGAGAATAATTGTGCTTATGTGGAGAGTAATAAAATTTCTATGCTTGTAGATCATGAAAAGAATGCTTTAGGTGATGGTTATATTGTTGAATTCATTCATGATGCAACTTAAAATTATTATGAGGGAGGAACATATGCTTGTAGGAATTGCAACAATACCAAGTTTCCTCTCTATGTGCTTAAAATCTTGAAGTTATGCTTGTTTTACCTTCCTATGCTAATTGATTATTGTTCCCATAAGTTGTTTTCTCACAAAATCCCTGTGAATAGTAAGTGGGTTAGACTTAAATGTGCTATTCATATGCTTCATGATGCTCCCATTATGTTTCAATTCTTATCTTTTATGTGAGCATCATTGTCATCATCATGTTTAGCTAGAAAGGCATTAAAAAAAAGCACTTGTTGGGAGACAACCCAATATTTACCCTTACTGTTTTTGTGTGTTCACATGATTATGCTACTGTATTAATCATGTTTTATAGATTTTGTTTCAATAAAGTGCCAAGTAAGACCTTTAGGATAGCTTACGGTGATAGTTGTGTTGATCCTGCTGAAAATCAGAAACTTTTGCACCCAGTAAATTAGTTTTTATAATTCACATAACCGTGCTTTTGATCTGATTATTTCTGCTTTGGATTGGCATAGAAATTTGTTAGAACTTCCTAATTTGGTAGGATTTTTGGAGTTCCATAAGTATACGTTTGATACCGATTACTACAAACTGTTCTGTTTTTGACAGATTTTGTTTTCTATGTGTTGTTTGCTTATTTTGATGAATCTATGAGTATTATCAGAGGGTATGAACCATGGAGAAGTTGGAATACAGTAGATATTACACCAATATGAGTTTAGAATGAGTTCATTACAGTACCTAAGTGGTGGTTTTATTTTCTTATACTAACGGAGCTTACGAGTTTGTCTATTGAGTTTGGTGTGGATGAAGCTTTTGAGATTTAGGAAACCATGATACGAGAGGAATTAAGGAGACACAAAAGTTCAAGCTTGGGGATGCCCAAGGCACCCCAAGATAATATTTCAAGAAGTCTCAAGCATCTAAGCTTTGGGATTCCCCATTAGTCATACCACCTTTCTTCTTCAACAACTATCGGTTAGTATTGGTTGAACCTAAGTTTTTGCTTCTTCACATGAGTTGTGCTATCCTTGCAATGTCATTTTATTTTGTTTTGCTTGTTGTTTGAATAAAATACCAAGATCTAAAATTCTTAAATGAGAGAGAGTCTTCATATAGTTACATAATTATTTAGCTACTCATTGATCTTCACTTATATTTTTGGAGTAGTTTGTCATTTACTCGTGTGCTTCACTTATATCCTATGAGTAAATGGTTGAATGAGTTGAATGTCATAAATTTGAAATTATATATGTTTCATTTGCTTATCGCATGGGGAGTAATGACCTCACATCTAAGAAGTAGAGGTTGTAAATTTATTGAAGGTTAGCAAGCATTGTATTGGTCACTTGAACAATTCATGAAAGAATATTGAAGGAAGAGAGATTTCACATATAAATATACTATCCTAGACATATTTTATAATTGTGAGCACTCATTAAGTATGACATGCTAAAGAGTTGATGTTGGACAAGGAAGACAACATAATGGGTTATGTTTTCTCACATCTCAGTTAAAGTATATTGTCATGGATCATTCAAACATGTTGAGCTTGCCTTTCCTCCACATGCTAGCCAAAATTTCTTGCACCAAGTAGAGATACTACTTGTGCTTCCAAATATCCTTAAACCCAGTTTTTGCCATGAGTGTCCACCATACCTACCAATATGCGGTATTTACCTGCCGTTCCAAGTAAATTTGCATGTGCCAAACTCTAAACCTTCAAATAATAATCTGTTTTGTATGCCCGAATCACTCATGTAGCGACTAGGGGATGTCAGTATCTTCCAAGCTAGGTGGGTTATTCTCAAGATGAGTGGACTCCGCTCATTATTCACGAGAAAAATGGCTGGTATCCGGGATGCCCAGTCCCATGATCAAAAGATCAAAATCAAATCAAAAATAATTAAAACAAAACTCCCCCAGGACTATTGTTGGTATGGACGGTACCCCGTTGTTTCAGATGGCCGTGGAGTGTGATTGTTGGTGGAGGGGGAGTAAAAACTTTACCATTCTGTTTGGGAACCGCCTATAATGTATGTAGTATGGAAGATATTGGGAACTCTTGGTTGTTATGTTGACAATGAGATCATACCTCTCAAAATTATTCTTCTCTATTTCAAAATCGAGCTCTGGCACCTTTGCAAATCCCTGCTCCCCTCTGCGAAGGGCCTATCTTTTACTTTTATGCAAGAGTCAAGGTGATCTTCACCTTTCCCTTTTTTTCATTTTATCCTTTGGCAAGCACCTCGTGTTGGAAAGATCCTATATATA
>NC_041386.1:654683516-654707982 GCF_002162155.2 Triticum dicoccoides | reverse complement strand
TATATATATATATATATATATATATATATATATATATATATATATATATATATATATATATATATATATATATATATATCCAATTGGATGTAAGTTAGCATAAACTATTACTGTTGACATCACCCAAAGGTGAATACGTTGGGAGGCGAAGTTATAAGCCCCTATCTTTCTCATTGCCCGACGAAAACTCCATAACCTTATCTATTGCGTGAGTGTTAGCAATTGTAGAAGACTATATGATGGTTGAGTATGTGGAATTTGCTAAATCAAAGCTCTGACATAGACCCTTCCTGAAAATAAGATGAATTGCGATTGTTTGATGATTGAGAATGAAGTTTGCTACTTTTCAAGAAAGTTTATGGTCTATGCTTTAACATGTGAATTGCTTGTTACTTGTTCTTGAGAAGTTTTATGAGATGAACTACTGTTATGACATATAATCATGCTAGAAAAGGTGATTGAAATTATCATTGATCAAACTTGTGCACCTACTAGCATTCATACTTCATAAATTCTTTCTTTTATCATTTACCTACTTGAGGACGAGCAGGAATTAAGCTTGGGGATGCTGATACGTCTCCAGTGTATCTATAATTTATGAAGCATTCATGCTATTATATTATCTGTTTTGAATGTTTATGGGCTTTATTATGCACTTTTATCTTATTTTTGGAACTAACCTATTAACCGGAGGCCCAACCCATATTGCTGTTTTCTTGCCTATTTCAGTGTTTCGAAGAAAAGGAATATCAAACGGAGTCCAAACGGAATGAAACCTTCGGGAGCATTATTTTTGGAACAGAAGCGATCCAGCAGACTTGGAGTTGAAGTCAAGGAAGCTTGGAGGTGGCCACGAGGGTGGGGGATGCCCCCCCCTACTGGGCGCACCCCCTATCTCGTGGGCCCCTCGACACTGCCCCGACTGACTTCTTTCACCTATATATTCCCATATACCCTAAAAACATCAAAGTGAACAATAGATCGGGACTTCCGCCGCAGCAAGCCTCTGTAGCCACCAAAAACCTCTCGGGAGACCATTCCGGCACCCTACCGGAGGGGGGATCCCTCACCGGTGGCCATCTTCATCATCCCGGCGCTCTCCATGACAAGGAGGGAGTAGTTCACCCTCGGGGCTGAGGGTATGTATCAGTAGCTATGTGTTTGATCTCTCTCTCTCTCTCTCTCTCTCTCTCTCTCTCGTGTTCTCTCTATGGCACGATCTTGATGTATCGCGAGCTTTGCCATTATAGTTGAATCTTATGATGTTTCTCCCTCTCTACTCCCTTGTGATGAATTGAGTTTTCCCTTTGAAGTTATCTTATCGGATTGAGTCTTTAAAGATTTGGGAACACTTGATGTATGTCTTGCCGTGCTTATCTGTGGTGACAATGGGATATCACGTGATCCACTTGATGTATGTTTTGGTGATCAACTTGCGGGTTCCGCCCATGAACCTATGCATAGGGGTTGGCACACGTTTTCGTCTTGACTCTCCTGTAGAAACTTTGGGGCACTCTTTGAAGTACTTTGTGTTGGTTGAATAGATGAATATGAGATTGTGTGATGCATATCGTATAATCATGCCCATGGATACTTGAGGTGACAATGGAGTATGTAGGTGACATTAGGGTTTTGGTTGATTTGTGTCTTAAGGTGTTATTCTAGTATGAACTCTATGATAGATTGAACGGAAAGAATAGCTTCGTGTTATTTTACTATGGACTCTTGAATAGATCGAGCAGAAAGGATAACTTTGAGGTGGTTTCGTACCCTGCCATAATCTCTTCGTTTGTTCTCCGCTATTAGTGGCTTTGGAGTGACTCTTTGTTGCATGTTGAGGGATAGTTATATGATCCAATTATGTTATTATTGTTGAGAGAACTTGCACTACTGAAATTATGAACCTTAGGCCTTGTTTCCTACCATTGCAATACCGTTTACGCTCACTTTTATCATTAGTTACCTTGCTATTTTTATAATTTCAGATTACAAAAACCAATATCCACTAGTAGAAAAGGGGGCAATGGTCCAGGCGAGATCAGCCATTTGTCCCAGTTTAATCCCGAACCGGTACTAATGGGGGCATTAGTCCCGGTTCGTGAGCCCAGGGGGCCGGCCGGGCCACAAGGGCCATTTGTCCCGGTTCGTCTGGACCTTTTAGTCCCGGTTGGTGCCATGAACCGGTACTAATGCCTCAAACCCCATTAGTACTGGTCCGTGGCACCAACCGGTACTAAAGGTTAGACCTTTAGTCCCGGTTCGAGCCACCAACCTGTACTAATGGGGTTTGAGCATTAGTACTGGTTCATGGCACGAACCGGTACTAAAGGTCCCATTTTGAAACTCTACCCCCCCCCCCTGTGGATCGCCTTTTCAATTTAAAAAAAATAAAAGAAAATGATGAAAATGTCAAAAAATAGAAGAAAATAAGATTCCCATGTGATATGTGGTCTAGTTGTTGGGAAAATTTACAAACATGAATTTTCGAATTTTTTGCAAAATCTCTTGAGAATTTGTAAAAATGGGCATAACTTTTGCATACGAACTCGGATGAAAAAGTTTTTTATATGAAAAATCATCTACTGGAAAAGTTACATCCGAATTAACGGGGGGAACCCCGTTAAACATTTTCAAAATCCTTAAAAATCTAACAGAAAAAAGTTACGGGGCTTTTAAGATCTGGAGGCAAAAAAAATCATCAAATTTCAGTTTTTTTTTGAATTTTTGTTAAATCTGGTCAAACTACTTATTCAAGAAGTATTAGTGTTACTAAATAATTATTCAAGAATATTAGTGTTACTAAATAATTATTTCAGTTTTTTTTGAATTTTGGTCATATCTGGTCAAACTGTGGTCAAACAATGGTCAAACTAATTATTCAATAAATATTAGTGTTACTAAATATTAGTGTTATTCTTTAGAACAATAGTTTCAAACTCAAACAGTGAAATGTGTGACTTCATGCTCAAGCTAAATTCCTGAGGTTAATAGGATTGACATCTTACTATTGTCAAGAAAACAACAAGTGCAGACTTGGAAACGAGGGAGAATAGAACCCGGAAGATAAGTATGCTCAGGCTGGAGTAGTGAGAGGATGGGTGACCGTTCGGGAAGTTAGATGATGAGGGGTGATTAGAGGTTAAATTGAGCAGTGATGAGGGGTGATTAGAGATGAGAGGTTAAAATAATTCAGAAATTTGAAAATCAAAAAAAAAATTCCAAAAAAATTAAAAAGAAATCGTAAAAATTCCTTTAGTACCGGTTGGTGTTACCACCCGGGACTAAAGGTGGACCTCCAGGCAGCGGCCAGGTGGAGAGCCTTTAGTCCCGGTCTGTGTAAGAACCGGGATTAAAGGGGGAGGCTTTAGTAACGACCCTTTAGTCCCGGTTCCACGAACCAGGACTAAAGGCCCTTATGAACCGGGACTAAAAGCCCTTTTTCTACTAGTGATCTACCATCCATATTGCACTTGTATCACCATCTCTTCGCCGAACTAGTGCACCTATACAATTTACTATTGTATTGGGTGTATTGGGGACACAAGAGACTCTTTGTTATTTGGTTGCATGGTTGCTTGAGAGAGACCATCTTCATCCTACGCCTCCCACAGATTGATAAACCTTAGGTCATCAACTTGAGGGAAATTTGCTAGCGTCCAACAAACCTCTGCACTTGGAGGCCCAACAACGTCTACAAGAAGAAGGTTGTGTAGTAGACATCAGATACATATTTATATCGAATGGTGGAGTTGTAAGTTGGTGCAGTTATAAGCAAAGCGTCATGGCGGGATCTACGTGTGAAGCGGAATACATAGTTGCTCCGGAAGCAGCAAATGAAGGAGTCTGGATGAAGGAGTTCATATCCGATCTAGGTGTCATACCTAGTGCATCAGGTCCAATGAAAATCTTTTGTGACAATACTGGTGCAATTGCCTTGGCAAAGGAATCCAGATTTCACAAGAGAACCAAGCACATCAATAGACGCTTCAGTTCCATTCGCGATCTAGTCAAGGAGGGAGACATAGAGATTTGCAAGATACATACGGATCTGAATGTTGCAGACCCGTTGACTAAACCTCTCTCATGAGCAAAACATGATCAACACCAAGACTCCATGGGTGTAAGAATCATTACTGTGTAACCTAGATTATTGACTCTAGTGCAAGTGGGAGACTGAAGGAAATATGCCCTAGAGGCAATAATAAAGTTGTTATTTATATTTCCTTATATCATTATAAATGTTTATTATTCATGCTAAAATTGTATTAACCGGAAACTTAGTACATGTGTGAATACATAGACAAACAGAGTGTCACTAGTATGCCTCTACTTGACTAGCTTGTTAATCGAAGATGGTTAAGTTTCCTAGCCATAGACATGAGTTGTCATTTGGGGATCACATCATTAGAGAATGATGTGATTGACTTGACCCATCCATTAGCTTGGCACGTTGATCGTTTAGTTTGTTTCTATTGCTTTCTTCATGACTTATACATGTTCTATGACTATGAGATATGCAACTCTCGAATACCGGAGGAACACTTTGTGTGCTATCAAATGTCACAACGTAACTGGGTGCTTGTAAAGATGCTCTACAGGTGTCTCCTATTGTGTTTTTTGACTTGGCATAGATCGAGATTAGGATTTGTCACTCCGATTATCGGAGAGGTATCTCTGGGCCCTCTCGGTAATGCACATCACTATAAGCCTTGCAAGCAATGTGACTAATGAGTTAGTTATGGGATGATGCATTACAGAACAAGTAAAGAGACTTGCCGGTAACAAGATTGAACTAGGTATTGAGATACCGACGGTCGAATCTCGGGCAAGTAACATACCGATGACAAAGGGAACAACGTATGTTGTTATGCGGTTTGACCGATAAAGATCTTTGTAGAATATGTAGGAATCAATATGACCATCCAGGTTCCGCTATTTTTTATTGACCGGAAATGTGTCCCGTTCATGTCTACATAGTTCTCGAACCCGTAGGTTCCGCACACTTAACGTTCGATGACGATCGGTATTATGAGTTTATGTGTTTTGATGTACCGAAGGTAGTCCGGAGCCCCGGATATGATCACAGACATGACGAGAAGTCTCGAAATGGTGGAGACCTAAAGATCGATATATTGGATGACTATATTTGGACATCGAAATTGTTTCGGGTGAGTTTGGGCATTTACCGGAGTACTGGGTGGTTACCGGAACCCCCCGGGAAGTATATGCGCCTTATTGGGCCATAGTGGGGGAGAGGAGAAGGGAGCCTAGGAGGGGGCACCCCCCCCCCCCCATGCCCAATCCGAATTGGGTGGGCCCCCCCCTTCCTTCCTCCTTCCTCCCCGTTCCTTCCTCTCCTAGTCCAACTACGGAAGGGGGGGGGGAATCCTACTCCTGGTGGGAGTAGGACTCCTTGAGGGCACGCCATAGAGGGTCGCCCCCCTCCACCACTCCTTTATATACGGGGAGAGGGCACACCATAGATAGACAAGTTGACATTGTTTAGCCGTGTGCGGTGCCCCCATCCACAGATTTCCACCTCGGTCATATCCTCGTAGTGCTTAGGCGAAGCCCTGCGTCGATAACTTCATCAACACCGTCACCACGCCGTTGTGCTGACGAAACTCTCCCTCGACCTCTACTGGATCTAGAGTTCGTGGGATGTCACCGAGCTGAACGTGTGCAGATCACGGAGGTGTCGTGCTTTCGGTACTTGATCGGTTGGATCGCGAAGACGTTCGACTACATCAACTGCGTCAGTTGACGCTTCCGCTTACGGTCTACGACGGTACATGGAAAACACTCTCCCGCTCGTTGCTATGCATCACATAGATCTTGCGTGATTGTAAGAATTTTTTTGAAATTACTGCGTTCCCCAACATGTAGGTGATTGGTAAGATTGATATGTGACTATACTATATGTTGTCATTTGAATTCGTAGTAGTATGATCTATTTAGTACGTTGTTATACTATGGTGAACTCTATGTGTAATGTCCAATTTAAGGGCCCATGCGACATGATCACAAGACCTACACAGATAACACATACTGTTTAGGAACTCTGTGACCTCTGACTTGACCGGTGGAGATATCTATCAGAACCAAAGACAATATGAGGTAACGGTTATCCATTGAAATTAATGCTTGGTCCGGTCTTATGACCTTAATTATGGAAACGACCACTCTATGGCAACGGAGAAGCAGGACCATAGAATGAAATGTTATCCCTAGTGAAGGAGTTACATGACTCTAGGGAGAACCGCCTACCGAAAGTTTATATCAAACACTATGAGTGCAATACAAGTAACTAGTATTACCGTTGCACTAGCACAATTCATATATTCTTACCATGAACTAAAATCTCTCCGCACCTAATATCTTCATTGCCGGAAACACCATTTACATTTTAAGCTCATGTTATTTAATTTATTTGGTTATTTAGTAAACATACTTAAATCCTCTTTTTAATAGAATTTTTCGCTTATTGTTTATAGAGGACAGTAATAGTATTTGAATAAGCCCAAGCAGTACTTCACACAAGAGCTATGAGGCCTTGTGTGTGACAAAAACGCATCCATAAATACTCCTCTCCGCTCTTTGTTGGGACGATTACTCGTTGGGATACTTCTGCGAAAGTGCTACACTACTATGTTTGGTTTGTAGGTACCAGCGGTGCGGTGGTCGGGAAAAATCTTTGTCGGTCCATGCCGGCACCGACGCGGTGTGCTTGTGGGCACCGCCTCCCTTGTTGAAGGGTGTCAGGTGTACCCTGTTCGCACTCCTCTCCATGTACCGGCATAAATCCGAGGATCTGTCTGGGCAGCAGCATCATTGTCGTCGCAGTCCTTCATGAAGGTGTTGCTTGGTACGCAGGAATTCAGAGGCATAGGAGCATGGTGGAATTCGGAGGCATAGGAGATGGCGGCGGTTACTGGAAATCATCACTTTGGCATGTGTTTCTCTTGTTTCTCTTTTTGGGCTTGATAGTCCTGCTTGCCCATCAGTGATATCACAGTTCTGTCAGGTGGTTGCTATATTAATATAGCAAGGCGAAAGCCCGTTTTGGGACATTGTAAACTGAATTCTTAAATATATCCCAACGGAATGGGAAAAGAATGTAATGCCTCTCTCACTACCTTTCTAGTTAATCATTTTTCATACAAAGGGTGACTGCATAACCTACAATAAAGGAATGGTGCACATATTATATCCTACTCTCCGATCACCTCGTGGATGCAGTCAGGACACTTGTATTCTTCGATATGTTCTGCTTCAGAGGCAGTTATGTTCACACATTTGCCATGGAACCACTGGTCACATTCGTCACAACCAATCCAAAAGGCGTTGGCATGATAAGGAGCATTACAAGATCCGCAAAAGTCGGTAACTTCATTATCCTTTTGTTTGTCTTTAGCAGGCTTCCTAGTTCCTGTTTGGAGCAGACAAAACTTGCACCGAGTCTTGAGAAGGTGGCACGTTCTCTTCAGCAGGTGTGATAGAGTCTACGTCTGGATTGGACACATTCTCTTGAGTTGGTGCGCACAACTCCCTGTTTGCATTGTTTCGTGCAAATGTTGATAGCCAAGGAAGACCGTAAGAGAGATAGAATTCGTCATGGACTGTTCGCATCCCGTTTACCATATCAAATAAACGTATCCTGAAAGTGAAAGTAAACCAACATCATCAAATCAGCAATTGGCTTCGCAAGCAATATGTAACACATGACATTCTTGATGCATGGAGGAACTATATAAGCACTAAAACATAATGATTTAAATAGAAGATGAAGATCGGCCCTAATAAGAATAGCCCATTATTTAATGCTGAGGCTCTAACAATTAGTTCTGCAGGACTACGGTTCTATTGAAGCTGTATTCTCTCTCGTGTTTGTTAAATGGAAAAAACAAGATATTATGTCAAAAAATAGAATCTTCTGTATTCTTGTTTAATTTGATATAGATATACTGTTTTGTTAGATAGAAGTTACAGGTTTTTGCGCTTTTTGCTGCATTCAAAGATTCTTCTACATGCACATGCTTTTTGAGTTGTGAAATTGTTGGTTACGTTTCTGGGAGGTAGATTGCACATATAAATGTCCTAAATGTTAAGTGCACAAAAAAACTGTTTGTCAAACGAAGTAGTAGTGGTGGTGGTGGTGGTAGCAGCAGCAACAACAACAGTAATAGTAACGTACCTTTGGTTGCGTCGAGATGAGTGGACAAGAAAAAGGTGACGCCCATGAGCCACGAGTCCGAGTGGTGGGCGACGAGTGTCAGGTAGTCAGAACGGTTCACATAATCTCACCGGCGGTTGATGCCTCTTGTCGGCATTGGCAGGCCTGGCGGCACCGTCTCCTCCGGCAGCGTCAACTCCCAACTACCATCCGGGTACCTGTACAAGCACATTGGCTCTTTACCTGAAGCGAGAAAATGAATCACGCCACTACATCAGCCAGTGATTTGCAAACCTCGCCATCTTATATTTACTAATTGTAATTGGGAGCACCATATGAGATTTACTTTAATTTAAGAAAAACTACCTCTCCAAACCGTCGATTTGACAAAAAGTCATTATATTATTCAGACAGGTTTGATGTAGGCACATGTCAAACAACTCTATTGTAGAAAAAGCCGCAGATTAGATTGTTAGTTTGCATGTTTGTTTTACATTTGGGCAGTACTTTCGACACTTTAATTAATTAATTTCTTTTGCATGAAGTACCCATGCTATGCATATGGCTTGGTGATGGCGAGGTTCATATCACTGGCTGCAGGCTTAGAATTTGTAGGTACTTTAAGCCTATTACGAGGCGTGATAAATATACAGATCTCTATTTTTGCCAAATTTATACAAATCTCTCTTCTTTTGGCTAATTTAAAGTTAAGACGGCCTTCTCTATGTCATCGTGAGAAAGATCGCTTGTGCGCATGCAAGTATATATACACTGTGCGTTGTCGGTGGAGAATAGCTAGGGTCCGTATTTCCCGACATTTTTCTTTTAAATTTTTTGATCATTACTAAAATATATAGAAAACTATATCATTTATCTGACGTATTTTAGTGAATATATATGTATATAATATGTGGCTTAAAATTAAAAATATTTCAAAATAGAACCATGGATCCTCTTCATGACCAGGAGAAAATAAATGTCCTCAAGTACTCTTGTAAAACACTTTTGCATGAATATTCTATGTAAATAGTAATGCATAATCGTGTCCTAGAAAACATATGGGCTAGAAACGGTTGAAGGTTTTGTGGGCCACAAGTGTTGAATGTCTATAATAAACTTAAGACCAAACCCCATCGTGTTTCTTTAGGAGAAAAGGACAAAAAAAGTATACATCCACCAAAGAATTTCGCGTTTGCAATACAATAACCCACCAGTACACATGCAGCCTTCATAAAATGCTACCATGTTACATCTTCTATCAATTTGGGGTTATTGGAGGCATAGCACACCAAGAATATATATCACGCACATTGATTTCACATACTAGTCAATTGAAAAAGTCTATGCATGCAAAAAATACTGCCACTAATGCAGAGAGTTGTTTATAACTCTATACTCTTTTTTCTATGTCTAATACAAAAATAAACATGGTTGTATATATGAAAATAACCATTTTCTTCCGGAGAAATATGATTGAAAGTAACTGATCAGACTACCAGCATAAATTCCCGTGTTTCAATACAGAACTTCACTAGGCCGTGCAACAGCAGTGGATTAATTGATGACTAGTTTTTTTCATGAAAAAACGGATCTGAGATTTCATATGAGCCGGATTTACAATTTTCTAATTAAAAATGGATCTAAAATTTCAGGGACAGCAGGATCTAAAAAATACAGCCACAAATGGCCGTAGTTGTCTAACTCAATATTTTTTCTTATGTCTATTAAGAAATAAAGACCATTATATGTTTCAAAGGAACTGATCAAACTATCAGTCTAAGTTTAATTAAATAAAGAACTTCACTAGGCCGTGCAATCACGGGATTGATGACTTGTTTTTCTTAATAAAAAATGGATCTGAGATTTCATGTCAGATGAAACTATCAGCCTATCCCTAATACTAAAATAAGCACTGGAGCTGTAGTTTTTTTTCCTATGCCTAATACAAAAATAAACAAGGTCATATGTTTAAAAGTAACTGACAAAACTATCAGCCTAAGTTTCCCCATGTTTCAGTGCAGAATTTCACTAGACCGTGCAAACACGGGATTGATGACTAGTTTTTCTTAATAAAAAATGGATCTGAACTTTCATGTCAGATGAAACAAACTATCAGCCTCTGCCTAATACAAAAATAAACACGGGATCTAAAGTTTTCTTTCCTATGTCTTACAAAAATAAACATGCTTATATGTTTAAAAGTAACTGACCAAACTATCAGCCAAAGTTTCCCCATGTTTCAATACCGAACTCCACTATCCCGTTCAACAGCAAACTGATGAATAGTTTTTCTTAATAAAAAATGGATTTGAAATTTCTTGTCAGCCGGATTTATAATTTTGTAACAATAAATGGATATAAAATTTCTGGGACAGTTGGATCTGTATATTACATACCTTCCTCGTGCAATAGATCATATAATGTATCCTGATCTGCGCGTATGGCAACAAGGAGGAGAAGAGACTGGCGTTAGATCCATCAGCACGTAGGCGTCACATATATAGAGAAAAACGTGTCACTAAGGAGCGCCCCATGGCTTACCTGCGGTGAGGGCTCGGATGAGCGCACTGCGGCGGCCAGAGAAGTCCTCATAGATGTTCTCCACGGTCCATGAGACGGCGGGGCGGGGGCGCCATTCACCGGGGTGTGCCGGCAGCGGGGTTGGTGAAGGCCGCCCATGAAAGGGAATGGTGAGACGACGCCTGGTAGGGGTGGGGTTGGAGGAGGAGCCGGCGCGAGATGTGTCCATGGCACGAGATTCGTGATAGGTTCGCCGGCGGCGGGCTGGCAGATATAGGCGGAGCTCTTGAAGGAGGAAGGTGGAATTGGATCTATGGGGGCACTCTGTTGCTTTGCTGCTTTATATAGAACCGGCGTCAAGAGGGTGGAAGAAACTGGGGAACGGAGGAGGCGGGCGGGTTACTACTTTCCTTTCGAGTCTCTGGGCGGGATGTATTTGTTTTCTTTCGTTTCCTATCACGTTTTTGGCAACTGGCGTGTGGTCCCCGGATAGCCAGCACTGGTGAAATAATTACAAGATAGCTGGCATGCAAATCCTAGGGCTACTGGCGTGTGGTCCCCGGATCAGAAGTCCAGAATACATGGTACTCCTTTATTTCCCTCATTAATTTCATTTGTTTTCTAAAGGCATTGATTACCTTCGTAGTGTAAAAAGTACACGGCACAATGTGCTCCCACGGTTCTGAAATGCATGAGGTTTTAGTCATGCAGTTTCTAAGATGATACTTTGACAATTATTTTGTATGCACTTAAATGTTGCTACAAAAGGTTAAGGGATATGTTTAGATTCTTACCAAATAGTAGTACCTTACCGTATGTAAACATGCTTGCGCCAGCCGCGTCCCACGATTGCCAGGTGTTTCGATCGAGCCCGCGCACCACAACCCCCTCGAAAACCTTATTCCAGCCGATGGAGAGCTTGCCACACTTTTTTCTCCTACACCGTGCGTTGACCACAACTCCACAGTACCATCTCCTGTCTCTCTCTTTTTCCTCATTCGATGGAATGCTCCTTCTCTCTCCCTGCCCGTCTACTTCACCGCTGAATTGAGTTGGCTTGAGACAGCCGTGGTGTGGAGGCGACGCTGCAGGGCCCTTTGAAGGAGAAGTTCCAAGGCCGGCGGGATTGAGGCGCCGCTGCAACCGCAGAGCTTGTCAATGCCGTATCCACAGCCGGTGCTGCAACCACACAGCTCGCCGGTGCAACAGCCGCGGTCGAGGCTCCAAGCCTGCAATGGGGTGGTCGCAGCAGCCACCGTTGATGCAACCCGATGGGGGCGGCCGCTCCGATACTTCGATGACCACGCCGATGGTTCAATGGACACGACGACAAGGCATGCTATGACGACATCGACAGCCGTGGCGGTGCTGCAAGACATGCTTCATTGGCCGCGGCAACGAGGCATACTTTGATGGTTACGACAGTGACAATGGTTCAACGACCACGACGATGGTTTTATGGACACGGGGATGAGGCATGCAATGGCGGCATCGACGGTCGTGGTGTTGCTGCAAGGCATACTTGAATGGCCGCAGCGATGAGGCGTACTTCGATGGTGTCGACGGCCCCGGCAATGCTGTGACGCGTGTTTCAATGGCTGCGGCGATGAGGCGTACTTGAATGGTGTTGACGGCTGTGGTGATGCAGCGAGGCGTGTTACAATGGTCGTGGCGATGCTTCGACAACCACAATGATGGTTCGATGGACATGGCCATGAGGCATGCTACAACGACATCGACGGCAGAGGCGATGCTGCAAGGCATGCTTCAATGGCCATGGCGACGAGGCGTACTTCGATGGTGTCGATAGCCGTGGTGATGCTTCAACGACCACGGCGATGGGTTCGATGGACACGGCGATGAGGCATGCTACGACGACATCGACGACCGTGGCGATGCTGCAAGGCATGCTTCAATGTTAGTGGTGGCGAGGCATACTTCAATGGCGTCGACGGCCACATCGGTGCTTTGACAGTGTCGATGGCCATGGCGATGTTGCGAGGCATGCCGTGGGGACGGGGCGTGCTTCAATGGCGTCGACGGCCGCAACTGCGAGGCGTTCTAGGACGTTACCGTTGATGCTACTTTGAGCCTGCAATGACATGCACTGTGGACGAGCGGTGCGTGCTAAGGAGATTAGCGGCCCTGATAAGACGCATCGGACCGCACAACCGGTGGTTGTTCTTTGAATCGCTGCAGGGGGATGGCACCTAGCGTCCACCATATTTTGCCCTAGTCTTCATCCGGATGAGTGGCAACTCCAATGCTCCTTTTTCAACTCTAGTTCATTTGTTTTATCGCGTGCACATCCACTTCCACAAAAGAAAAAGAAACTGGCACTCAAGCCGCGTCCCTGTGAGCGGTATGGGAGAATCCTAGCACCGCCACCCTCTGGGAATCCCGCCTTCCTCCCTTGCCGTAGCCGGTGGGCACGACCGGGCGAAGCCCATGCAACAAGGGGTGCGGGAGTGGATTTTCTTCCCTCTTGTCTGGACTCATGGGTAGCCCGGCTCGGCCCTCTATGGCGGGGCTGAGCAGTGGCTGGGGAAGCGAAGGATTCGCAGGGAGGTGGTAGCGCGACGCTTAAGTGGGGCGACTTGGTCGGCATTGCTATGTTGGTGGTGCGGACGGCGTGCAACAGTGGGCAAGGACTGTGGCCCGATTTGGTCGGCGAATGCACGCAAAGGGACACCCGATCCTTCGCCCCCCTCCCTGTGCACTGGTCTGGGCCGTGTTCTTGCCCGCGTTGGCATGTAGATTGGGTCTCAGCCCTAAATGATGGCTTTGTGGTTGCGGGTGGCGTGGGAGGGTTTTCTCCCATATGTGTGGTGCTCGGCTAGGTGGGGTCATGTTAAGGCAGCTAGTCAAAGGTGGGATTCAACGACAGGGATTGGGTAATCCCTTTGCATGTGGGTCGGTGATGTCTACTACGCAACCTTCTCCTTGTAGACGTTGTTGGGCCTGCAAGTGCACAGGTTTGTAGGACAGTAGCAAATTTCCCTCAAGTGGATGACCTAAGGTTTATAAATCCGTAGGAGGGGTAGGATGAAGATGGTCTCTCTCAAGCAACCCTGCAACCAAATAACAAAGAGTCTCTTGTGTCCCCAACACACCCAATAAAATGGTAAATTGTATAGGTGCACTAGTTCGGCGAAGAGATGGTGATACAAGTGCAATATGGATAGTACATATGGGTTTTTGTAATCTGGAATAATAGAAACAACAAGGTAACTAATGATAAAAGTGAGCGTAAACGGTATTGCAATGATAGGAAACAAGGCCTAGGGTTCATACTTTCACTAGTGCAAGTTCTCTCAACAATAATAACATAGATAGATCATATAACAAGCCCTCAACATGCCACAAAGAGTCACTCGAAAGACACTAATAGCGAAGACCAAACGTATAGATTATGGTAGGGTACGAAACCACTTCAAAGTTATTCTTTCAGATCAATCTATAAAAGAGTTCGTACTAGAATAACACCTTAAAATACAAATCAACCAAAACCCTAATGTCACCTAGATACTCCATTGTCACCACAAGTATCCGTGGGCATGATTATACGATATGCATCACACAATCTCAGATTCATCCAAGCAACATAAAAGTACTTCAAAGAGTGCCCCAAAGTTTCTACTGGAGAGTCAAGAATGTGTGCCAACCCCTATGCATAGGTTCCCAATGTCACGAAACCCGCAAGTTGATCACCAAAACATACATCAAGTGGCACATGATATCCCATTGTCACCACAGATAATCACGGCAAGACATACATCAAGTGTTCTCATAAGAGAGTCAATCCGATAAGATAACTTCAAAGGGGAAACTCAATTCATCACAAGAGAGTAGAGGGGGAGAAACATCATAAGGTCCAACTGCAATAGCAAAGCTCGGGATACATCAAGATCGTGCCATAGAAGAACACGAGAGAGAACACGAGAGAGAGAGATCAAACACATAGCTACTGGTACATACCCTCAGCCCCGAGGGTGAACTACTCCCTCCTCGTCATGGATAGCGCCGAGATGATGAAGATGGCCACCGGTGAAGGATCCCCCCTCCGGCAGGGTGCCGGGAAGGGCTCCCGAGAGGTTTTTGGTGGCTACAGAGGCTTGCGGCGGCGGAACTCCCGATCTATCTTCTGTTCTGGAAGTTTTAGGGTACAAGAGTACATATGGGTGCAGGGGGTACGTTGAAGGAGCTGCGGGGGCCCCACGAGGCAGGGGACACGCCCGGGAGGGGCGCCCCCCACCATCGTGGGCAGCCCGTATCTCCTGTGACGTGCACTCCAAGTTCCCTGGGTTGCTTTCCTTCCAAAAATAACTTCTTAAGTTGATTTCGTTCCGTTTTGACTCCGTCTGATATTCCTTTTCCTCGAAACACTAAAATAGGCATAAAACAGCAAATCTGGGCTGGGCCTCCGGTTAATAGGTTAGTCCTGAAAATAATATAAAAGTGGATAATAAAGCCCAATATTGCCCAAAACAGTAGATAATATAACATGGAGCAATTAAAAATTATAGATACGTTGGAGACGTATCAAGCATCCCCAAGCTTAATTCCTGCTCGTCCTCGAGTAGGTAAATGATAAAAAGAATTTTTGATGCGGAGTGATACTTTGGCATAATTTCAATATAAATCTTCTTAATTGTGATATGAATATTCAGATCTGAAAGATTCAAGACAAAAGTTCATATTGACACAAAAATAATAATACTTCAAGCATACTAATCAAAGCAATCATGTCTTCTCAAAATAGCATGGCAAAAGAAAGTTCATCCCTACAAAATCATATAGTTAGACTATGCTTCATTTTCGTCACACAAAGATGTTCCCAACTTCTATACCCCCGATGACAAGCCAAGCAATTGTTTCACAGTTAAATAATCTCAAACTTTTTCAACCTTCACACAATACATGAGCGTGAGCCATGGATATAGCATTATGGGTGGAATAGAATAGTGCTTGTGGAGAAGACAAAAAAGAGGGAAGATAGTCTCACATAAACTAGGCCTATCAATGGGCTATGGAGATGCCCATCAATAGATATCAATGTGAGTGAGTAGGGATTGCCATGCAACGGATGCACTAGAGCTATAAGTATATGAAAGCCCTACAAAAGAAACTAAGTGGGTGTGCATCCAACTCGCTTGCTCATGAAGACCTAGGGCATTTTGAGGAAGCCCATCATTGGAATATACAAGCCAAGTTCTATAATGTAAAATTCCCACTAGTATATGAAAGTGACAAAACAAGAGACTCTCTATCATGAAGATCATGGTGCTACTTTGAAGCACAAGTGTGGTAAAAGGATAGTAGCATTGTCCCTTCTCTCTTTTTCTCTCATTTTTTTATTTGGGCCTTTTCTCTTTATTTTGGCCTCCCTTTTTTTCATCCGGAGTCTCATCCCGACTTGTGGGGGAATCATGGTCTCCATCATCGTTTCCTCACTTGGGACAATGCTCTAATAATGATGATCATCACACTTTTATTTTTCTTACAACTCAACAATTACAAATCGATACTAGAACAAAGTATGACTCTATATGAATGCCTCCGGCGGTGTACCGGGATATGCAATGAATCATGAGTGACGTGTATGAAAGAATTATAAATGGTGGCTTTGCCACAAATACGATGTCAACTACATGATCATGCTAGCAATATGTCAATGATGGAGCTTGTCATAACAAACGGAACGATGGAAAGTTGCATGGCAGTATATCTCGAAATGGCTACGGAAATGCCATGATAGGAAGGTATGGTGGCTGATTTGAGGAAGGTATATGGTGGGTGTATGATACCAGCGAAAAGTGCGCGGTATTAGAGAGGCTAGCAAAGGCGGAAAGATGAGAGTGCGTATAATCCATCGACTCAACATTAGTCAAAAGAACTCATATACTTATTGCAAAAATTTAGAAGTCATCAAAAATCAAGTACTACACGCATGCTCCTAGGGGGATAGATTGGTAGGAAAAGACCATCGCTCGTCCTCGACCGCCACTCATAAGGATGCACAAGCCAGGTACACTTCATGTTTCAAATTTGTTACACAACTTTAACCATACGTGCATGCTACGGGACTTGCTAACTTCAACACAAGCATTTCCCAAATTCACAATTACTCAACTAGCACGACTTTGATATTATCACCCTCATATCTCAAAACAATTATCAAGCATCAAACTTTTCTTAGTATTCAACGCACTCAAAAGAAAGTTTCACATATCTTGAATACCAAGTGTATTAACATTAAGCAAATTACCATGCTATTAACAACTCTCAAAATAATCTAAGTGAAGCATGAGAGATCAACTATTTCTTAAAAATAAAACTACCACCATGCTCTAAAAGATATAAGTGATATACTAGAGCAAATGAGAAACTACTCCGAAAGATATAAGTGAAGATCAATGAGTAGTCAAATAATTATGCAACTATGCGAAGACTCCCTCTCGTTTAAGGATTTAAGATCTTGATATTGTATTCAAACAGCAAACAAAGCTAAAGAAAACTACATTGCAAGGATAGCACAACTCATGTGAAGAAGCAAAAACTTAGGCTCAACCGATACTAACCGATAGTTGTTGAAGAAGAAAGGTGGGATGCCTACCGGGGCATCCCCAAGCTTAGATGCTTGAGACTTATTGAAATATTATCTTGGGGTGCCTTGGGCATCCCCAAGCTTGAACTTTTGTGTCTCCTTAATTCCTCTCATATTATGGTTTCTCTTTTTATCAAAAGCTTCATTCACAACAAACTCAACAAGAACTCGTGAGATAGGTTAATATAAACCAATGCAAAACCTTATCATTTTCTAATGTAACAAATCACTAAAATTATTATTCAACATTGAATACTAAATGCCTCTGCATATTTAATACTCCTATCTTCAAATAGAATCATTAAACAAAAAAACATATGCAAACAATGCAAACATAACAGCAATCTGCCAGAACAGTACAGTCTGTAAAGAATGCAAGAGTATCAATACTTCCCTAACTCCAAAAATTATGAACTAAAATTCCCACTGTAATAAATTTATCATATCTCAATATGCAAAAAGATTCAACATTATACCACTCTCTGACTTTTCTAGGGAATTTTTGCAACAGCGGTAAACTTTTTGTTTTCAAACAGCAACATGTATAGTAGCAAAATAAGCATGGCAAAGGCTATCCTGGACTTTTTTATTTAAACTAAAGATGCAAAACATTATTCTAACTAACATCAAGAAAAAACTAACAAAATAAAATGACGTTCCAATCAAAACACATATCATGTGGTGAATAAAAATATAGCTCCAAGTAAAGTTACCGATGAACGAAGACGAAAGAGGGGATGCCATCCGGAGCATCCCCAAGCTTAGGCTCTTGGTTGTCCTTGAATATTACCTTGGGGTGCCTTGGGCATCCCCAAGCTTAGGCTCTTGCCACTCCTTATTCCATAGTCCATCGAATCTTTACTCAAAACTTGAAAACTTCACAACACAAAACTCAACAGAAAACTCATAAGCTCCGTTAGTATAAGAAAATAAAACCACCACTTAGGTACTGTAATGAACTCATTCTAAATTCATATTGGTGTAACATCTACTGTACTACAACTTATCTATGGCTCGCACCCTCCGATACTACTCATAGATTCATCAAAATAAGCAAACGACACATAGAAAACAGAATCTGTCAAAAACAGAACAGTCTGTAGTAATCTGTATCAAACGTATACTTCTGGAACTCCAACAATCCAACCAAATTAGGAAGTCCTAAGCAGTTTGTGTACCAAACCAGAGCAAAAAGCATCAGATCAGAAGCACGTTTTGGTGAATTAACAAAACTAATTTAGTGGGTGCAAAAGTTTCTGATTTTCAGCAGGGTCAACACAACTATCACCGTAAGCTATCCTAAAGGTCTTACTTGGCACTTTATTGAATCAAAAGCTATAAAACATGATTACTACAGTAGCACACTAGTAGAAAAGGGGGCAATGGCCCAGGCCAGTTCAGCCCATTAGTCCCGGTTCAATCCAGAACCGGGACCAATGGAGCTATTTGCCCCGGTTCGTGAGCCCAGGGGGCCGGCCGGGCCACGTGGGCCATTGGTCCCGGTTCGTCCGGACCTTTTGGTCCCGGTTGGTGGGACGAACCGGGACCAATGGTCCTGGCTCCTGGCCCACCACTATTGGTCCCGGTTGGTGGCATGAACCGGGACCAAAGGGTTCCCTTTAGTCCCGGTTCATGCCACCAACCGGGTCTAATGGTGCTGCCTATATATAGCCCCTCGCACAAGAGCAGAGCACACTGCTCTGTTTTTTCTGGCCGAGGGGGAGAGGGCTTGGTGGTGCTCTAGCTCACCTCCTATGCACACAAGGTGTTCGATGGAATGCCCGAGCCACACTACTTAAGGTTTCTCCTCTCCAAGCTCGACCGCCAAGCTCCATTTTCCTCAATATTTATCTAGGTTTAGCGGCCCGTCACACCCCGTCCCTGTCTTCATCGCCGTCGATCACCCGCGCCGATCTCATCGCTGGCACCACCGTGGTGAGCCTCTTGTTCTTATCTTCTTTCTGAAAGGAAAAATATTATTACTTGTTTGTTTAGATAGATACTTGTATTATTTTCTTACTTTTATTATTGCATCTTATATAGTGCGATGGTTTTGGTATCCGCCCCCGTCGGCCCTCGTCCTGTCTATGATTCGGATGTGGTATATATTATCTTTTCATAACTATTGGTTCATTTATTTTTTATGAAAATTATGCCGACCAACGTGACATAGATTTTATTTATCTAGGAGGTTGTTGAACCGGAAATCCCAACCGACCCTATTGTCGAGAGGTTAAATTTAGTTGAAGAAGAAAACAATTTCTTGAAGGAAAAAATAAAAAAACTTGAGGAGGAGAAGATGATATTGGAGTTGCATGTTGCGGATGTCGTCAATGATCACAAGATCAAGATGGATGCAATGCGCTTGAAGATGAGAAAGATTAGAAAATATGCCATTCATACCGAGGCTTGGTATCATTATGCCGTTGGATCAGTTGTTACCTTGGTTGCGATTATGATCGCATTTGTTTTCGCATTGAAATGTTTTACATAGTTTCAATGTATGGTTTAACTAATTTAGATGCTCTGCAGAGCTTTATGTTGTTAGATGAGAACTATGTATGTACTTTGGTTTTTATGTGATGATGAACTTCTATTAATTTGGTCACTTAATTATCTATTCATGATGTTCTGTAATGATTTTTGACACACTTAATTATATATAATGCACGCAGATGAACCGGCAATGGATGTACGGTGACAGACACACCTCCGAGTACATTAAGGGCGTGCATGATTTTCTCGAAGTGGCTGAGGCAAACAAGCAGAATGGTTTTATGTGTTGTCCATGCCCTATATGTGGGAATACAAAGTCTTACTCTGACCGAAAAATCCTTCACACCCACCTGCTTTACAAGGGTTTCATGCCACACTATAATGTTTGGACGAGGCACGGAGAAATAGGGGTTATGATGGAAGACGGCGAGGAAGAAGAGTACGATGACAACTATGTGCCCCCTGAATACGGTGATGCTACTGAACATCAAGATGCACCATACGATGTGCACGATGGTGCTGCAACGGGCGAAGCTGCTGAAGATCAAGAGGAACCAGACGATGTGCCCGATGATGATGATCTCCGTCGGGTCATTGTTGATGCAAGGACACAATGCGAAAGTCAAAAGGAGAAGCTGAAGTTCGATCGCATGTTAGAGGATCACAAAAAGGGGTTGTACCCCAATTGCGAAGATGGCAACACAAAGCTCGGTACTGTACTCGATTTGCTGCAGTGGAAGGCAGAGAATGCTGTGACTGATAAAGGATTTGAGAAGCTACTGAAAATAATGAAGAAGAAGCTTCCAAAGGATAATGAATTGCCCGACAGTACATACGCAGCAAAGAAGGTCGTATGCCCTCTAGGATTGGAGGTGGAGAAGATACATGCATGCCCTAATGACTGCATCCTCTACCGCGGTGCCTACAAGGATCTGAACGCATGCCCGGTATGCGGTGCATTGCGGTATAAGATCAGAGAGATGACCCTGGTGATGATGATGGCGAGCCTCCCAGGAAGAGGGTTCCTGCGAAGGTGATGTGGTATGCTCCTATAATACCATGGTTGAAACGTCTGTTCAGAAACGGAGAGCATGCCAAGTTGATGCGATGGCACAGTGAGGACCGTAAGAAAGACGGGAAGTTGAGAGCACCCGCTGACGGGTCGCAGTGGAGAAAAATTGAGAGAAAGTACCGGGATGAGTTTGCAAAGGACCCAAGGAACGTATGGTTTGCTTTAAGCGCGGATTGCATTAATCCTTTAGGGGAGCAGAGCAGCAATCACAGTGACTCTATGTATATATAACCTTCCTCCTTGGATGTGCATGAAGCGGAAGTTCATTATGATGCCAGTTCTCTTCCAAGGCCCTAAGCAACCCGGCAACGACATTGATGTGTACCTAAGGCCATTAGTTGAAGAACTTTTACAGCTGTGGAATGGAAACGGTGTACGTACGTGGGATGAGCACAAAAAGGAGGAATTTGACCTAAAGGCGTTGCTGTTCGTGACCATCAACGATTGGCCCGCTCTCAGTAACCTTTCAGGACAGACAAACAAGGGATACCACGCATGCACGCACTGTTTACTTGACACCGATAGTATATACCTGGGAAGCTGCAGGAAGAATGTGTACCTGGGCCATCGTCGATTTCTTCCGACCAACGATCAATGTTGAAAGAAAGGCAAGCATTTAAAAGGCGAGGCAGATCACCGGAAGAAGCCCGCCATGCATACCGGTGATCACGTACTTGTTATGGTCAATGATTTACACGTAATCTTTGGAAAGGGTCCCGGCGGACTAGCTGTTCCGAATGACGCTGAGAATCACGCACCCATGTGGAAGAAGAAATCTATATTTTGGGACCTACCCTACTGGAAAGACCTAGAGGTCCGCTCTTCGATCGACGTGATGCACGTGACGAAGAACCTTTGCGTGAACCTGCTAGGCTTCTTGGGCGTGTATGGGAAGACAAAAGATACACCTGAGGCACGAGAGGACCTGCAACGCTTGCACGAAAAAGAGGGCATGCCTCCGAAGCAGTATGAAGGTCCTGCAAGCTACGCTCTTACGAAAGAACAGAAAGAAATATTCTTTCAATGCCTGCTCAGTATGAAGGTCCCGACTGGCTTCTCGTCAAATATAAAGGGAATAATAAATATGCCAGAGAAAAAGTTCCAGAACCTAAAGTCTCATGACTGCCACGTGATTATGACGCAACTGCTTCCGGTTGCATTGAGGGGGCTTCTATCGGAAAACGTCCGATTAGCCATTGTGAAGCTATGTGCATTCCTCAATGCAATATCTCAGAAGGTGATCGATCCAGAAATCATACCAACGCTAAGGAGTGATGTGGCGCAATGTCTTGTCAGTTTTGAGCTGGTGTTCCCACCATCCTTCTTCAATATCATGACGCACGTCCTAGTTCATCTAGTCGACGAGATTATCATTCTGGGGCCCGTATTTCTACACAATATGTGCCCCTTTGAGAGGTTCATGGGAGTCCTAAAGAAATATGTTCATAACCGCGCTAGGCCAGAAGGAAGCATCTCCATGGGCCATCAAACAGAGGATGTCATCGGGTTTTGTGTTGAGTTCATTCCTGGCCTTAAGAAGATAGGTCTCCCTAAATCGCGGTATGAGGGGAGACTGACTGGAAAAGGCACGCTTGGAAGGGACTCAATAATATGCAGGGACGGATATTCTTGGTCTCAAGCACACTACACAGTTCTACAGAACTCTACCTTGGTGACCCCGTATGTCGATGAACACAAGAACAGTCTGCGCTCCAAACACCCGGAGCAGTGCGACGACTGGATTACATGTGAACACATCAGGACTTTCAGCAGTTGGTTGGAAACACGTCTCAGAGGTGACAGCACTATTTGTGATGAGCTGTACTTGTTGTCCAGGGGACCATCTTCGACTGTAATGATTTGGAAAGGATACGAGATAAATGGGAATACATTTTACATGATTGACCAAGATGAAAAGAGCACCAACCAAAACAGCGGTGTCCGCTTTGATGCAGCAACCGACAATGGAAATGACACATATTATGGTTACATAGTAGACATATGGGAACTTGACTACGGAGTAGATTTTAAGGTCCCTTTGTTTAAGTGCAAGTGGGTCAATCTGTCAGGAGGCGGGGTACAGGTAGACCCACAGTACGGAATGACAACAGTGGATCTGAAAAATCTTGCGTACATTGACGAACCGTTCGTCCTAGCCAATGATGTGGCACATGTTATCTATGTGAAGGACATGTCTACCAGACCGAGGAAAAGAAAAGATAAGGAAGTGAATACATCATACAATGAGCCAAAGCGCCACATAGTTCTTTCAGGAAAAAGGGACATCCTGGGAGTGGAGGGCAAGACAGACATGTCTGAAGAGTATGAAAAGTTTCATAAAATTCCCCCCTTCAAAGTCAAGGCTGACCCAAGCATCCTGATAAACGATGAACATTATCCGTGGTTACGGCGCAATAAGCAAACGACACAAGCGAAGAAAAAGTGAAGACTTTCTCCCGCAACTATTATCTATGATGATACCATGCCAACTTTGTAACTGACGAGTATGATACCATTGTCCGTTTTGTACATGCACATGCTATGCCAACTTTTTCAGAGTTCATTTGAAAACTATGAATTTGAAAACCTCGCCAACCGAAGGGCGCTCACACCGTTTTATAAGCCCGTCCCTCTACATGCCTTGTTGAGCTCACAAACTTGTGATTCACACAAATTTCAAAGAAAACTAATGGCACAAACAGAAAGTTTATAATTTTGCTGACCTAAAAGCAAAAAGAATTAAAAAATAAAGCAAAAACCAAAAGAAAATAATTAATGCAGAAAACAAAACAAAAAAATTGGAAAAAAATAAAAATAGCAACAATAAGTATTTTATTATAAGTAGTAACAAAATAAAATGAATAAAGCAACAAAGAAAACAAAAAAAGTGTTTTCAAAATTGAAAACTAATGGCACTAACAGAAAGTTTATAATTTTTCTAAAACTAAAAGCAAAAAGAATTAAAAAATAAAGCAAAAAACAAAAGAAAATAAATAATGTAGAAAACAAAACAAAAAAAACTGGAAAAAAATAAAAATAGCAACAATAATTATTTTGTTGTAAGTAGAAACAAAATAAAATGAATAAAGCAACAAAGAAAACAAAAAAAGTGTTTTCAAATTTGAAAACTAATGGCACTAACAGAAAGTTTATAATTTTTCTAAAACTAAAAGCAAAAAGAATTAAAAAATAAAGAAAAAACAAAAGAAAATAAATGATGCAGAAAACAAAACAAAAAACTTGAAAAAAAGTGCCACCTACTGGGCCCCCACGGCCTGAATACGACTAGAAACCCTACCATGGGCCAGGATTCAGGCCCGCAGGAGGCCTAGTAGGCCCACAGGCACAGATTGCAGGGTTAGGCCCGAAAGCCTGCTTAAGAGAGGAGCTCGAGAGGAAAGGTGCACCGCACCTTATAAACAGGTGCGCCTCCCTCTCAACTAGCGAGGTGGGACTAAATATTAGGTTCGGGGCAGCACAGGCCTTTGGTCCCGGTTGGTGGCACGAACCGGGGCTAAAGGGGTGCATTAGTCCCGGTTCCGGTTGGTGGCACGAACCGGGGCTAAAGGGGTGCATTAGTCCCGGTTGAACCGGGACT
>NC_041386.1:654662888-654683506 GCF_002162155.2 Triticum dicoccoides | reverse complement strand
GGGACCAAAGGCCGCCGCTTCCCGCCCTTTGGGCTGCTGAAAATTGGCCATTGGTCCCGGTTGGTGGCACCAACCGGGACTAAAGGGGGGCATTAGTCCCGGGTCGTGGCACGAACCGGGACTAATGCCCTTGCTATATAAGAAAACACTTGGGAAATTTCAGATTTCCCTCGCCAGTTTCCCCCCGACGACGCCGAGCTCATCGACGCCGCCAGGCTGCCCTGACGCCGCCCGTCGCCCCCGCCGTCGCCGTCACCTCGCCCGTGCCCGTCGTTGCCGTCGCCCGCGCCCTCGCCGTCGCCCGCGCCGCTGCCCCGACGCGCGCTGCCCCTGCCCACCCCTGCCCTGACGCGCTCCGCCCCGGCCCACCACCGTCGCCGTCGCCCGCGCCCCTGCCCCGACGCGTGCCGCCCCGGCCCGCCCTCGCCGTCATCCGCGCCTCTGCCCCGACCCCGCCATCCTCGCCGCAGCTTGGTCCGGCCGCCGGCGCCCTCCTTTTTCATTTTTTTCATATATATTTGCTTGTTTTATATATTTTTTTGTATGAATGTATGTATTTTTTCAATTGTAATATGCATGGTGTTTTCAATTGTTCTCTGATTTAGTACATTAATTTTAGGTTAGTTTCATTTTTAGAAAAGTTTTATATATTTAGGACGAAGGAAGAGAAGGAAGAAGGAAGAAGAAGAAGAAAAAAGTTTTATATATGCAAAAGTTACATTTTTAGAAAAGTTTTATATATCTAGCTAGAAAGAAGGAAGAAGAAGAAAAAGAAGGAGAGGAAAAAGGAAAATAAGAAGAGGAAGAAAGGAGAAGAAGAGGAGAGGAAGAAGAGGAGAAATAAATAAGAAGAGGAAAAAAGAAGAAAAAGAAGAGGAGAAGAAGAAAGAAATAGAGGAGAAGAAGAAAAAATAGAAAATATTCTATTTTTTCTTCTTCTCCTCTATTCCTTTCTTCTTCTCCTCTTTTTTTTCTTCTTTTTTTTCTTCGATCTTCTCCTCTGTCATCGTCGATATATCCCTCCCGATAACTTCAACATGAGGGGGGGGTCCATATACCCCCTCCCGATAACTTCAATACGTGGGGGGTCGATATACCCCCTCCCCTATAACATTAATTTCTCCCGTGTATGTATCTCGTCGTTGTCGATATTACCCCCTTGAAGCGTTGTCGATATTATCCCGGGTCGACGGTTCTAGGGTCGAGGGATCGAGGGTTCCAGGATCGTCTAGGGGTCGAGGGTTCCAGGGTCGTCGAGGGTTCAAGGGGTCGAGGATCGCCGAGGGGTCGAGAGCGTTCCTATAGTGTCAAAGTATTGAAGAAATCCATGGCTTCATCATTAGCCGGAAGTAACCATGGCATGATGGTACGAAGTCCTGCAAAGTTATTCTGGAATGGAGTCCCGGATAGGATAATTTGCCTTTTTGTACGAATTTCAGCAAAGGCCTTCCAAATAACGATATTCGGAAGGTTCTTGCTGAACTTCGTACCGCGGGCGTCGATGCCCACGTCACTTGTGGGACATAGATGTAGTGTTCAACGCCGCCCCCTCCCGATAGCTTCAACACGTGGGGGGGGGGGGTCGATATTACCCCCTCCTAGCTTGAAGCGTTCTCGAGGCCACCCCTAACCCTTGAAGCGTTGTCGAGGCCACCCCAAACCCTAGAGAAGCAGCGTCGAGGCCACTAATATGATTCCTTATTGTGATTAGCTAGCTAGTTCTACGTTTGCCACTAATATATCCATATCTGTCATGTTTGAATAATAATTGCCATGTTGTAAATATTTGTAGAAACTATGGACACCCCCCGAGACGAAGCACAAGAAGCGTTGTTGAGGGACATAATCGCACAAGGAAGTGATGTCGTCTCCTCGTTGATGTTTCTCAACGACAACGATGGTCTGGAAGGAGAGGGTGAAGAAGCAGCTGGCTATGATTTACATGGCTCCGATGACCCAATGCCGGTGCAAGAAGGAGAGGGTGAAGAAGTAGACCATGAGGACGGCTCCGGTGATCACCAAACCGAGTCCGGCTAG
The DNA here is from genome assembly GCF_002162155.2 of Triticum dicoccoides. Lineage (NCBI taxonomy): Eukaryota > Viridiplantae > Streptophyta > Magnoliopsida > Poales > Poaceae > Triticum > Triticum dicoccoides. Next base: position 654,681,469 of record NC_041386.1, on the reverse strand, counting down.
GTATATATATTAGTTAGGCTTGTGCTGACTAGCTAATTGATGCATTCATTGTTTTGGTATGTACACATATTAATTAACTCTTGTCTTTGTTCTTTTTTCTAGCCCTCCGGATCGAGCACAACTTCGGTAAAGAGACGAGGCTCAAAGAAAAAGTTGAGCTCGGATGAAAAGTTTGAGATCATACAAATCGTGCGCGACGGCCAACCGATTGAACCCTACCGGACAAAGAAGGCATTTGTTGCTCAGTGCGGGGTTCTAGTTAGGTACAAGATCCCGATCAGCATCCAGCAATGGTATAAGCCTAAGAACGAAGACCCTGAGGTGTCTTATGTCAATGAGATGAAGAAAAAGAATCTTTGGACTGAGCTGAAGTCAAATTTCACCCTACCGCCGGAGGATGATCCGGAGAAGCCAGTTATAGAGCCGTTAATCAAGTCTTTTGCTCTGAGGAAGATGGCAGACCTATTCAGGAATTGGAAGAAAGACCTCAATAGGTATGTCGAAAAAATGAGACACCAGAATTCATTGGCAAATATGAGAAGATCAGAGATGACTGGCCCGCATTTGTGGCCCACAAGACATCGGAAAAGAGTAAAAAGATGTCGGCGACAAACAAGAGAAATGCTGAGAAGAAGAAGCTTCACCATCGCACGGGGTCAGGTGGCTACCTCGTAGCCCGGCCTAAGTGGGCCAAGGCTGAGAATGATCTGCTTGATAAAGGGATGGAACCAGAGACAATGAACTGGCCAGAACGTTGCCGGACTTGGCTCTTTGGGGCCGGCGGATCCTTGGACCCTATAACAGGGAAGTGCATTTGGACGGACGAACAATTGGACATACCAGTCAAGAGGCTTCAGCAATATATCGAAGCAGCGCAGCAAGGGACGTTCGTTCCAGACAGGGAGAAGGACGAGCTCGCAATGGCCCTCGGCAATCCTGAGCACCCTGGACGGACACGAGGCACGCCAGGCTCCGTTTCGTGGAAGGCTGGATTTCCGGACGCAGGGGGTTACAAAACCCAGGAGAGGAGGAAGAAACTGGAGCAGAGCCAACTGCAGGCGCTGCACGAAAGGGTAATGGGGCTAGAGGAACGAGAAGCAGATCGCAGCAAACGACCTGCCTAAGCTTCCCCCGAAGCTACCCCGCCATCTCAGCGGAGAAGCAGCGTGGCTTCCACCGAGCTGCTTCAGCCAGAGCATGCCTTGACGGCTCCTGCCAGCTATCTCGTGGATGCTATCACGGATGCTGAAAATTGCCACCTTATGGCGCAATGGAGCAATTTGAAGGTCAAGGCGGCTGTTGGCTCTGTTTATCCTACTAAACCCGACTAAACTTTTCACTGCCGGCTGATTCCAGAAGGATATGCTAAGGTGATGGTCGATGAAATAACGGAGGGATTTGAGGACCTCCGGCTTGACCATCCTACCGGTGAAGGGGAGTATCGGCTGGGTTCTGCTCTGAAGACTCCATGCCTATGGCGGAAGGATCTCATCAACCTTCCGAACTGGACGCCTCCGCCTCCTCCTCCTCCTCTGGCGAGTCAGGGCACTCCGCCTCCTCCACCGCCTCCTCCTCCGGCGAGTGACGATCAGGGCACTCGGCCGGCTCCTTCTCCGGCGCGTGGCGGCACTCCGCCTCCTTCTCCGCCTGCGCCGGCGCGCCCGAGCAGCCAGCCTCCTCCTTCTCCGCCTCGTCAGCAAGGGCGGAAGAGACCCGCCGCCGCTCCGGCTGCTCCGGCGCGTCGCAGTCCTTCTCCTCCGCCTCGTAAGCAAGGAAAGAAGACATCCGCTCCGTCTACTCTGCCGGCGTCTAGCAGTACAGCCAAAGGCGGGAGGAGATACATATTCGGTCCTTCTCTGAAGACTCCAGAGAAGTTACCGTACGAGAGGAGCAAGGAGGAAAACGCGAAGATCGCGCAGACCGAAGTGGATGACTGGTTTCAAGGGTTGAAAGCAAAGAGACATCCACCTCTGGAGGAGAAGGTAGATCCGGTGAAAGCGAAGCGCACTCTGGCTGCCCTGACAAAACCACCCTAGTCTCCACCGAAAGGCAACTATGAGCGCATTATTGGAAAGGCATTTGCCGAAGCGGAGAGGTCGGGAAGTACTAAAAGTGATCAAAGGATGAAAGAACGACGAGCTGGGAAACAAATTGCCCAGCTCGGCGAACAAGCGAAGCAATCGTGCCCCCTGCTCAAGGTGCCTGCTAGCGATATCGTCGATCCGAGGATGGTGCCCGGTTATGGCAATCCTGCAGAGTACCTTCCCGACGATGTACATTATGATATCTTGGAGGTGCAGATACAAAGATACGAGTACGGGAAGCCTCTCGTCAAAGATGAAAGTTCTGTATCAACGATGATGCGAAGATTGCATGATTGGTACATGAAAACCTGCAAAGAATCTGAGGGGAGGAGTACTTTGTATGTGAGAGTTAAAAAGGAGCATGACCTCCTTGGAATTGAACTGTTGCCTATTCCATTTGAGGAGTTCTATCAGTTTTTCAATCAATTGGCCATCGATAACGCAACGGTCACCTCCTACTGTCTGTAAGTAGTACTACTTCCGTCATTAAGTCTCTCTATATAACTCAGCCCTTTCATTGCATGTATTTATAATTATCCTCACTATATTATAAAGATTAAAGATCGCCGAATTGAAGAAAAGACAAGTGGGAGATATTGGGTTCATTAACACGTATCTCATAGATGCAACTGAGGTTCAATATCGTGCCCAAGAAACTGAGGCCAACTTGCTACGATCGTTGGAAATAAATGAACACAAAGATATAATACTCTTTCCTTACAACTTCAAGTGAGTGTTACTGTCTTGTGGCATATTCAGTTTCCTTATTAGTCCAGGTTATAGTAATGTAATATTGATGAGTTATGCATGTGTGCGCAGCTACCACTATATTCTCCTAGAGATTAAGCTTGAGAAGGGAGTAGTAACTGTCTTAGACTCCAAGCGAAAAGATCCCAAGGAGTATGCGGACATGGCTGAAATGCTCGAGAAGTAAGTTAAATCGATCATTATCCACCATATCAGCAACTTTGTTCATTTCTGATATCAAGTAATTGTTTTCTTTGTATGGCAGGGCTTGGAGAAAATTCACCAAAAAAGCTCTGGGACTACCGAAGAAGCTGCAATTTAGGCACCCGAAAGTAAGTACTATATAGTAGCATATTCCAGGCATCTCCTAGTGATTCAAGCGCTAGTTTCATCAATACCTTTTAGCATGCTTGCTAATTATCAGTTTGATTGACCTCTATTTCTTGTAAAGTGGTTGTGGCAGGAACAAGGGAATGATTTCTGTGGATACTACATTTGCGAGTCCATCCGCCACACGACCTGTGAGCGGGGCTACTCCGACAAACAATATGAAGTGCGTAAATAACAATATTCACAATTTTATTTTATTACCATCATTTGTGTTGAGTTTCATTCATTCATATATATATATGTATTGACCCCCTTCTTAAAATTAGATGTTTCGGATGCGGGATGAACTCCTAGCACCAGATCGCATGCGAGCAATTCAAGAGGAATTGGCGGCATTCTTTCTTGACCACGTGATCGCTGAAGACGGAGAATACTATGTGGACAACGCGTCCGTATTTAGGAGATTATATATTTGTAAAAGATAATTATTGTATATATGTAGCCGGTAGTGTCGGATAGATATACGAGAACTTGTTGTTCGACCAATCTCTCGGAGAAGGAGAGGTGGTCGATATCACTTCTCTCTGTATGCATATATGTTCATGACGATCTTCTCTTTGCTTACTAGCTAGCTAGCGTGTCTAGCTAGTCCTCTCTATACGTATGTATGGTACGTAGCATCGACCAAGCACGGACAAAAGTGAGAACACTTCTCTCTATTAATTAGCTAGCTATAGCACAATATATGAAACACCTAAATTAACCCCCCAACCCCCCCCTTTAAAAAAAACAAAAACCCCAGCCATAGAAATGCTGACGCGTGGATGCCTATTGGTCCCGGTTGGTGCCACCAACCGGGACCAAAGGCCCTCCTACCTGGGCTCAGCGGACAGGCCACGTGGAGGCCCATCTGTCCCGGTTCTGGATTGAACCGGGACTAAAGGGTCAGGGCATTAGTACCGACCCTTTAGTCCCGGTTCATGAACCGGGACTAAAGGCCCTCACCAACCAGGACTATAGGCCCTTTTTCTAATAGTGGCGTAATCATGTGAACACACAAAAACAGTAAGGGTAAATATTGTGTTCTCTCCCAACAAGCTCTTTTCTTTAATGCCTTTTAGCTAGGCATGATGATGACAATGATGCTCACATAAAAGATAAGAATTGAAACATAAAGGGAGCATCATGAAGCATATTACTAGCACATTTAAGTCTAACCCACTACCTATGCATAGGGATTTTGTGATCAAACAACTTATGGGAACAATAATCAACAAGCATAGGAAGGTAAAACAAGCATAGCTTCAAGATTTTAAGCACATAGAGAGGAAACTTGATATTATTGCAATTCCTACAAGCATATATTCCTCCCTCATAATAATTTTCAGTAGCATCATGAATGAATTCAACAATATAACCAGAACCTAAAGCATTCTTTTCATGATCTACAAGCATAGAAAATTTACTACTCTCCACATAAGCAAAATTCTTCTCATGAATAGTAGTGGGAGCAAACTCAACAAAATAACTATCATGTGATTGAAAATTAAGATCAAGATGACAAATTTCATGGTTATCATTATTCTTTAAAGCATACGTGTCATCACAATAATCATCATAGATAGGAGGCATGCTTTCATCATAGTAAATTTTCTCATCAAAGCTTGGGGGACAAAATATATCATATTCATCAAACATAGCTTCCCCAAGCTTGTGGCTTTGCATATCATTAGCATCATGGATACTCAAGGAATTCATACTAACAACATTGCAATCATGCTCATCATTCACATATTTCATACCAAGCATTCTATGTAATTCTTCTTCTAGCACTTGAGCACAATTTTCCTTTCCATCATTCTCACGAAAGATATTAAAAAGACGAAGCGTATGAGACAAACTCAATTCCATATTTTGTAGTTTTCTTTTATAAACTAAACTAGTGCTAAAACAAGAAACAAAAAGATTCAATTGCAAGATCTAAAGATATACCTTCAAGCACTCACCTCCCCGGCAACGACGCCAGAAAAGAGCTTAGTTGACGTGGTGTGAGTGAGTGCCCTTTTACCTAGCCTCCCCGGCAACGGCGCCAGAAAAGAGCTTGATGTCTACTACGCAACCTTCTCCTTGTAGATGTTGTTGGGCCTGCAAGTGCACAGGTTTGTAGGACAGTAGAAATTTCCCTCAAGTGGATGACCTAAGGTTTATCAATCCGTAGGAGGCGTAGGATGAAGATGGTCTCTCTCAAGCAACCCTGCAACCAAATAACAAAGAGTCTCTTGTGTTCCCAACACACCCAATACAATGGAAAATTGTATAGGTGCACTAGTTCGGCGAAGAGATGGTGATACAAGTGCAATATGGATAGTAGATATGTGTTTTTGTAATCTGAAATAATAAAAACAGCAAGGTAACTAATAATAAAAGTGAGCGTAAACGGTATTGCAATGATAGGAAACAAGGCCTAGGGTTCATACTTTCACTAGTGCAAGTTCTCTCAACAATAATAACATAGATAGATCATATAACAAGCCCTCAACATGCAACAAAGAGTCACTCCAAAGACACTGATAGCGGAGAACAAACGTAGAGATTATGGTAGGGTACGAAACCACCTCAAAGTTATTCTTTCGGATCAATCTATAAAAGAGTCTGTACTAGAATAACACCTTAAGATACAAATCAACCAAAACCCTATTATCACCTAGATACTCCATTGTCACCTCAAGTATCCGTGGGCATTATTATACGATATGCATCACACAATCTCAGATTCATCCAACCAACATAAAAGTACTTCAAAGAGTGCCCCAAAGTTTCTATCGGAGAGTCAAGAACGTGTGCCAACCCCTATGCATAGGTTCCCAATGTCACGAAACCCGCAAGTTGATCACCAAAACATACATGATATCCCATTTTCACCACAGATAATCACGGCAAGACATACATCAAGTGTTCTCATAAAAGACTCAATCCGATAAGATAACTTCAAAGGGGAAACTCAATTCATCACAAGAGAGTAGATGGGGGAGAAACATCATAAGATCCAACTACAATAGCAAAGCTCAGGATACATCAAGATCATGCCATAGAGGAACACGAGAGAGAACATGAGAGAGAGAGAGATCAAACACATAGCTACTGGTACATACCCTCAGCCCCGAGGGTGAACTACTCCCTCCTCGTCATGGATAGCACCGGGATGATGAAGATGGCCACCGGTGAAGGATCCCCCCTCCGGCAGGGTGCCGGGAAGGGCTCCCGAGAGGTTTTTGGTGGCTACAGAGGCTTGCGGCGGCGGAACTCCCGATCTATCTTCTGTTCTGGAAGTTTTAGGGTACAAGAGTATATATGGGTGCAGGGGGTATGTCGGAGGAGCTGCGGGGGCCCCACAAGGCAAGGGGGCGCGCCCGGGGGGGGCACCCCCCCACCCTCGTGGGCAGCCCGTATCTCCCCTGACGTGCACTCCAAGTTCCCTGGGTTGCTTTCCTTCCAAAAATAACTTCTCCAGTTGATTTCGTTCCGTTTTGACTCCGTCTGATATTCCTTTTCCTCGAAACACTAAAACAGGCATAAAACAACAAATCTGGGTTGGGCCTCCGGTTAATAGGTTAGTCCCAAAATAATATAAAAGTGGATAATAAAGCCCAATATTGCCCAAAACAGTAGATAATATAGCATGAAGCAATCAAAAATTATAAATACGTTGGAGACGTATTAGTCGGCATCGTTGATGTCCATCCCTAACCGAGGTAGTGCTATGGCACGGTGACTCCTCTCCTACATGGTATGTGCCAAGGTGCGAGCATTACGGTAGTGCGTTACTCTAGCAGCGGTGGCGTGTCTCTGTTGGACGCCTAGGCAGCGACCCCAAGGAATCATAGATATGCCACCAAAAACCAAATTTTATATTATCACTCTATTATTAATGTATAAATATATTAGAGGTGTGATCCTATTCTTTATGAGGAATAATCATCACGAATTTAAAGAAAATAAAATGTTGGGATTAAAAACTCTAAGGATATCTCCAACGCGGACCCTCATACCGCCAGAATACATCCAGACAGTTCGGGCTGGACGTGTTGTGCCATCCAACACAGACCTATATCAGTCCGCCGGGCAGTCCGGACCGCTGCCAAGCTCGCGTCTGACTTTCCTGGCCCACAAAAAAAACCTTCATCACCCGAGCGCGCTTCCCGCCTGATATAGTCAGCGCTGCTCCAGAGTGTCAGTGCCGCATTAATACCCGGCCAGAGCGGATGCGACCTCTCAATGCTGTCGGCATTGAAGTGGCGCGCCGGCCGAGAGAGCACAACCCGTGATGCTTACCGGTGCAGCCGACTACTCCGCATTCAAATGACAGCCCGTCGGTTCATCGCCCCTACATTAACGATATGCTGTTGTCGAGGAACCTACTCCGGCACCACCCGTCTGTCCGTCTGCCCGCCCAATATTGACCTCATTGTCGTGGCCCATCGCCATCCGCCTGCTATATAAACACCAGCCCAGACCGTAGCAACTGTCATCTTCCTACTTCACTTTCTTATCTCCGCACCACGCCCTCCATGGCCTCCTCATGCTCCAAAGCCCTCTGGGACACCCTATCCTCGACAGAAGAAGGTGAGGACCTCCATTGCTGCTGATTGGTTGGTCGGCTAGGAGATGGAGGCAGACGATGCCCCAATGGAGGACGAATCGGCGCCACCCTCCTCGCCGGTGCGTGTGGGCTTCACCATTGGCGAGGCCCGTGCGCACTACACGAGCATGCTGTGAGAAGACGAGGAGAAGGCCGGGTTCCGACAGGTACTGGCCGATCAGTCCTACAACCTCGGCCTCCTCGAGGAGCACCGGTGCACGGAGGATATACTCGCCGCCGGCGCGACTATCGTGCCGGACCTGGATGCGGTGGAGCAGCAGGCACTGCTTGACCGCTACCGCTCCGCCCGCTACATCCGTCGTGACTGCTGGTGGTAATGCCTCCATTAGGCGGAACTGGCGTCCGCCTAAAGGAGATCGACGAGGTGGTGAATGAGGTGTGTGGCAAGAGCGACAACAAGGAGGACATCACCCGCTCTGGCCTAGTCGCGCCTAGCCTGCTACCACGACCACGAAGACGATACATCCACGGACATCGCCGATAGCAAGGAAGAGTAGTGCATGGTAGGTCACTGCCGTTCGGGTCCCAAGAAGGACACGACTCTTCCCCTCCCGTCGAAGCCACACTTGATGCACTGAACATCGATGGCCGTCTAGCCACCTGGCGGCGACGTGGGGGCGGACAGCTGTAGTTCCCAGGGCTCCCAAGGCGGAGCTGGAGAGCATCAAGGCTGAACTTGAGAAGGCGAAGGCATTCGCCGGACCATCACTTCTTAGGGCTCATGGTAGGACATGGGGAACATGCACCGATGATCATTTAGATTAGGTTTAGTGTAGGGTTTGTCCAGTTTATATGAAAAATGTAATGAATTTTGTCTAGTTTATATGAAAATTGATCCAAATATATTGAATTTTGTCTGGTTTATATGAAAATCCATCGTATTTACATGAATTTCATCCGGTTAGTTCAAATGGCGGCTGAAATGTATGCGGGCAACATTTGATAGCCGGCTCCCGCATCTGTGGACTGGTGCCCCTATGCACGGATGGATGACGGAATAAATTTATCGGTCAATGTTGGAGATGCCCTAACCCCACCAATCTTTCTGACAAACATATAATTTGTGCATGGTCAAGATTTAAATGGACCGGTCCGGTCTGGACTTGTTACTGGACCTATGAACGTGTTCTAGAATCCCAGGGGCCAGAGTTCGGTCTGCACCTCGTCTAATAGGGCAACATGTAAACCTAAGTTCGACCATTCTTCTGTATACTGAGTGTAGAAAGGCGCATGCCGATGAGATGCCCGACACTGGACGTGTACTTCGTGTTCTCGCAAGTGTCAGCAATTGTGTGGGACAGAGCTGGATGGGCGCCCCCGGTCCATGATAGCAGCACGACCACCACTTCTGGCTTCGTTAGAGCATCTACAATGACGGATACCTAATTTGAGTAGCCGAACGCCCTGAACACACCGGCCACGTTAGTGGATAGTGACTGTTCAGACCCCACATGACAACTCCAACATCCATAGTAGGCATTTTTCAATTAGCATTCCCATACAAAACCATACGAAAAGCAAGATCTATGTACTACCATCTACACTACTCATCCTTCTGGTCAGATATGTGGATGAAATTGATGTTGGGGCCATCGTCGTCATGGTCATTGGCAGCCGAGAGAACCTCTGGTTCCTCCTCGGGAGTCAAGAATGGCCTGCTGCTCCGTTGCCTCCTTTGCCTGGGCCACCTCGAACAATGTGCATCGACCATGGCGAAGCCGGTAGGCGCGAGATCTGCCTGATGCGCCTCCTCTGACTCCTCCTCCACCTCCTCCTCTATGACCGGGTCCTCCTCCTCCGGCTCCACCTCCACCACCTCCTCCTTGGGCTGCACTAAATCCAGAGGCGGGCTGGCTCCGATCCGATCTTCGCGTCTGGCCTGGATCTCCTCTAGCAGCTACAACCGCCGCTTAGGAGTGAGCATGTTGTAACTAGTGGTTAGCGGCTGTTGGATGGATTGAATGTGATGGCGGTGGAGGGGAGGGAGGGGGAAGAATGGGAGGCGGTCTATGGTTGGGCTTTTGTCGTCCGGCTTACGTAGTCGGACATGTATCCTCATATGGCATGCTAGAGCGACACCACACGACGCCAATGCGTCCTCATCGATGAACTGAGGAGGCGCACGTCAGACCACTGGTTTATGCTTTTGTCCGCATGGACACTTGCGGTCTGTCCTAAGCTACGTGCACGTCCGGACATCTTCATATCCGCCCCAGATATGTGCCGGATATGGCAAATGCTGGAAAGTCCTGGTATTTGGGCTAGATTTGACAAGTCTAGTTGGGTGGCAGTTTTGTGTTTGGGCAGTACCAGGCAAGCTGCCCGGGCGTTTGGGGCGGATCTAAGGACTCCAGTTGTAAATGCCCTCATGCCTCAAGAAGCCACATGTAGCGGTGTGGCAGTAGCTATGGTGTTGCAGACAATGACAAGACGTACGTGCAGCCATCTCGCAGCATGAGCTGCAGGGCAAGCACCGGTTTGCTGAGCGCTCACTCTAGCAGTCAAAAATGGCCAGCGTGGTAGTGGTTGTGGTGCTACGGACAATGGAGACGTTCTCCCGGAGCGGCGGCATGAGTTGCCTGGAGAGCGGTGCGACATGGTGCCATGGATGATGCCGAGACGGACACGTCGCCGGTGCGGCAACGCAAGCTGAAGCATGTGCGCTGGCGCGGCAAAAATTGCAGGTCCTTGGCTGGCGGCGGCTACGATGACATGACTAATAGTGAGTAGTTCGACCCTATGGTCAAAAGGGAAACCTCCTCGTTCGCTCCTTCAGCGCCCGATCACTTTCCTGGCGCTCACGCGCGCCCCCTAGTGGGTCGTGGCCCATTCGCTTGAATGATGCTCGCTCGATCGCTGCTGCTGCTCGCTCGCTCCTTGGTAGCCTTTTTTTTCTTGCGAGCACTTGTCAAAAAAGCCTTGTTGTATATGAAATAAAAAAGGAAAAAAAATCGAAAACTCGTAAATTAAAAAATGTACAAGAATTTTCATAGAATTCACAAAAATTCAAAAAAATATCATCGAATTTGAAAAAGTGCATTGAATTTGAAAAAATTTCATTGAATTTGAAAAAAGTTAATCGAATTTGAAAACAAGTTCATCAGCTTTGAAAAATGTTCATCGACTTTGAAAAAAATTTCATCTAGTTTGCAAAAAAGTTCATCGATTTTGAAAAAAATTCATTGAATTTGAAAAAGTTCATTGAACTTGAAAAAAGTTCATCAAATTTGAAAAAAGTCATTAGTTTTGAAAAAAGTCATTAGTTTTGAAAAAATTCCATCGAATTTGAAAAAGTGCATCTACTTTCTAGAAAACAGTTCACAAATTTTTTTTAAAAAGTTCATCGATTTTGCCAAAAGTTAATCTACTATCAAGAAAAAGTTTCACGAATTTCTTTCACAAAAAAAAGTTCATGACTTTGAAAAAAATGTAAAAGGATAGAGAAAAAAGAAAGAAAGAAGAAAAAAAGGCGAAACAAACCACTATGTAATACTTGAGGTCAGTTGGTCGGGTGGTTATGGGGTTGAAGTCCTAAGACCTGCGTCGCGGGTTCGAATCCTATGTAGTACGCACTTTTTTCTTTTTATAGAAACAGAGAAGGAGCATATGGGCCGGCCCGCTATAGAAACCTAGCGTACAGGGAGAGTGTGCGCCCTGTACCAAAATGCCTATATTCAGCGCTTAAGGCGCCGAATAGGATTTGGCGTCGAAAGGTTGTCTCCCTAGTAGACCCTAATGTTTATCTGGGCCATCCAGTTAATACACAGGTGCCAACAGCCAGGTCTGGTCCATCGGACCGAAGTGTTAAACCAGACCACGTGAATCTTGATTTCATAGTCCTTAACCCAAAGTGCTCTCAATATCTCTACTCTTACAAGGGGAGTTGGTAGGACAGTATCCACGGTTTTTGTTTTTGCCTCACCGCCCACCACCCCCTCCATGTTGGTTTTTCTCGCTCCCTTTTAGTACCAAATCAATTTTCCCAATCCTCCTCTCGTTTGTTCATGCTTTCTTTGGCACGTGCAAATTTAATTCAACCATGTAAATATTAGCTAATTAAGAATTTGGAAATCGCAACATATATGTAAGATAACCTTCCTAAAAGACAAAGAGAAGATTTTTCTCAATAACCTTCCAAATCAAAATAAGATATTCCTCAATAAGAAATAGCTAATACCACATCCTATCACATTTATTATCTATCATTATCTCTATTAATAAATCTCTACTCCTAAAATGGGAGTTGGTGAACCGGTACACATGGTTTATTTTTGCCTCCACATCCCACCATCCCATCCATGCTGATTTTTTCTCACTGCCACTAAAAAATGGATCGATCTACCCGATCTTCCGATTCATTTTTTTCATGCTTGCTTTGGTAGGTGCCGATTCAATTCAATCACGTAAATGTTAGGTAATTAATAAGAATTTAGAAACACTATATATGTAAGGTCACCTTCCTAAAAGATAGACTAAAGATTTTTTTTCTTGATAACCTTCTAAATCTGCACTCCTAAAAGGGGAGTTGGTAGGTCAGTATGCATGGTTTATTTCATCTCAACATTTCACCACCCTCCATGTTGGTTTTTTCTCCCTCCCACTAAAAACCCGGATCTATTCACCCAACCTTTCTTTTCATTTTTTTTCCTTCTTGATTTGGCAGGCGTAGATTCAAATCAATAATGTAATATTAGGTAATTAAAAATTTGGACATCGCAACATATATGTGATATCACATTCCTAAAGACGGGCAGAAGATTTTTCTCGATAACCTTTCAAAACAAAACTAGATATTTCTGAATAACAAATAGCTAATCCCGCCCACTACGCTATTTATTATCTATCATCATCTCTACTATTGAATCATAATCACATCTTTCCCTAGAAATTTTTTCTTCAATCCCACCCACATGTCTTTGTTTTCACTGAAAATGTTTTTTTCTTGTTTCGTTTGTTCCCTTTGACCTCCCCTCCCACGTATGTTGCACCCTCCCCATTGATTTTCAATCCACCGATTTTTTCCAAATAAAACCCATCTCCCCTCAACGCCCTCCAGCCCTCCTCGTTCGACCTCCCCTCTGATGTAATCCCCACCTACGCGCCTATTACCGACTTTTCCAATTCTCTATTCGCTACTTCATCCATCCCACAAAAATAAGCAATCTCCTCGATTCTGACTCGACCATTTCTTCCTTGTCACGCGAGGAGAGCGCCACATAGGGTTCTCTCGCACTCGGTTTTTTTCATCCTGAATGTTCGCTCCCTGACTGACGTTGGCCCCGCACATCCCTCTCCCCCACACCCGACCCAGCAATGGTTCCAACCGCCGCCGCTCCCCTGCTATCCTCTCACCGCGACGCTCACGACGCCACTGACTCTGCCTTCAAATTACCTCTCTGTACTTTCCTCTATGCCGCAGCCGCCAAGGATCAAGGGTGACGACGTTTCAATGTAGCGGTAATTTGATGCGCTTGTGGGGGGAGCACATTTTTGGCGACACTGCAGGTGAGGTCGTCTTTGTTCTCGACTGCATGTGATGCAAGAAGGGTATGCTTGGCCAACTACTCCATGTGATTTTGTGATCCCAGGCGCCTACAAGATCATGTCATAGGTATATATACCGAAGAAGTTGGAATCACGAGGAAGTGCAGCAGCCTATCGTGCGCCGTCTCGGCTTCGAGGCCAAACAGGTTTGGTTTCCCTCCCATATCCCACCCTCCCTTGTCTTCTTGCTACGACTCCATGGATGATTATATTACATGTGTGTGCGCGTGTGATATGATCAGAAGGCTTACAGGGAACAATATGTATTAAAACGCTACCTGCCCTTATTATTTAATTACAGTAAGCAATCACCTTAAGGCCTTTACTATGTCGATCCCACATATGGCTTCACTGTGTGATAGTATTAGAAGACTGAATTTACACTTAGCAAACACCTGATGTTATTTACTGTGTATTTCAAGAAGTACCTCGTAGTGGCAGCAAATCTGGCAATTAAGATTTTTTTTCTACAGACGGTGATCCAAACTATCTGGTATGAACAGCGGCAACATCTTATAATACTAACATGTAGTGCTTCATTTGACTCATTTTTGTACAACATACTATTGTATCGAAAACTTTAATGCAATTAACTGTTAATTTTTTCTTCATCAGGATTGAGCGATCTGTCATATAATTATGAGCTTCTGAAACTCGGTGGTTCAGATCATGGAAGATATGACAGGGAAGAGCCTCACATAGTAAGTATTGATTTTCCGGTCTACCACGAGGTAGCTCAACCAATCTGAATTTTATGTAGATTATTTCATTATCTTCCCGTGCAGGTAATTCTGGCGTATGTAGTTCTGAATTTCATTTAGATTGACCTTGAAGTATTTGGAGAGATGATGCACTATCTTGACTGAACAAATTTATGTGTGAATGTTCCTGGTCCCATCCCCCACCCCCCAGGTCGGAAAATTAAACAACGTGTCAGTCCTTCGTTTAGCAATAGAAAGAACTCAGTAACTAACATGGTGGTTTTAGCTGGATAGCAACCTTTCAGCTAGAAAGAACAGGAATAATGCCAACCTTTCAGCTGGATCAAAACTAGATAGGGCATGAAAGAACCAAGCTAATGTGTTCCCACTTGCCAGATGCACTCATATGTTCCTTACCACTTATCTCTTCAATTCATTCTTGTAAACATGTGATGAGTGCAGATTTTGGGTGGAGATGGAGATGGTGGCAAGCGGGAGATGCCAAGGATTGGGTTTACACAACACTTTTGTATGTCCACTATAACGTTTATTTTCCATCTTCTACATTCACAGATTTTTGGCCTTCCGGTGATGCAACTGTGAGTTTGTACGGTGTGAACGCTACATATAACACCCTGTTGGTTTTCAATGCAGCTTAGCAATGTCGTCTGTCTATGGTTCATAGCACTTTTATCTTCATTTTACCACTAGCATCCTGTAAAATGAAATGAGATAGAATGGTGTAGCCATTGATGATTGGTGGAGAAATTAACAGTTTTGGATCATCAGAGGTGTCTCGCAAGATAGCTTTTTAAATTTTAATCTTAATTATGCATGTGCTCCAAAATAATAATCAAACATATTTGTGCTTATGCATATAATGACAGTAGCAAGAGTAGATTCCATTTTAGTGGAAAATAGAACAATGAGTTTTCTTTTGCATATATAAATAGATACACAAACAAAAATACTACACCCCACACAATTAGTGTTTCACGCCACCTCGTGCTCACGAGCAAGCTCTGACACGATCAGTTCATCCACGTCATCTGATTCAAACCCCGATTTCCCATCCTGTCGTGGTTAGCACCACCCACTCATCATTAGTACAGTCGAGATGGCCAAGAGGGCCGCCACACAATGGAGGGACTCATGGGCCCGTGAACCATGGTTATGTAGCCCCTGGGTACTCATCTTTGACGACAACGGGACAATGCCACGTCTGGGCCGAGCGTCCATCGCCAGTGTGCAGCTCCGCCCATATCTCATTACCGATAGGATAACAAGTACTAGCTCGCCATCGTGGGATCTAGGTTGTTCATCGGGCCATCTGATGAAAGGCACCAAAGGAAGAAGAGAGGGACATCAACAATGGAGGTATGTCTTGGTTCTCCCTCATCAAAGACTTTACCGACATAACTTCTCAAGGGGGCATGCTACCATTGTGTTTTACTTAGAATGGCTAGAGCAGAACTGGTCATGGGTAGAATTAGTGTGCGAGACATCAAGTGAAGGGAATTAAATTAAGTTAGTCACCATGGGTTGAATTAGCACTAGGATATGAAGGCGGTTGCCCCCTTTGTCCCTTGATGCTGGCCTCCCACGGTGGCATTAATCGCTGGCTCATTTAAAACACGAGTTCGTGGATTTTGTGATAAAAGTGAGGGTTGAGAGTGAGCGGGATGGGGGTAAAGTTGGTATGTTCAGTCATGGATGTCTAAGTGGAATAATTTCCCTGCATTAAAAATGTGGGGAATTTCCTTTCACTAGAGATGGATTTGCAGAAAATTGTATGAGAGGGCGGTTCATTTATTTTCATCCAGTCATACAATTTTTTCGCAAGGATAGGAGGGTAAATGCCTTGGTTGGTTGATTCAAGAGTTAATAATGGACACGGTGGAGTATCAGTTGCATGCCCAACAAAAGAAATTATATTTTTGTTTCGCGGTCATGCACGAGATTCAACTATATGTTACAACGTGGCAATTGCTCAGGAGATATGGGGTCTGCCTTCTTGGATCGAAGGGCGTCCTGGGTGACACATGCCTCGTCCCCCTTGATGGCATTGGCGAATCAACACAGACACGGGGGGTAGGATGAGGGCGAGCGGGGTGATTGGCGGGGGACTTCTCCTAGGTCGTCTGTGTGGAAGTACAGTGTGAAGGAGAAAATGTGCCATGACGAAAGCGAGGTGGGCTTCATCCGATTTTAAAAGAGAGGGCTCCAGCAAGAAATATCCCGCTACAATGGGAAAACAAGCGGGAAGGGGAGGGTCTGGGAGGAGAAGGGAATGGTGTGTCCTAGGGTGGATTTGTTGTGTTGGGACCGCGTGTTGGAGATAACATGACCGATAGTTCGGACAACCACATTTCTCCTCCACATATGGACTTGATTTGGGAGCCCGGACTGTTCAGACGGTTGGATTTCGGGGAGCAGGGCACTCGTTTATGTCTGAATATGTTTGCACTTATGACTTATGAGAGAGAAATGATCTTCGATCTTGGAGACGACTTTAAACATTTGTATGATTCATTTGTATGCACTGTAGTCCATAGTAATGCAAGGCGTTCTACTAGTATCTATTGGAGGAGTTGATCTTACGGCTAGCATCGAACAGGGAGTATATGAACTAATTGTTGCCGCCGAGACCAATGCCTCCAAGAGCTAGCTATTTTGCGTACACAGATGGCCGGCAAGCTGCCGCGACATGAGCTTCCAAGGCTCTCTTCCTGTTACACAATTGCAGAACTCCAGATCGACGCTGTTTACCCTGTGGATGAGACGGTGAAGATCTAGGCCCTGCAAGCTTTTTCACACGTTGCGCAGAAATTTGTTCCTCATATAGTTACTATTTGATGAATTTTTTTATCATTATTAATAATTTTATGTTACTATTATTCATTCATTTTTTTCTAAAGCTGACATAATCTATTTTTAATATTTGAGGAGCTTTAAGTCCAGGTTATACACGTCTACACTACATTTGACAAGTCGAAGTTTGTTCTTGCAGCAATTAAGTGCCTCGGAGCTCTTCAAGATTGGTGCAAACAAATATTAAAAGAGCATAGAAGCACTGATCTGGGCTAATGTAAAAAAAAAACATACTTCTCTTACATTATCCGGTTAACATTGTAATATGAATTCTTGAATATATCCCAACGAAGTGCGAAAAGAATGTAATGCCTCTCTCACTACCTTTGTAGTTAAGCATTTTTCATACAAAGGGCCGGTGACTGTATACGGAACAATAAAGGAAGCGTGCGCATATTATATCCTACTCTCCGATCTCTTCGCGGATGCAGTCAGCACACTTGAATTCTTTGAGATGTTTCGCTTCAGAGGCAGTTATGTTCACATATTTGCCATGGAACCACTGGTCACATATGTCACAGCATATCCAAAAGGCGTTGGCATGGCACTACAGGTTTCACAAAAGTATGTAACTTCATGATCATTTCCTTTGTCTTCAGCATGCTTCCTAGCTAGAGTCCTTGTTTGGAGCAGATAAATCTTGCATCGACTCTTGAGATGGTGGCACGTTCTCTTCAGCAGGTGTGATAGAGTCAAGCAAGTCTATAGTAAAAAAAATATGCCGGAGATTGTATTATTAGTTTGCGTGTTTGTTTTAGATTTGGGTGCTACAAATTTGTCACTTTAGTTAACAGTTTTTTGCATGAAGCACCCATTGCCATGCATATGGCTGGTGTTGGCGTGGTTCATACCATTGGCTGTAGGCTTGGAATTTCCCGGTACTTCAATCCTATCCCGACGCGTGATAAATATACAGATCTCTATATTTTCCAAAATTATTCAAATCTCTCTACTTTTGGTAAATTTAAAAAATTAAGCCGGCCCTCTCTATATCTTCCGTGAAAAAGATCGCATGTGCGCACACAAGTATATATGTTTATATACACTGTGCATTGCCAGTGGAAAATAGCTAGAATCCATATTCCAGACAATTTTTTTAAAAATTTGATCATTACTCAAATAAATAGAAAAACTAAGTCATTTATCTGATGTAGTTTAGTGAAAAAATATGTATGTAATATATGCGGCTTAAAAATTACAAATATTTCGAAATAGAATACAGTGCATGGATACTCTTCATTGCCAGGAGAAAATGAATGCCCCTCATGTACTCTTGTAATATTAATGCATGATCGAATCCTAGAAAATATATGGTCTAAAAAAGTTGAAGATTGTGTGGGCGACAAGTGTCCAATGTCTGTATTAAACATAAGACCAAACCCCATCATATTTCTTTAGGATATAAAAGGACACAAAATTATACATGCACCAAAGAATTTCGCATTTGCAATAGTATAGCCCACCAGTACACATGCAAACTTCATAAAATTGCTATAATGTTACATCTTCTATCAATCTGGTATTATTGGGGCATGGCACACCAAGAATATATATATCACGCGCATTGGTTTCACACACTCGTCAATTGGCAAAGTCTATGCATGCAAAAAATACAACCACTAATGCACGGTGTTGTTTATAACT
>NC_041386.1:654395606-654476937 GCF_002162155.2 Triticum dicoccoides | reverse complement strand
GTTTTTGGCCACGCCGGCGAGGTGCCAGCACTGGTGAAATAACTACAAGATAGCTGGCATGCAAATCCTAGGGCTACTGGCGTGTGGTCCCCGGATCAGAAGTCCAGAATACATGGTACTCCTTTATTTCCCTCATTAATTTCATTTGTTTTTTAAAGGCATTTATTTCCTTCGTAGTGTAAAAAGTACACGGCACAATGTGCTCCCACGGTTCTGAAATGCATGATATTTTAGTCATGCAGTTTCTAAGATGAAACTTTGACAATTATTTTGTATGCACTTAAATGTTGCTACAGAAGGTTAAGGGATATGTTTAGATTCTTACCAAATAGTAGTACCTTACCGTATGTAAACATGCTTGCGCCAGCCGCGTCCCACGATTGCCACGTGTTTCGATCGAGCCCGCGCACCACAACCCCTTTTTTTTGAGAACCGCCCTTGAAGGCACTTTATTCAACATTAAGACGGTTTACATCTGATTGCACTACAGCAACCAAAAAAACAGGGATTGGTTCAAACGTTACAGTTCTTGGCATTATGTCTAATCCTTTCTTTGCAGTCCAATGAGCCGCCTCATTGGCCTCCCTTCTAGCGTGCCTGATGCAAACACCCTGGAAATGTGATAGATAAGATTTGATCTCTCTGATAACATGACTTCCCAGCGACCTGCAGTCATCTTCCCTCAACTCCTCCATGACAGTAAGACAGTCAGATTCAACCTCTATAAAGTTCCATTCCTTCTCACGAGCTAGCCGAACTCCCTCTGTGATAGCCAGTAGTTCTGCGCTATACGGGTCTGTTACACCTGGACACTTGGTAGCCCGGGCCACCAAGAAAGAACCGTGGTGATCCCTAGCTATTATCCCAGCGGCAGCCCTGCCCCCGGTTACATCCACTGCAGCATCCATATTCAGTTTAACCCATCCCTCAACCGGCGGCCTCCATCTTTCAACTGGTCGTACATGTCTCCCCAAGCTACTCCTTGGGACATGCAGAGCATGGATAAGTTCCTGAACGAGGATCATAGATTGCGCCGGCTGGTACTTCACCTCCTCGTGCTTGTACCTATTTCGGCTTGACCAAATCGCCCACATCACTGACACTGCTATAGCCGCTCTCTCTTTACTGATAAAACTCGAGTCCAATAAGTCACGCGACCATGTCACAGGGTGTAGATTCGGCAGCTTAAAATCAAAGAAATCTTCAGCCTCTCTCCAGAAAAGTTTTGCATGATCACAAGTGACTAGAGAGTGATAGAGAGTCTCATCATCATGGCCACACGATGGGCATACTGCATCTTCCCCAATATGTCTCTTCAGCAACTCTCCTTTTGCCGGGAGAAATCCCTGAAGTGTACGCCACCAGAAAACGCGAATCTTTGGTTGCACATTGAGCTTCCACAGGGCCTTCCAAACCTCCTGTCCTTGCGTCGACGAGCCAATCTGGCTCATCACCTCTTCCCTCGACTCCATCAGCATACGATACGCCGAGCGCACCATAAAAAATCCAGAGCGCTCCAAGCCCCACGCCCAGTAGTCCTCCATGGCCGCATGCGGCCTGGGCATGTTCAGAATGGCATTGGCGTCAGGGGCAATGAAGATCCTCCTGATCTTCTCCTCGTCCCATTCACCCGACTCCAGTATTAAGTCGGCTACCAAATGGACTGGTTCGTTTCCCATGTTGCAGACTGGTTTGAAGGAGGTAGTATTCTGAATCCAGTTATCATGCCAAACTTCCGTTGTCCAACCATCACCAACTCATCTGATTAGACCTTTCTTTAGTACCTCTCTTCCTTTGATAATGGCCTTCCACGTGGTTGACGCACTAGCAGGACAACCTGCCTGCAAAAAATCCCCCTCCGGGTAGTAGCGTCCCCTAAGGACTCGAGCACACAAACTGTCAGGCTTATCAATCAATCGCCATGCCTGTTTCGCGAGCATAGCATCATTAAACATCTGTAGGTCTCGGAACCCCAGCCCTCCCTTCTCTTTCGATATAGACATTTTTTCCCACGACTGCCAGTGCATTCCTCTCTTATCAAGAGATCCATCCCACCAAAACTTTGACATAACTGTCGTTACTTTCTGGCACAAGCCTTTTGTGAGCTTGAAACAACTCATAGAGTAGGCCGGTAAGACTTGGATCACTGCCTTAAGAAGAACCAATTTAGCTGCACATGACATCAATCTCTCACAGTACCCCTGCACCCTGGATCTAGCTTGCTCACGAATGTGTACAAAGTTCTGTTCCGTAATCCGGCCAGCTGCCGTTGGAAGACCCAGGTACTTCTCTGCTAGAGCCTCTCTGTTTATTTGCAAGTTGTTCTTGACTCCAACCCTCACCGATGCCCCACAATTCGGGCTGAAATACACAGAGCTCTTGGCCTTGTTGACACACTGCCCAGAGCCCAAACTATATGCTTGCAGAATATCATTCAACCTTTGTGCACTTCTACTATCTGCTTTCATGAAGACCAAGCAATCATCCGCGAACAATAGCTGTGAGATCCATGGGGATTTCAAACCTGGCTGAATACCTCTATCAACCCATCCCCCATCATAGTTCTTGAGAAGGCATGACAGCCCCTCCCCACACAGCAGAAAGAGGTATGGGGAAATTGGGTCACCTTGCCTTATTCCTTTAGACGGGCGAAAAGATGGGAGTAGCTCTCCATTCATTTTGATCTGAAATGTCACCGAGTTGACACATTTCATTACCAAAGACACCCACTCTTCAGAGAACCCTAGTTGAAGCATGATCCCTTGAAGGTAGGGCCACTCTACGCGATCATACGCCTTCATCATGTCCAGTTTGACAGCACACCACCCCTGCTTCCCCTTCTTTCTCTTCATTGCGTGGATGCACTCGTATGCTGTGATGACATTGTCAGTTATAAGTCTGCCTAGAACAAACGCGCTTTGTTCTTCAGCAATAATCTCATCCAGGATCTCCCTCAGCCTGTTAGCCAAAACTTTAGAGCAAAGTTTATATATCACATTACATAGAGAGATGGGCCTGTATTGAGTGATATTCCTCGGATTTTTAACCTTTGGGATTAACACAATTACCGTATTATTAATGGCCTCCGGCATGTGGCCTCCATTCAAGAAATGTAACACTGCCCTCGTTACATCCTTCTTTATCAAAGACCAATGATGTTGGTAGAATCCCGCATTGAAACCATCAGTCCCGGGTGCCTTAGAAGGCGCCATTGCGAATAGTGCCCGCTCAATCTCCTCTTCGCAAAAGGGTCGCATTAACCTCTCATTCATAACGCTAGTCACCACCGGTGGGACGTGGTGCAGCACCTCATCCATTTCAATATCCTCCTGGGCCGTATATAAGTTAACATAAAAAATTTGCACCTCGGCTCGGACATCATCTTTCGCCTCCAGAATAACACCATCAGCATTCTCCAGCACCAAAATCCTGTTCTGATGCTTCCTCCTCGAAGCTTGTGCGTGGAAGAACCCGGTGTTGCGATCACCGGCATGGAGCCAATCCGCCCTTGACCTTTGACGAGCCATGATTTCTTCTTTGAGCAGAAGATCATTCAGTTGTCTAGCAAGATCCTTCTCCCTCTTAGAAGACCCTCGGTACAGCGAGCACGCCTTCTCCTGCTCGAACTCTCGACGCAGTTTCTTGAGCTTTCTCCTGATATCTCCAAACTTTTTTTGTTTCCAATCAGTGAGCTGGACCTGCATGTTTTTTAGAGAAGCATTGAGGTCCGCCAAACTGAACGCCCCCTTGTTCTTCTCCCATGCATCTACCACTGTGGAATCATACGACTCCTCCTTCCTCCATGCTTCCTCGTAAAGAAATCGACTTGGGCCGCTTTCATCCCAACCAGCCAACCTCTTTATTTTAGCTACCACCATGCAGTGGTCCGACAGTGGTGTCGCAACATGCCGCACACTCGTCGCCCCAAACTCTTGCATAAAAGCTGGGTCTGCCAAAAACCTATCCAGCCTGACTTTGACATTTGCAGCTCCCTCCTGTCTGTTATCCCAGGTATATGGCAAGCCCACAAACCCAAGGTCTTGAAAGTTACACAAGTCTATGATCTCTCGGAAGCCTTGCATTTGCCATTCAGCCCGATCATTCAAACCAAAATATTCAGAGTTGTCTGTAATCTCATTGAAATCACCTCCGCATAGCCATGGAATGTCACTCTGACATCTTAACCATTTCAATAACTTCCAGCTCTCCTCCTTTCACTTCTCTTTGCTTTTGCATAGAAGCCTGTAAAACGCCACTCCTTCTGATCACTCCCCACATTCCTAACCATAACATTAATATGCTGGTCGGAAACATTATTAAGTGTAACATCCACTTCTCTGGACCAGAAGAGGGCAAGTCCCCCACTCAAACCACTACTACTCACCGACACACATCCTTCGAACCCCAGTCTTGCTTTCAAATTCGCTACTCTGCTACCATCGATTTTTGTTTCAGATAAGAAGACTAGGGCGGGCGCTTCCAGCCTCACCAAGTGGTGAAGTTCTCGAACTGTCTCCGGGTTCCCAAGCCCGCGACAGTTCCATGCAATGCAATTCATTGATCCCGGCGGAGCTGTCCAGCAGCCTCCGCCTTATCTTCCGAGTTTTCCCTTTCAACTGCCTTCTTCTTCTTTGAGTCCCTGCTATCCTCCTTAGAGGTACTCGGTAGTTCACCACAACCCCCTCGAAAACCTTATTCCAGCTGATGAAGGGCTTGCCACACTTTCTCCTACACCGTGCGTTGACCACAACTCCACAGTACCATCTCCTGTCTCTCTCTTTTTCCTCATTCGATGGAATGCTCCTTCTCTCTCCCTGCCCCTCTACTTCACCGCTGAATTGAGTTGGCTTGAGACAGCCGTGGTGTGGAGGGCTCAGGTTCCGGGACACCTCTTATCCTTACCCTGCAACATTGCTTTGAGATCCGTACTAGAGAACTAACTTTATACATCAGATTTTTCTCTTTTTTGTTTCTTGAAAATAAAACAACATATGAACTTTAAACTTTGCAAGACACCAAAACGTTCTAACTAGAATGTGAGAAAAAACTTTCAGATTTTTTTGTCAAACATAAATATACGAAATTAGATTTTTTGTATTAAAAATGTACTTTTTAATATTTATATTGCACGAAAAATTCTGAAAGTTTTTTCCCACATTCTAGTAAGTATGTTTTGTTGAGCTGCCAAGTTTGAAGTTCATATGTTGTTCTATATGGGAGAAACAAAAAAGGCAAATGTACTCGCACGAATCGCGATGCAAAAATGAGTGGCTAGATAAGAGGGTGTACCAAAGCCTATGTTCTACAGAATATTTTCCGGTGTGGAGGCGCCGCTGCAGGGCCCTTTGAAGGAGAAGTTCCAAGGCCGGCGGGATTGAGGCACCGCTGCAACCGCAGAGCTTGCTGATGCCATATCCACAGCCGGTGTTGCAACCACACAGCTCGCCGGTGCAACAGCCGCGGTCGATGCTCCAAGCCTGCAATGGGGTGGTCGCAGCAGCCACCGTTGATGCAACCCGATGGGGGCGGCCGCTCCGATGCTTCGACGGCCACGGCGATGGTTCAATGGACACGACGACAAGGCATGCTATGACGACATCGACAACCGTGGCGGTGCTGCAAGACATGCTTCATTGGCCGCGGCAACGAGGCATACTTTGATGGAGACGACAGTGACAATGCTTCAACGACCACGGCGATGGTTTTATGGACACGGGGATGAGGCATGCAATGGCGGCATCGACGGTCGTGGTGTTGCTGCAAGGCATGCTTGAATGGTCGCAGCGATGAGGCGTACTTCGATGGTGTCGACCGCCCTGGCGATGCTGCGACGCGTGTTTCAATGGTTGCGGCGATGAGGCGTACTTCAATGGTGTTGACGGCCGTGGTGATGCTGCGAGGCATGTTAGAATGGTCGTGGCGATGCTTCGACAACCACAACGATGCTTCGATGGACATGGCGATGAGGCACGCTACAACGACATCGACGGCCGAGGCGATGCTGCAAGGCATGCTTCAATGGCCATGGCGACGAGGCGTACTTCGATGGTGTCGACAGCCGTGGTGATGCTTCGACGACCACGGCGATGGGTTCGATGGACACAGCGATGAGGCATGCTACGACGACATCGACGACCGTGGCGATGCTGCAAGGCATGCTTCAATGTTAGTGGTGGCGAGGCATACTTCAATGGCGCCGACGGCCACACCGATGCTTTGACAACGTCGATGGCCATGGCGATGTTGCGAGGCATGCGCGGGGACAGGGCGTGCTTCAATGGCGTCGACGGCCACAACTGCGAGGCGTTCTAGAACGTTACCGCTGATGCTACTCTGAGCCTGCAATGACGTGCACTGTGGACGAGCGGTGCGTGCTAAGGAGATTAGCGGCCCTGATAAGACGCATCGGACTGCACAACCAGTGGTTGTTCTTTGAATCTCTGCAGGCGGATGGCGCCTAGCGTCCACCATATTGTGCCCTGGTCTTCGTCCGGATGAGTGGCAACTCCAATGCTCCTTTTCCAACTCTAGTTCATTTTTTTGGATCGCGCGCACATCCACTTTCCCAAAAGAAAAAGAAACTGGCACTCTAGCCACGTCCCTGTGAGCGGTATGGAAGAATCCTAGCACCGCCACCCTCTGGGAATCCCACCTTCCTCCCTTGCCGTAGCCGGTGGGCGCGACCAGGCGAAGCCCATGCGGCAGGGGGTGCGGGAGTGGCTTTTCCTCCCCTCTTGTCTGGACTCATGGGTAGCCCGGCTCGGCCCTCTATGGCGGGGCCGAGCAGTGGTTGAGGAAGCGAAGGATTCACAGGGAGGTGGTAGCGCGACGCTCAAGTGGGACGACTCGGTCGGCATTGCTATGTTAGAGGTGCGGACGGCGTGCAGCAGCAGGCAAGGACGGTGGCCCGACATAGTCGGTGAATGCGCGCAAAGCGACACCCGCTCCTTCGTCCCCCTTCCTGTGCACTGGTCTGGGTCGTGTTCTTGCCGTCGTTGGCATCTAGATTGGGTCTCAGCTCTAAACTGATGGCTTGGTGGTTGCCAGTGGCTTGGGAGGGTTTTCTACCATATGTGTGGTGCTCGGCTAGGTGGGTCATGTTAAGGCAGCCGGTGACAAGTGGGATTCGGCGACAGTTGTTGGGTACTCCCTTTGCATGTGGGTCGGCATCGTTGATGTCTAACCCCAACTGAGGTAGTGCTATGGCACGGTGACTCCTCTCCTACATGGTATGTGCCAAGGTGCGAGCATTACGGTAGTGCGTTACTCTAACAGCGGTGGCGTGTCTCTGTTGGACGTCTAGGCAGTGGCCCCAAGCAATCATAGCTATGCCAGCAAAAACCAAATTTTATATTATTACTCTATTATTTTTGTACAAATGTATAAGAGGTGTGATCCTATTCTTTATGAGGAATAATCATCACGAATTTAAAGCAAATAAAATGTTCGGATTAAAACAACTAAGGATATCTCCAACACGGACCCTCATACCGCCCGAATGCATCCAGACCGTCTGGTCTGGATGTGTTGTGCCATCCAACAAAGACCTACATCAGTCCGCCGGGCAGTCCAGACCGCTGCCACGCCCGCGTCTGACTGTCCTGGCCCACAAAAAAACCTTCATCACCCGAGCGCGCTTCCCGCCTGATACAGTCAGCGCTGCTCCAGAGTGTCAGTGCCGCGTTAATGCCCGGCCAGAGCGGATGGGGCCTCTCACTGCTGTCGGCATTGAAGTGGCGCGCCAGCCGAGAGAGCATAGCCCATGCCGCTTCCCGGTGCAGGCGACTGCTCCACATCCAAATGATAGCCCATCGGTTCGTCACCCCTACATTAACGACATGCAGTTGTCGAGGAAACTACTCCGGCACCACACGTCTGTCCGTCTGCCACCCAACATTGACCTTGCTATCGTGGCCCATCGCCATCCGCCCGCTATATAAACACCAGCCCAGACCGTAGCCACAGTCATCTACCTACTTCACTTTCTCCTCTCCGCACCACGCCCTCCATGGCCTCCTCATGCTCCAAAGCCCTCTAGGACACCCTATCCTCGACCAGAAGAAGGAGAGGACCTCCATTGCTACTGGTTGGCTGGTCGTCTAGTAGATGGAGGCAGACGAGGCCCCAATAGAGGATGAGGCGGCGCTACCATCCTCGTCGGTGCGTGTGGGATTCACCATTGGCGAGGCATGTGCGCACTACACGAACATGATGTGGGAGGACGAGGAGGAGGTCAGGTTCTGACAGGTGCAGGCCGATCAGTCCTACAACCTTGGCCTCCTCGAGGAGCACCGGCGCATGGAGGAACTACTCGCCGCCGGCACGACTATCATGTCGGACGTGGATGCAGTGGAGCAGTAGGCACTGGTCGACTACTACCTCTCCGCCCGCGACATCCACCGCGACTGCTGGTGGTAATGCCTCCATTAGGCGGAATTGGCGGCCACCTAAAAGGAGATCGACGAGGTGGTGAATGAGGTGTGTGGCAAGAGCAACAACAAGGAGGACATCACCCGCTCTGCCCTAGTCGTGCCTAGCCCGCTACCACGACCACGAAGCTGATATGTCCACGGACGCCACCGATAGCAAGGAAGAGTATTGTATGGTAGGTCACTGCTGCTCGGGTCCCAAGAAGGCCACAACTCTTCCACTCCCATCGAAGCCACGCTTTATGCGCCGAACATCGATGGCCGATTAGCCACCTGACGGCGACGTGGGGGCGGACAGCTGTAGTTCCCGGGGTTCCGGAGGCGGAGGTGGAGAGCATCGAGGCTGAACTGAGAAGGCGAAGGCATTCGTCGGACCAGCACTTCTTAGCGCTCATGGTAGGACATGGGAAACGTGCGCCGATGATCATTTAGATTAGATTTAGTGTAGGGTTTGTCCAGTTTATATGAAAAATATAATGAATTTTGTCTGGTTTATATGAAAATTGATCCAAATATAATGAATTTCGTCCGGTTTATATGAAAATCCATCATATTTACATGAATTTCAGCCGGTTAGTTCAAACGGCAGCTGAAATATTTGCAGCCAGCATTGGATAGCCGGCTCCCGCATCTGTGGACTAGTGCCACTATGCGCGGACGGATGACGGAATAAATTTATGGGTCAACGTTGGAGATGCCCTAACCTCACCAATCTGTTCTCACAAACATATAATTTGCGCATGGTCAAGATTCAAATGGACCGGTCCGGTCTGGACTTGTAACTGGACATATGAATGTGTTCTAGAATCCCAGGGGCCAGAGTTCGGTCTGCACCTTGTCTAGCAGGGCAACAGGTATACCTAAGATCGACCATTCTTCTGTATACTGAGTGTAGAAAGGCGCATGCCGATGAGAGGCCCGGCACTGGACGTGCACTTCGTGTTCCCGCAAGTGTAAGCAATGGTGTGGGACAAAGCTGGATGGGTGTCCTTGGTCCATGACAGCAACACGACCACCACTTCCGGCTTCGTTAGAGCATCCACAATGACAGATACCTAATTTGAGTTGCCGAACGCCCCCAAACATGCCCGGCCATGTCCGTGGATAGTGACCGGTCAGACCCCACATTGCAACTCAACAACCATAGTAGGCATTTTCCAATTAGCATTTTCATGCAAAACCATGCAAAAAGCAAGATCTATGTACTACCAACTACCATCTACACTACTCATACTTCTCGTCACATATGTGGATGAAATTGATGTCGGAGTTGCCGTCGTCATGGTCATTCGTAGCCGGGCGAACCTCTGGTTCCTCCTCGGGAGTCAAGAATGGCATGCTGCTCCATTGCCTCCTCTGCCTGGGCCACCTCGAACTCTGTGCATCGACCATGGCGAAGCCGGTAGATGCCGGATCTGCCTGATGCGCCTCCTCTGACTCCTTCTCCACCTCCTCCTCTATGACCGCGTCCTCCTCCTTTGGCTCCACCTCCACCTCCTCCTCCTCGGGCTGCACTGAATCCAAAGGCAGGCTGGTTGCGATCCGATCTTAGCACCTGCTCTGGATCTCCTCTAGCAGCTACAGCCGCCGCCCGGGATTGAGCATGTTGTAACTAGTGGTTAGCGGCTGATTGATGGATTGAATGTGACGGCGGTGGAGGGGAGGGAGGGGGGAGAAATGGAGGCGGACTATGGTTGGGATTTTGCCGTCCGGCTTAAATAGCCGGCCATGTATCCTCAGATGGCATGCTAGAGCGGCACCACACGTCACCAATGCGTCCTCATCGATGAACTAAGGAGGCGCATGTCAGATCACCAGTTTATGCTTTTGTCCGCATGGACCCTTGCGGTCTGTCCAAAGTGAAGTGCACGTCCGGACATCTTCATATCCGCCCAAATATGTGCCGGATATGGGAAGTGTCAGTCAGTCCTGATATTTGGGCTAGATTTGACAAGTCTAGTTGGGTGGCAATTTTGTGTTTAGGCAGTACCAGGCAAGCTGCCCGGGTGTTTGGGGCGGATCCGAGGACTCCAGTTGTAGATGCTCTCATGCCTCAACTAGCCGCATGTAGCAGCATGGCAGTAGCTATAGTGTCGCAGACAATGACAAGACAGACGTGTAGCCGTCTCGCTACATGAGTTGCAGGGCAAGCACCGGCTTCCTAAGCGCTGACTCTAGCAGTCAAAAATGGCCAGCTTGGTTGTGGCTGTGGTGCCACGGACAATGGAGAGGTGCTCCCGGATCGGCGGTATGAGTTGCCCAGAGGGCGGTGCGACATGGTGCCAGGAATGATGCCCAGAGGAACACGTCACCGGTGTGGCGACGCAAGCTGAAGCGTGTGCGCTGGCCCGACGAAATTTGCAGGCGCTTTGCTGGCGGCGGCTACGATGACATGACTAATAGTGAGTGGTTCGACCCTATGGTCGAAAGGGACACCTCCTCGTTGGCGCCTTCAACGCCCAATCACTTTCCTGGAGCTCACGCGCGCCCCCTAGTGGGTCGTGGCCCATTCGCTTGAATGCTGCTCGACCGACCGCTGCTGCTCGCTCGCTCGCTCCTTGGTTGCCTTTTTTTGTTGCGAGCACTTGTCAAAAAAGCTTTGTTGTTTAAAAAATAAAAAAGGAAAAAATCGAAATAAATCGTGAATTAAAAATGTACATGAATTTTCATAAAAGTTCACAAAATTTGAAAAAAAAGATTTGAAAATTTTCATTGAATTTGAAAAAAGTTAATTGAATTTAAAAACAAGTTCATCGACTTTGAAAAAAGTTCATCCTGTTTAAAAAAAGTTCATCAAATTCGAAAAAGTTCATTGAATTTGAAAAAAGTTCATTAGTTTTGAAAAAATTCCATCAAATTCAGAAAAGTGCATCTACTTTCTAGAAAAAAGTTCACAAATTTTGAAAAAAAGTTCATCTACTATCAAGAAAAAAGTTTCATGAATTTCTTTCACAAAAAAAGTTCTTGACTTTGAAAATAGTGTAATACTTGAGGTCAGTTGGTCGGGTGGTTATGGGGTTGAAGTCCTAAGACCCGCGTCGCGGGTTCAAATCCTGGGTAGCATGCACTTTTTTTCTTTTTATAAAAACAGAGAAGGAGCATATGGGTCGGCCCGCTCTTGAAACCTAGCGTATAGGGAGGGTGTGTGCCCGGTACCAAAATGCCTATATTCGGCGCTTAAGGCGCTGAATAGAATTTTGCGCCCAAAGGTTACATCTCCAATGGACCCTAATGTTTATCTGGGCCATCTAGATAATCCACAGGTGCCAACAGCCAGGTCCGGTCCATCGGGCCGAAGGGTTAAACCAGACTACGTGTATCTTGAGTTCATAGCCCTTAACCCAAAGCGCTCTTAATATCTCTACTCTTACAAGGGGAGTTCATATGACAATATCTACTGTTTTTGTTTTTGCCTCACCGCCCACCACACCCTTCATGTTGGTTTTTCTCACTCACTCTTAATACCAAATCAATTTTCCCGATCCCCCTCTCGTGTTTTCGTGTCTTCTTTGGCAGGTGCCAATTTAATTCAACCATGTAAATATTAGCTAATTAAGAATTCGGAAATCGCACCATATATGTAAGATAACCTTCCTAAAAGACAAAGAGAAGTTTTTTCTCAATAACCTTCCAAATCAAAATAAGATATTCCTCAAGAAGAAATAGCTAATACCACATCCTATCACATTTATTATCTATCATTATCTCTATTATTAAATCTCTACTCCTGAAAGGAGAGTTGGTGAACCAGTACACATGGTTTATTTTTGCCTCCACATCCCACCACCCCCTCCATGCTAATTTTTTCTCACTACCACTAAAAAAACAGATTGATCCACCCGATCTTCCGATCCATTTTTTTCATGCTTGCTTTGGCCGGTGCCGATTCAATTCAATCATGTAAATATTATGTAATTAATAAGAATTTAGAAACACTATATATGTATGGTCACCTTCCTAAAAGATAGACTAAAGATTTCTTCTCCATAACCTTCCAAATCTGCACTCCTAAAAGGGGAGTTGGTAGGTTGGTATGCATGGTTTATTTCACCTCAACATTTCACCACCCTGCATGTTGGTTTTTTCTCCCTCCCACTAAAAACCCGAATCTATTCACCCAACCTTCCTTTTCATTTTTTCCTTCTTGATTTGGCAGGCGTCGATTCAAATCAATCATGTAAATGTTAGGTAATTAAAATTTTGGACATCGCAACATATATGTGATATAACATTCCTAAAGGCGGACAGAAGATTTTTCTCGATAACATTTCAAAACAAAACCAGATATTTCTGAATAATAAATAGCTAAACCCGTGCACTACGCTATTTATTATCTATCATCATCTGTAGTATTGAATCATAATCACAACTTTCCCTAGACTTTTTTTCTTCAATCCCACCCACATGTCTCTGTTTTCACCGAAAATGTTTTTTTTCTTGTTTCATTCATTCTGTTTGACCTCCCCTCCCGCGTATATTGCACCCTCCCAATTGATTTTCAACCCACAGAATTTTTCTAAATAAAACCCATCTACCCTCAACCCCCTCCAGCCCTCCTCGTTCGACCTCCCCTCTCATGTAATCCCCACCTACGCGCCTCCTACCGACTTCTCCAATTCTATACTCGCTACTTCATCCATCCCACAAAAATAAGCAATCTCCCCGATTCTGACTTGACCATTTTTTCCTTGTCACGTGAGGAGAGCGCCACCTAGGGTTCCCTCGCACACGGTTCTTTTCATCCTGAATGTTTGCTCCCTGACTGACGTTGGCCCTGCACATTCCTCTCCCCCACACCCGACCCAGCAAGGGTTCCAACTGATACATCTCCAACGTATCTACTTTTCCAAACACTTTTGCCCTTGTTTTGGACTCTAACTTGCATGATTTGAATGAAACTAACCCGGACTGACGTTGTTTTCAACAGAATTGTCATGATGTTGTTTATTGTGCAGAAAACAAAACTTCTCGGAATGACCTAAAAATCCACGGAGATAAGTTTTGGAAAATATAAAAAATATTGGCGAAAGAATCAAGGCCATGGGGCCCACACCCTGTCCACGAGGATGGGGGCGCGCCCTCCCCCTGGGCGCACCCCCTGTCTCGTGCGCCCCCTGATGCTCCCCCGACCTCAACTGCAACTCCATATATTCCGTTTCGCGGAGAAAAAAAAGCAGAGAGAAAGTTTCATCGCGTTTTACGATACGGAGCCGCCGCCAAGCCCTAATCTCTCTCTAAAGGGCTGATCTAGAGTCCGTTCGGGGCTCCAGAGAGGGGGATTCGTCGATGTCGTCATCATCAACCATCCTCCATCACCAATTTCATGATGCTCACCACCGTGCGTGAGTAATTCCATCTTAGGCTTGCTGGACGGTGATGGGTTGGATGAGATTTACCATGTAATAAAGTTAGTTTTGTTAGGGTTTGATCCCTAGTATCCACTATGTTCTGAGATTGATGTTGCTATGACTTTGCTATGCTTAATGCTTGTCACTAGGGCCCGAGTGCCATGATTTAAGATCTAAACCTATTATGTTTTCATGAATATATTCGAGTTCTTGATCCTATCTTGCAAGTCTATAGTCACCTATTATGTGTTATGATCCGACAACCCCGAATTGACAATAATCGGGATACTTCTCGGTGATAACCGTAGTTTGAGGAGTGCATGTATTCACTATGTGCTAATGCTTTGTTCCAGTTCTCTATGAAAAGGAGGCCTTAATATCCCTTAGGTTCCACTAGGACTCCGCTGCCACGGGAGGGTAGGACAAAAGATGTCATGCAAGTTCTTTTCCATAAGCACGTATGACTATATTCGGAATACATGCCTACATTACATTGATGAACTGGAGCTAGTTCTGTGTCACCCTATGTTATAGCTATTACATGAGGAATCGCATCCAACATAATTATCCATCACTGATCCAGTGCCTACGAGCTTTTCACATCTTGTGCTTCGCTTATTTACTTTTCCGTTGCTACTGTTACAATTCCTACAAAACTATTATCTTTACTTTTGCCACTGTTACCATTATTATCATACTAGTTTGCTACTAAATACTTTGCTACAGATACTAAGTTATCCAGGTTTGGTTGAATTGACAACTCAACTGCTAATACTTAAGAATATTCTTTGGCTCCCCTTGTGTCAAATCAATAAATTTGGGTTGAATACTCTACCCTCGAAAGTTGTTGCGATCCCCTACACTTGTGGGTTATCAAGACTAATTTCTAGCGCCGTTGCCGGGGAGCATAGCTCTATTCTTTGAGTCACTTGGGATTTATATCTGTTGATCACTATGAGTAACTTGAAAGACGAAAGAACCAAGATTTTGCCCTCAACTACGAGGGGAGGTAAGCAACGGCCATCTAGCTCTGCACTAGATTCTCCTTCCATTATTAGTAAGCTCGCGACACCTAAACCTGCTACTGCTATGAATTCTGATATATCGCATGTTATTGATGATGCCACTTCTGCTATGCATGATACTTATGATGAAACTACCTCTGTGCGTGATCCTACTGTGCCATTAGGTGAATTTCTTGATGAACAACTTGCTAGGGTTAGAGAGAATGAAATTATTGAAGATGCTATTATTGATGATAGTGATGATGAAAGTTCTCCCCTGATTATGATTTACCTGTTGTTCCTGAGGGTTATGTTATGAATGAGGAAGCTGCTAGAGCTATCTTTGCTTGCAAAGATAGATATGATCTTAAAAAAGTTATTAGCTAAATGGAAGCAGCAATCTCTTAATGCTAGAATCAAACCCGACCCTGTTTTTGCTACTTCACCTATCTGTGTTACTGATAAGGATTATGAATTCTCTGTTGATCCTGAAATAATTACTTTGGTTGAATCTGATCCTTTTTATGGCCTTGAATCTGAAACTGTTGTGGCACATCTTACCAAGTTGAATGATATAGCCATCCTGTTTACGAATGATGAGAAGTCTTGCTATTATTACATCCTTAAGATTTTTCCATTCTCATTAAATGGTGATGCTAGGACTTGGTTTAATTCTCTTGATCCTGGTTGTGTGCGTAATCCCCAGGATATGATTTATTACTTCTCTGCTAAATATTTCCCTGCTCATAAGAAACAAGCTGCCTTGCGGGAAATATATAATTTTGTGCAAATCAAAGAAGAGAGTCTCCCACAAGCTTGGGGGAGGCTTCTCCGATTACTTAATGCTTTGCCTGATCATCCTCTTAAGAAAAATGAAATACTTGATATCTTTTATAATGGACTAACCGATGCTTCCAAGGACTACTTGGATAGTTGTGCTGGTTGTGTTTTCAGGGAAAGAACAGTCGACCAAGGTGAATTACTATTGAATAATATGTTGACTAACGAAAATAATTTGACTCTTCATGAGCCAGTTCCTGAGGAAATTCCTGAGCCAACTGAGACAACTCCTGAGCCTATTCCTAAACCCACTCCGAAGAAGAGGGGCTATCCTATTTCTCAGTCTTGAAGATATGCAAGAGGCAAAGAAATCAATGAAAGAAAAAGGTATAAAAGTTGAAGATGTTAAGAATTTACCACCTATTGAAGAAATACATGGTCTTAATATACCGCCTATTGAAGAAACACATTGTCTCGATAACCCGACACAGGTAGTAAAGGTAAATTCTCTCTATAGATATGATAAAGTTGAAATCCCGTCTACTAGATTTCATAGCCCGTGCTTAGATGAATTTGATGACTTTATGGCTAGACGAGAAAGTTTTACTGCATATGTTGGTAGAGAATTAAAGAATAATGCTTTTGAGATAGGACGCTCGAGTGATTATATGACTAGAGTTAAAGGTGAACTTAAACTCATTAGCAAATATGCTTCTATGGTTACCACTCAAGCTGAGAAGTACTTAAAGCTCAAAGTGATTTGCTTGCTGAATTAAATAATAAACATGACTTTGCTGTTAGAGTGGCTACTAGAACTGGTAGAATGACTCAGGAACCTTTGTATCCTGAAGGCCACCCTAAGAGAATCGAGCAAGATTCCCAGAAAAATAATTTAGAGGCACCTAGTTCTTCCAAAAAAATAAAAAGAAAAATGATAGGACTTTGCATGCTTCCAGTGAACCTGTTATAGACACACCTGAGAATCCCAATGATATTTCAATCTCTGATGCTGAAACACAATCAGGCGATGAACATGAACCTAGTGATAATCTTAATGATAATGTTCATGTTGATGCTCAACCTAGCAAAAACAATGAGGTAGAAATTGAACCTGCTGTTGATCTTGATAACCCACAATCAAGGAATCAACGCTATGATAAGAGAGATTTTGTTGCTAGGAAGCACGGTAGAGAAAGAGAACCATGGGTTCAGAAACCCATGCCCTTTCCTCCTAAACCATCCAAGACAAAGGATGATGAGGATTTTGAGCGCTTTGCTGAAATGATTAGACCTATCTTCTTACGTATGCGCTTGACTGATATGCTTAAAGTAAATCCTTATGCTAAATACATGAAGGATATCATTACAAATAAAACAAAGATACCGAAAGCTGAAATTTCCACCATGCTTGCTAATTACACTTTTAAGGGTGGAATACCAAAGAAACTTGGAGATCCGGGGGTACCAACTATACCATTCTCCATTAAAAGAAACTATGTTAGAACTGCTTTATATGATATTGGAGCCGGTGTTAGTGTTATGCCTCTCTCTTTATATCGTATACTTGAATTGAGTAAGTTGACACCAACTGAAATATCTTTGCAAATGGCCGATAAATCAACTGCTATACCTGTCGGTATTTGTGAGGATGTGCCTATTGTGGTTCCAAATGTCACTATCTTAATGGACTTTGTTATTCTTGATATTCCCGAGGATGATAGTATGTTGATTATCCTTGGTAGACCATTTTTGAATATTGCAGGGGCTGTCATTGATTGCAACAAAGGCAATGTCACTTTTCATGTTAATGGTAATGAGCATACGGTACACTTTCTGAGAAAACAACCTCAAGTTTATAGCATCAATTCTATTGGAAAAATTCCAAATATCGTTATTGGAGGTTTTGAATTTCCTCTTCCTACTGTCAAGAAAAAGTATGATATTCCTATTATTGGGGATGTTCATATCCCCGTTGAGGTAACTTAGTGTTATTCGAAATTTCTCCAGTTCCGTGTTATTCAGAATGAGTTTGTTAACAAGACTTGATCAACCTTGTTAGTGGATTCATTTTGATGATCATGAGATGGATGAAACTAGAAGGCACAACCTTCTGTACCCTCTTTTTACTTTTTGTTATTTATAATAAATAAAGCAAAAATAGTGTTATCTGTCTGTTTTCTGAATTATCCGTACAATAAAAAATATCCCGAAAATAAAAGTGCTCCACATGCCCTGCAAATTTAGTATGATTTTTATGGAATATTTGAGGATTTTAGGCACTGAAAACACTGCAGGGGCGCGCCCTCCACCCTCTGGGAGCGCCCCTGTCTCGTGGGCCCATGGTGGCCCCCCTCCACTTATTCCTGCTCCCACACATTCCATCTTCTTCCCAAAAAAATCCTCATCCAGCTCAAGCACGAGTTCTAGCTCATTTTGCTGCGATTTTAGAACTCCTTGCTCAAAGCTCCATTCACAAAACTGCTTTGGGATATTGTTGCTTGGTATGTGACTCCTCCATTGGTCCAATCAGTTTTTGTTCTAGTGCTTTATTCATTGCAATTTTTTGCCGCATAGGTGACCCTGTTTTTGATCTTGCATGTCAAATGTATGAGGTCCCATGTAATTCTAATGCATGATATAGGCTCTAGGCACTTGTAGGAGTAGTTGCTACCAATCTTGTTTAGTTTTATTCACTTTTATTTTGAAGTTACTAAAATTTCAGAAATTTTTCAGAAAAAATATGTCTAGGAGAATGTATCAAGGTGGTTCCTCAATAAAGAAAGGACCCAAGCTTGCTATGCATGAGCAAGATGATGAAGTACCGAGGGATGCAGAAGTGCGAGCTTGTGAGTGGCCATCAGATGATTTTATTGTCAATGCAGGCTTTAAGAATGAATTCGACGCATATGTGCGCAATGCCAATCTTGAGGACTTCTTACAAGATAAGTGTCCTCAGTACTATCAATTGACCGATTCATTTGTGAGAAGGTTTGAATATAAATGTTCACATAATTCTCAGGTGTCGTGTTTGATATTTATGGTACATCTTATATCATGGACTTAGAGGATTTTACAACTTCTTGTAAACTTCCGCAGTGGGGCAATGTTAATGATCCCCACAAATCTGAATTTAGAGACTTTCTTGCTAGTATTACTATGGGAGAATCTAGGGATATAGCACAAGATACCATAGGGAGCATTCATTTTCCTGCTATACATTATTTTGCAACCCAGGTAGTTTTGTTAAAATATTGTGGGACTTTACCTGCAGTACCATGAGTTCTACCCATCCACCCTAGTACGAGTTGCTCAAATCGAGGATCACCCCATCCACCTCGAAATATTGGGCAGTGGTGCACACCCCTCCCGCAAACCCAAACCAAGATCCAACGGAAGTCTCCTTCGTGGGGAAATCTATGCCGACTCCGCAAATGGCCATAGAAGTTGCTGCGTACGAAGCGTTTGCTCGCCTTCGATTCGCGGTACCCTATGCCAGCGAATGAGGGTGTTATTACTTCCCGAGTCGTGCAGCACCCGGAGAAGCAGCATCTTTTCCCGATGGACGAATCGAGAGAGACCCAGTACTGGCCAACCTTGCCCAGTATGTCATCGCTCAAGAGCGTTTGACCCAACGAGTAATGGGTTATCTCCAGAGCCTCGCTGATTTAAATCCTCAGATCGCCATCGGCAAACCACTGAGGCCCGACCAAGAAAGACGCGTTCATCGACTAGTCAATCCGCTTCCCCCGATAGAAGAAGAGTGTGCCCCGGTACCAGAGACGTTTCCTCAGGACCCTGTCCATTTACCGTTGTCATTGTAGACGTCACTGCTATGTTTATTGTCCCAGCATTTATTTATGTGTTGCAACTTATGCGTGGTATCCTAAATTTGTGCGATGAATTAAATTTTTAGTTTCAATTAATGTGAGTGGTTTTTACTGCTGTTAATTTTTATTAACTGTTTTCACCCTCGATAAATTCTGAAGTGAGATTTTCCCCTGAGTTGTTGCGGCATATATCTCTTCACGACATAGATTTTTATTCACATAGCACCACGACAGCAGACTCACAACCACAACCACTCGACCACGTGCACTAATTGCAAATGCACGTGCACATGTTGCACCTAACTGATCACCTCCCTAGCACACACAGCCTCTGAAGGAGAGATTAGTGGGCATTTATTCGGGTGCAAGTTGCCTCCAGCACACCGACAACAGTTAGGACCCGGCACCGCACTTAATCCTCATGATCACCACCACCGCGGAGAGTTAACACTCGAGCGGCAGCAAGGATCATCACGCACAAGAGCACGGAGAACCCCAGCAATGCCGCCAACCCTCCGCACATCAGGATCACATACCAGTCCGGCATCACCTCCGCCATTAGAGCCTCATTTCGAGCTCCTGCAAACAAAAATGGAGGAGAAGGAAGGAGAAGGAGAAGCGAGGCCAGGTGTGAGGAAGAAGAAAGGAGCACCTCGGTCGGTGTACGGTGGGCGCAGTCCACCAGCGCCGGTCGTCGCTCGATCGCTGGTGTTCAGAGGCGAATCCGCGAGCAGTGCCGACAGTGCACTGGCCCGCGAGCTGAGTGCATGCTGCACCGGCAGCTAGCACGCCGCGCACTACCGCAGTACGGCCTAGATGCTCTACGTGCTAGACGTCGCCGGTGGATAAAGCGCGGGAAAGCGCGCGAGAGAGAGGGAGAAGAGAGAGCCAGAGGTAGAAGAAGAGACTGACAGTGGGCCCCGGGTCCACCTGTCAGCCAGAGAGAGCACTGTGCTCTTGGGTACAACCAGCGTATTTTAGAAAATTGGAATTTTATTCTAAATTTACTGTAACCAAAAGTAGAAATTCCTCGTTTTCCCCAACCATAGATTTTTCCACGCAGCGCCAGTATTCCACACTGTAGCTTTACACCACTTAATTGCCCACTCACTCTAGCCACATTTTAATTGCATGAGTAGGATGGTTATTTTTTTGAGATATTACTTTGAGATAGTAGGAGTAATTCTTTACAAAGCAGCCCTTAGCAAATCTCGAGGACGAGATTTTTCTTAAGGGGGGTAGTGTTGTAACACCCCAAAATTTTGACCTTGATTTATTATTAAAATTTTGCGAGGAAATTAAAATTTTATTTTCTGGTTTTATCATTTAATTTCATATCACTCTGTCCCTCTGAATTTTTTTGAGTTTTTCCTTCTAGGTGGAAACCTTTCAAAAATATTATTGGACTTGTAAATCTCCCCAAGACCATTTCTTCTTATCAGTGGAATTATTTCTACAATTATTTTTCCTAAGCTTTATTTCTTTAAAAATGACTTTTCATTAGTTTTAGAGTTCCATTTGCACTACAACCCTTGCAAATACTTCTTTAAAAGTTCCACCAAAATTTGGGGATGTCATGTGATGTTCCCACATCACTTTTATGCAAAAATCTCTTTTAGTCATTTGGAGATTTTGAGCCCAACCTCAAGTTTTTAAATCTGGTCCAGTTTGTAATTTGCACTACAACCTATTTAAATATTTCTTTAAAACTTC
The DNA here is from genome assembly GCF_002162155.2 of Triticum dicoccoides. Classification (NCBI taxonomy): domain Eukaryota; kingdom Viridiplantae; phylum Streptophyta; class Magnoliopsida; order Poales; family Poaceae; genus Triticum; species Triticum dicoccoides. Next base: position 654,455,836 of record NC_041386.1, on the reverse strand, counting down.
CACAAAAATTGGGGGATGTTAGTAGTAGTCTATAATTCAACTTTATGCAAAAACACATTGGTGTTCTTTGAAAAATTTGAGCAAATCACCCTCTTTTGCTCTTTGGTCCAGTCTGGTGATTTGCACTGCAACCATATTTTATCTTGCCCTATTACCCATGGTTTTCCCACCTGCTTATAGACCACCCTACCAAACACTTAAGTCCAGGAGATTGGACCCATTGGAGTATTTTTGGTCCATGCAATAAGGCCCTTCATTTTCTGTCCAGATTTGGTTTTCTCAAAAACTTGCTCTAACAAGTTTCTGGTCTTGCCAAACTAACCTTGCCACCATTACCTACATCTAAAGAGACTCTGATCTAGAGTTTTTGGCCACCCAAAGAAATGCCTAGATGCCCATGGCATTTTGTCGAGCACCTTATGTGCATGGCCAGTTTTGGCATAGTTTTTAGTTTACAGTGTGAACTTGATTCCCTGACCCAGCAATCATGTCCGCTAACCTCCTAGCTACCTCTATCCTTGTACTGTTATTTTGCATCGTCTCCCAAGCCCTCTAGGCCAACCTGGCATTCCGTCGAGCACATGGCGTGCGTGCTCTTGGCGCGGCCAGAGCACGCATTTTGCACGTGTGTGCGCCCGAGCCACCGCGTCTTTCCCCTGGCCCTTGTTCGCCCGCAGGGCCACGCCTCGTTCTCGTTCGCTCACCAGAACCCTCCAAGCCGCCCCTGGAGCCCCGCGGCGCCACCGTCAGGTCGGCCATGGCAGCTAGTGGACGGCCGCAGCAGGCCCCTGCCATGGACGGTGTCGCCCGAGCCACAGCCGCGCGCCAGCTCGCCCCTGAACAGTCCGAGCTCATCCATTCGCCCCTCCAAGCCGCCCCTGCGTCGCCACGTCGCCTACGGCCACAGAAGCAGCTCACCGCCAATCTTATCCTTGGCAGCCGTGGAACCGACCTAGTTACGCTATAAATAGGGACCCCGAGCTCGTCTAGACTGGCAGGCGACCTCAGGCCATCCCTCTAGTGCTCCCACAGCCAGCAATCGACGGAGGGAGGCCATCTTCCCCGTCTCCGGTCAGTTCGGCCGTCGCCACGCTCCGGTCCCGTTCGTCGCAAGCAGGGCCTCCCCAGTCCATCCAGTGCCACCGTCCGACTCCCCTTGACCTTGCGGAGCCACCCCACCTCTCAAACCCGATCGGGAGCCACCGTAGCTCGAAACCCCGATCCACCAGAAGCCACCGTCCGCTGCGGAGCTCGTCGTCGGCGACCCCCTTTGTCCCCACGACCCTCTCGACCACTGGGAGGACCGCTCTGGACTAGCGGATCCATCCCTGCCCTCGAAATCCCGTGGGGAGCCGCCATTCGTCGACGGCGATCGCCGGAACCCCGCCACCGCTCGGCCAGAGGAGAAGGAGGCGCGGGCGACTGGTCAAACCTGACCAGTGGGCCCAAGGGACCCACTGTCAGTGACCCACGAATCGATCCATGCTGGCTTAAGTGGAAACGTATTCCACTGAATACGCCTTCGAAAGCGTAAGCCCCCGAACCGTTTTCTTTTTCTGATTTTTTTTCAAAAAAACAAAATTTTGACTAAACTTTGACTGGCTATAACTTTTTAAATATAAGCCCAATTGATTTAATTATTTTTCTGTTGTTTCTCAATTTTTGTCTAGTTTATTTTCATATTTATTTGAAAATTTTACAAACAACATTTTTGTACTGTTTTGAAACTATGTGTTAATTCAGATTTTCATAAAATAGGATTTTGAAGAAGAAGGCAACTTTCAAAAAGCGCACCCCCACTTGCATACTCTTGAAGGCAAGCATTCTGAACATCGGCATAATATTTGTTGTGCGTCATTTGATGCAAATACGACATCATCTTGACACGAAGTATCCGATATTTTATGTGGTGTTATGATCACATTCATGAGTGCATAAGGATGATTCCTTACTATTGGAATTTGATATGCTTCTGATAGTAATCACCCTCATATGCCTTTCATGCCTATCGGGACGAATACGGGAAAGTCTCTGTCTTGGGTAGACACAAGCTTGTCTCTAGTTCTTTGTTGAGACGGTTATGTCCGGTAAGGCATGGTGAGGTATGATGAGTGGTGATTCTGTCTGATTGGTGTGAAATATATTTCTTATGCTTATCATGCAGGAAATATCTTAACCTCCTGAGTCGATCGTAGATCGAGTCTTGTTCCAGTAACCCCCCATACTTGTTTCGTACTACCACTTGTCCCTGCCATAGGTAGGGTACGGTTCAGTAAGTTGTCAACTCCTTCCTAGCACACACCGTAGAGGGAGGCCATGGTGGAAGATATCGGCTGCATCCGGTAGACATGCCACCTGGTCCGGGGGCATGGGTGTTTCCGGTTGGAGCCGAGGGGGTAGCTCCCCTAGTTTGCGCGTGTTATAAATTTTGTGATCCCATGCTAGTCGAGGTTGTAGCCTCCCCACTTAGAGTTTCGCTTAATGGGTGTCGTGGGTGATTCCAGACACCAGTAAGTTAGGCTGGTGTGTGCGGTCAGGTGTGTTTTCAATTAAGAGACCGTGGACGGAATTAGTCCCGATGGACTAAAGGAATCCATTACTTGTGGGTAAAGAGTACACCCTCTACAGAGATTATATCTATTCGAATAGCCGTGTCCATGGTTAAGGACTACAGTCTGGGATGGGTCAAGTGTCGGTCTTAGTGTCGGTCTTCGAAGGAAAGATTGCTAAACCAGAACATGGATCATGACTTGTGACTCATGATTATTATGATTGCTATTATTATGGACTAACCATTTACATTATTTGAATTATTGAGTATCCCTAGGATGGTTCTACCTCCTGGATATTCACTGTGATTATTTATTTATAAGCCCTTTATGTGGTGTCGCTCAGACGCATGACTGTGGCATGCTTGTTATTTAAATTACTTATAAGCCCTTTATGTGGTGTCGCTCAGACGCCCGACTGAGGCATGCTTTATATTATTATCCTTTCGAGGCGTCGCTTCAGACACCCGATAGGTGCATTCTATTTCTACTCCCTCATTGCATATTCATGTTGTATATGAATAACCTGCTTGCATGCATCATGGATTTTTATTTTGTGACTGACGTTGTGATCATAGAATATTTCAGAGCATGATTATCATTTGTTATATTATACTTATGTTCATAATGTTTGCGAGTACATTCAAAAGTACTCACTGGCTTGTCCCTGGCTATTGTCTTGGCCAGATTTCTTGCATGGAGAGGAGCGTTGCGATGGCAGCCCCGGAACCTATGCAATGACGATAGCAGCCTCGCAAAGATAGGAGTTATCCAGGTCAGCTTTTCCTATGGGAAGTGGAGTCCCATAGACACTGATGAACCACAAACCGCTTCCGTCATCAGCCACTAGAAACCTTGTGTTGTACTCATAGGCCAGAATGGTCTCGTACTACATATTATGTATTTTGCTTGGAGTTTCTGTATAAAGTTGGTGTCTCATCAGCTAACAGTAATCATGGGGCCGATGAGCAGAAGGGCCATTTTCTGGGAAGTTAATATCCTGGAAAACCAGTCGCGACAGAGCTCATACTCTTTCATTGTATTATCCATGCTAGTTTAATTTTGTTTTTCTAGCTTTCTTCTTGTGTGTTTGATAAACCTTAAGAAAAACCAAAAAAATTAGTTAGTTTAATTTCCATGCTAGTAGTAGAAATTAAAATGAAAACCCAAAAAGATTTCTCGTTCTACTTCTTGCTTGTTGGGAGCTTTCCCGTGTAAATAGTTTTATTTTCTTTTCTTTCCTTTGGGGGTCGAGAGTAGAAGACCATATTCAAAATGTTTAGTGGATCTCATATGCATGATTGTTGATTTAACTTAGAGCCCATATTATTTTGTCTTCTCTCTTGAGTTGAATGCTTGCAGATTCCAGCTTAGTCCAATGCACGTGCACTATTATTATTATTATACACATCGTTCGGTTGTGCAAGTGAAAGGCAATAATGACGATATATGATGGACTGATTGAGATGAGAAAAGCTGGTGTGAACTCGACCTCTCTTGTTTTTGTAAATATGATGTGTTCATCGTTCCTGATTTAGCTTATTATGAAGTAAACATATTTGCAATGACATTTAGAGATCATAGTTGTGTGTGCCGTGCTTGATTATCTATGAGTTATAATGGTTTACCTTGCGTGCCAACATGCTATTAAAATGATTGTGATGTGGTATGATGGGATGGTATCCTCCTTTGAATGAATTGAGTGACTCGACTTGGCACATGTTCACGCATGTAGTTGAAACAAATCAACATAGCCTTCATGATATTTATGTTCATGGTAGATTATATCCTACTCATGCTTGTACTTGGTATAAATTAATTTTAATGCATGTTCATGACTGTTGTCGCTCTCTCAGTTGGTCGCTTCCCAGTCTTTTGCTAGCCTTCACCTGTACTAAGCGGGAATATTGCTTGTGCATCCAAACTCCTTAAACCCCAAAGTTGTTCCATATGAGTCCACCATACGTTCCTATATGCGGTATCTACCTGCCGTTCCAAGTAAATTTGTATGTGCCAAACTCCAAACCTTCAAACGAAATTATGTTTTGTATGCTCGAGCAGCTCATGTTTCGACTAGTGCTGCATGTATCTTCCAAGCTAGGTGGGTTATTCTCAAGAGGAGTGGACTCCGCTCCTCATTCACGAGAAAGGGCCGGTAATTGGGATGCCCAGTCCCATGATCCAAAAAGATCAAAGCAAATCAAAATAATTAAACAAAACGCCCCCAGGGCTGTTGTTAGTTGGAGGCACTCGTTGTTTCGAGCAAGCCATGGATTGATGCTTGTTGGTGGTAGGGGAGTATAAACTTTTACCATTCTGTTTGGGAACTGCCGATAATGCATGTAGTATGGAAGATATCACCATCTCATAGTTTTTGCGTTGACAGTGAAAGTATGCCGCCCAAAATGTTATTCATCTCTATTTTAACATCGAGCTCTGGCACCTCTACAAATCCCTGCTTCCCTCTGTGAAGGGCCTATCTATTTACTTTTATGTTGAGTCATCATCCTCTTATTAAAAAGCACCCGCTGGAGATCACACTGTCATTTGCATTCATTACTATTGGTTTATATTGGGTATGACTTGATTGGATCTCTTTTACCATGAATTACAATGTTTAGTCAGTCCTTGATCTTTAAAGGTGCTCTGCATTTATGTTTTGCAATCTCAGAAAGGGCTAGCGAGATACCATCTTGTTATGTCATATTATGATTGTTTTGATAAAGTGTTGTCATCCAAGTTTTATTATTATTGCTCGCTAGCTGATTATGCCATTGATATGAGTAATTGTGAGACCTAAGTGTTATTGTGAGTATGGTAGTTCATAATACTTGTTGAAAACTTGAATGCTGGCTTTACATATTTACAACAACAAGAGCAAACCGAGTTTGTAAATTTTTTTCCTTTATCACTTTCAGTTTATCAACTGAATTGCTTGAGGACAAGCAAAGGTTTAAGCTTGGGGGAGTTGATACGTCCCCAACGTATCTACTTTTCCAAACACTTTTGCCCTTGTTTTGGACTCTAACTTGCATGATTGGAATGAAATTAACCCGGACTGACGCTGTTTTCAGCAGAACTTCCATGATGTTGTTTATTGTGCAGAAAACAAAAGTTCTCGGAATGACCTGAAAATCCACGGAGATAAGTTGTGGAAAATATAAAAAATACTGGTGAAAGATTCAAGGCCAGGGGGCCCACACCCTGTCCACGAGGGTGGGGACGCGCCCTCCCCCCCTGGGCGCGTCCCCCTATCTCGTGGGCCCCCTGATGCTGCACCGACCTCAACTCCAACTCCATATATTCCGTTTCTCGGAGGAAAAAATCAGAGAGAAAGTTTCATCGTGTTTTACGATATGGAGCCGCCGCCAAGCCCTAATCTCTCTCGGGAGGGCTGATCTGGAGTCCGTTCGGGGCTCCGGAGAGGGGGATTCATCGCCGCTGTGAGTAATTCCATCATAGGCTTGCTGGACGGTGATGGGTTGGATGAGATTTACCATGTAATCAAGTTAGTTTTGTTAGGGTTTGATCCCTAGTATCCACTATGTTCTGAGATTGATGTTGCTATGACTTTGCTATGCTTAATGCTTGTCACTAGGGCCCGAGTGCCATGATTTCAGATCTGAACCTATTATGTTTTCTTGAATATATGTGAGTTCTTGATCCTATCTTGCAAGTCTATAGTCACCTATTATGTGTTATGATCCGACAACCCCGAAGTGACAATAATCAGGATACTTCTCGGTGATGAGCGTAGTTTGAGGAGTTCATGTATTCACAATGTGCTAATGCTTTCTTCCGGTTCTCTATTAAAAGGAGGCCTTAATATCCCTTAGTTTCCACTAGGACCCCGCTGCCACGGGAGGGTAGGACAAAAGATGGCATGCAAGTACTTTTCCATAAGCACGTATGACTATATTCGGAATACATGCCTACATTACATTGATGAAATGGAGCTAGTTCTGTGTCACCCTATGTTCTAGCTATTACATGAGGAATCGCATCCGACATAATTATCCATCACTGATCCAATGCGTACGAGCTTTTCACATCTTGTGCTTCGCTTATTTCCTTTTTCGTTGCTACTGTTACAATTCCTACAAAAATATTATCTTTACTTTTGCCACTGTTACCATTACTATCATACTGCTTTGCTACTAAATACTTTGTTGCAGATACTAAGTTATCCAGCTATGGTTGAATTGACAACTCAACTGCTAATACTTAAGAATATTCTTTGGCTCCCCTTGTGTTGAATCAATAAATTTGGGTTGAATACTCTACCCTAGAAAGTTGTTGCGATCCCCTACACTTGTGGGTTATCACCAACCGCCGCCGCTCCCCTTCTATCCTATCACCGTGACACTTTCGACACCTGTCGTGGAATTGTCACGACAGATGTCCTAGTGAAAGGACTTAGTCGTGGAGCCATCGCAACTAGGAAGCTAAAAGGGGTTAATCGGGACAAAGGACACGGGGTTTATGCTGGTTCGGCCCCTCATGGTGAAGGTAAAAGCCTACGATCCAGTTTTGAGTGGGATTGCTGATGTCTCGATAACCAGGGAGCGAATCGCTTGACCTAGCTCTGGAGTTGATGTTACTTGCTCTAAGCCGTCGTCGGGTCGTCCCTTTATATACATAGGACGATGCCCAGCGGCTCTACAGAGTCCCAGCCGGCTCATAAACAGTGTCCGGCTCGGTCTCTTAACTATTCTTGCCTTACAATACAAGTCACGTATACATGGCGGTTTATCTCTACGGGCCTTAAGTCACCTCCGGGATTTGGGCCCTCAACTGAACCGCCATCTCTATCCTGGGTCTTGGGCTTCAATAATATTTGTAAGTATAACCCGGCCCCTCCTGGGCGGGTCATACCAATAGTTATATCCCCAACATTATGCCCCAGATTGATTTGGACTGGTTCATGTCAATCTTTGTCACTTAAGAAAAAATCTTCTGCTCTTATAAAAAAATTGTAACCTGCCATGACATCATCATCTGGATTTGTGGTAACCCGCCATGATGTCACGTGCCATAAAAGCACATTTCCTTCAATGTATCCCAATGGATCTCTGTCTTGATGACCATCCCGAAAATTGAGGCACCCCCGTAGTTGGATGACTTATATTTTTGGCCTCCTCGTTTTTCGCGCTCTTTTAGTGGCCCTTCCTTATAAATAGACCCGACTAGGTTTTCCTCATTCTTCAAATTCCGCATCTTCTTCCTCTCGCCCCCGTCTATTACTGGAGCTCCGCCGCCGCTGCCACAGCGCATCTCGTCTCCGTCGAGCTTGGCCGTTGCATCAACCTGATCTTGACCAGAAAAACAGTGGCACCCTTCCACAGCGAATCTCTTACAGTAAGTTTTCCCCTTCCTGCGCCATAGATCCATGCTAGGGCTAGCGTATTCTTCTGTATTGTGCGAAGTTCATCTTAGTTCTTGTGTTCCTTCTGTTATGGCTTCTTTTGATCCAAAAAATACCATAGATCTCATGAGGTACGTGTTTCGCATCCATTTTGGGTACCAATAGATCTCCTTTCCATGTAAGAAAATCCCCATTATAGCGCATGAACTCCTCTGCTCCCTGTTTTAGGTCTAGAAAATTTTCTTTTATGAACATCTGTTTGATCCAAAATAACAGTTGCAAATTGTGAAACCTATTTGTACAACACTTAGGCAAAAATTTGTACTTGTTATATTTATCTAGCCATGGCGACTCTGATCGCCGACTTTAAGGATGCAATGCTTAATTAATAACTTGAACCACCCTTGGCGGTTTAAATAGTCTTGACGGCTTATAGATCCTATGGCGGCTTAAATAACCATGACATAATTATCCTTATACCATTAGGCCCCTTCGTAAGCCGCCATCTTGAATACGCACAGTAATATTTTGTCCTACCCGGCTTAAATTTGAACCGGTACTTTTACTTTGTCTTAGGCTTTCAATCAGAATGGCACCAAAGGCACCTACTTCCTGCAACTAGGTTAAATTCATTGTCACTGACAGCACCTTAGATGACTTTGTGAAGACCGGCTATCTGCCGAAAAAAGAAGTCATGCCTTATCGTGCTCCTAACCCGGAGGAGGAATTTCCTCAACCCAAAGATGCAGAGGTTGTTGTTTTCACAGATCATATGAACCGGGGTATCACTCCTCCTGGCTCAAAATTCTTCAGAGACGTGCTGAATTTCTTCGATCTTCACCCACAAGACATCAGACCCAATTCCGTGTCTAATATCTGCAACTTCCAAGTATTCAGTGAAGTATACCTTGGAGAAGAAACCAATCTGCTGCTTTTTAGAGAACTATTTTATTTGAACCGCCAGAATGAATGTGCTAGCGGTCAGAGCTTAGAGCTTGGCGGTGTCTCAATCCAGCACCGTAGGGATGTGATATTTCCTTACGCCAACCCGCCGAGCCACCCCAAAGATTGGAATATGACGTGGTTTTACTGCAAAGATACCTCTCCGTCTGGTGAAAACCCTCTGCCCGACTTTCGTGCTCTTCGTTTTGGACCCAACCATCATCTGCCTGACAAGATTATAGCCGCCGAACGTAAATCACTTGATCCCACTTTGGCCAAGATCAAGGCTCTTCTGGGGACGGGTTAACAGGCATCGACCTGGTCCAGGTTTGTCTCTCCTGGAGGGTCATTCCGTTGAGCCACCGCCCCGGCTTGATGTGCAATTACACGGGCGCAAAGGATGACCCTCTGCGGCACAGCCGTGATGACTTGCATGAAGATGTCATCGACGATATGACCAAGTCTCTTCTATACGAAAGCCTGGCGGACTGTGGCAAAGTGGGCTTAGCCCCCTTCTGCAAAGCTAACCCGGCTCCAAAGGTAAACCGCCCATGTGAAATAACTACTTTAATTTTTCAATGTTTCACCCATTCTCATGCATATGCTAATCTTTGCAGGCAGGTGACAAATTCTGGAAGGTCAAATATGACCAAGAAGCTGCCAAGATAGCTAGGAAAGAGAAGAAAGCCCCCGGGAAAGAAGCTGCCAAAAAGAAGGGTAAGAAGACCACCGCCTCTGACCTGCTTCGGCTAACAGACTCTTCTGAGTCAGAGGTAGCCCTTGATTCCCTTGGCTCATTTTTTAACCATCTTATTGACACTGATTATCAGCAGGAGGACACAGGAGCAAGCCGTAACAAGACTGATGAGGTAACTATCATTTCCTCCGACTCCGAGCTTTTGACAAGATGGAAAATCCGCAGAGTAACCCGAAAAGTAAGGTTTTCTCATCCTTTAGCTCATCACGATCCTTAATTTCTTTTGAAGCGGCAAATTCACGAGAGCCGGAGGCAGACCCGGACCAGCAAGGATGCGGAGCTCTCCTCCAGCTTACCAAACACCCCAAGGAAATGCCGGAATGAGGTCACTTCTGTTTTAAATATTTTTTATCCCTGGGCGGGTCTCATTCGTCAACCGCTCAATCCTTCTGACTCGAATTACCAGGACACTTCCCCTTCCTCCGGCGACTCACTGCTGTCACACATGCCAGCTTTCAAAACTACACCAGGGTATGATAATCTACTTATCTTGTATTTACTTTAATCCCTTGCATCTGTACTAACCTTTATTTTGACACAGTGGGCAAGCCAAGCCTAGCAAACGAGTTAGGAAAAACAAGCCAGCTGAAGATACAGTCGTGACTGAGCCGGTTCTTGAAACAGTTGTGCCGGACTCGACCACTCATGAGCCGCCATCTGAGCTAGCTCAAGACTTATCAACTCCCGCTACTGACCTGCCCACTAAACGAGCCGCTGATGAATCAAAAAATCCAGAAGCCCCTAGCCTGGTCAAGACTGATGACCCTAAAAATACTAACGTTGAAATCACTAGAACCGGCTTTGTTGAGCCGGGAAGACCGACTGTACTGGCCAAGTGCCCCGCCAAGGAAGAACTTCTGGACCACCGGCGAGTCAAGCTGGATGTTGCAAACTATGCTCATATGAGTATTGGAGACATCTTTTCTGGCTACATGAGCCAAGTGCACAGCAGCCGGAACCTCGAGAATGATATGGTGAAGCAGATGCACCAAAAATTCAAGGTATAACCCGTTCTCTCTTATTCATTAATCTTTACTATGCTAGCCCCCAAGTCTACTGCTTATGATGTTTATGTTGTAGACTTAGAAACAAACTGAAAGATATTAGTAACATAGATGAATAAAACATATAAAAAGTCCGGCTTACTCAGTAGCCCCCAAGGGGCGGCTTAACCAACATGGTTGAGCCGGTCCTTAATATATAACAAATACTTACAGATCTTTGAACAGCAATATGCATTAGCCCCCAAGTGCCTAAGTATTATTGTTTGCAAAATGCTTGGGACTTACTCTTATGAATCGTCGTCTTATGAACCGCCACTGAAAATAAAATTCTTCGGTAAACATTAGCCCCCAAGTGCCAAGTGTTGTTGCTGGCAAAATACTTGGGACTTTTAATATTACATAAAAATTGGCTTGATTTTGATTCTGTATTTGTATAGGCCACCACGAGCCAACTCGAATCCGAGGTGACTAATCTGAAGAACCGCCTTGAAGCCCAAGAGACGAAAATCCAAAAGGCTGACACCAAGTTCAAATTCAGCGTTTCTGAACAAGAAAAACTGAAGAAAGAATTTGAAATTGAAAAGAAAGCCTGGGCTGATGAAAAGACTGCATTGATTAACCGAGCTGAAAAGGCAGTGGCGGCTCTGGAAGAAGCCACCGGTGAATTAACCAGTTTAAAGCGCCATGTCTCTCAGATGGTCTCAACGATATTTGGTCAGTCGCCCTGCAAGTGTTTAAATACTTAAGCCTCTCAGTTGATCAGAAAACTGGAATTAACTCACCTGATCACGTTTATGCAGGCCCTAGAAGCTCAAATTTGAACCAAGACATGCTGATCAAACTGAAGGCAGTGTACACTTTGGTGGAGCAATTGTACACCGGGTCTCAATGTGCATTATCCACGGTGGCTTTGTCAAATGAAGTGCCAACCCTCCTGGTAGAGGTCTTGAAGAAGCTTTCCGTGCTCCCTCAACGGTTCAATGAACTGAGGTGGTCAGCTGCAAGAGCCGGAGCGGTAAATGCTTTAAGCCGGGCTAAGGCTTGGCTACCAGAGTTAGACCCGGCCGACATTTCCACTGGCTACCCAAGCTTGAAGGAGGACGGAACCCCGTTTGAAGAAAACGACTTCACTGCTTGTGTAAAGGAGATACGCCCCGTGGCTACCCTTATAGCGAATGAAGTAGATCTTACCAAATACCAGGCGGGTTATGATGAGAAAAACGGAGAAATCCAACGCCTCATTATGAAGTGACCAGTCTGATCCCCCCACTCCGTAAGCACACCTTCGCCCCTGAATTTGACCCGGCTGGCCTAGTTGATGCTGAAGCTGAATTTGAAGCTTTGAACAACATTGACTGGTCATCGTCAACCTTCCAAGAAAGGGAATGGGGCGAAGACGTGGAGAGGGCTAACCCGGACGCTTCAGGCCAATCATGAAGGCTAACCTCCGTGACGGCTCATACCTGGGCTGTACTGAAAACACAATGTGAATCATTTTGACTCAGGGAGTCATGTAATAGAATAGAAATAACTTTATTTTGGCCTCGCCATCGTGCACGTTTTAATGCTTAACATCATTAAGCTGCCATGTTATATCCACCCGTTTTTCATCTTCTTACCGTATGCTTGACCAGACCTTTAACTGTTCTGCATATGACAACAAACCACAAGACCTCTTGGCGGCTTACCGCCGGGTGAGTAAAAATAACTTAATATAAAAGAGTTATAGATAATTTGTTGTAAAAAACACAATTATGATCTTACACCTGCGACCTTTTAAATTTGCATCGCCGGCTCATATGATCCGTTCGGTAAGGATGACAACCCAGTCTTCGGGCACCTCAAATTTCAAAGGCAGAATAATGCTCATATATCGACGACTCATCAGTTAATATTAAGCCGGGTTAGAAATAACCACACTTATACTGGTAAACCTCAAAAAGGTCTCAAGTCAAATAAAGGGTGCTTCCAAAGAAAACTTAAACCAAAGTAGAATATAAAAAATTTCAAGGCTACTGATTCGAATACGATCAGTAAACCGTTCCAAAGGGGTTAAGCTAGGATTCGAATACGATCATGTAGCCCCCAGTGGCTTTGGCATTGCGCCGATCAAGAGGGTACCGACAGCTATGTTCTCTTTGGTTCGAATACGACCTATGTTTGAACAGGAAGCCCCCTAATGACCTTGAGAGTTTTTTAACGACTCTGATTCGAATACGATCAAAGTCGGTTCCCAAAAGGGGTTAAGATTATGGTTCGAATGCGATCAAGAAGCCCCCTAGTGAGCTCGGCAGTGTGCCAATCAAAAGGGTACCGACAGCTATGTTCGCTTTGGTTCGAATACGACCTATGTTTGAACAGGAAGCCCCCTAGTGATCATGAGTTTTAACGGCTAGATTTGAATACAATTGTAAGCCGGATCAAGAGGGTGGAACTTGATCAAAGACAATCAGCCCCCAAGTGATCATGTGAAATGACAATGATAATAATAATGACACATTTACCTTTGATGAAGGGAAAAAGGACAGAGGTCCTGCTTTATTATTTATCATAATATATACATTGTCAAAATATGTACATCAGGAGAGCCGATGGCTCAGGTATAGTAAGGTCGAAGATGAGCGATGTTCCATGACCGGCGGGTATCCTCCTCCGACTTACGTGAGTCTTTGCGCTCTCGAACATTGATAAGGTAATATGACCCGTTGTTCAAGTTCTTGCTGACCACAAAGGGCCCTTCCCAAGGTGGGGATAGCTTATGCGCATCAGTTTGATCCCGGATGAGCCGGAGCACCAAATCACCTTCCTGAAAGGTTCTGGACTTAACCCGACGGCTGTGATATCGGCGCAAGTCCTGTTGGTAAATCGCTGAATGAGCTGCTGCCAAGTCCCGCTGTTCATCTAGCAGGTCAAGGGCATCCTAGCGCGCATGTTCATTGTCTGCCTCAACATAAGCCGCCACGCGAGGCGAGTCATGACGGATGTCGCTAGGGAGAACCGACTCAGCTCCGTAGACCATGAAGAAAGGCGTATAACTCGTAGATCTGTTGGGAGTAGTGTTGATGATCCATAACACAGAGGATAACTCCTCAACCCAGCAACCCGGCGTCCGCTGCAGGGGGACCAAAAGCCGGGGCTTGATGCCTTTCAAGATCTCCTGATTGGCTCTCTCGGCTTGACCGTTGGATTGGGGGTGAGCCACTGATGAAACATCAAGCCGAATATGCTCACGTTGACAAAATTCTTCTATGGCGCCTTTAGACAGATTAGTGCCATTGTAAGTTATAATGTTGTGTGGAAAGCCAAAGCAAAATATCGCCTTCTTCATGAACCGAACCGCCGTAGCTGCATCACACTTACTGACTAGCTCTGCCTCAACCCACTTTGTAAATTTATCAACTGCCACCAAGAGGTGGGTCTTTTTATCTTTGGACCTTTTAAAAGGCCCAACCACGTCAAGCCCCTAGACTGCAAATGGCCAAGTAATTGGAATCATCCTCAATTCTTGAGTCGGCACATGAGCCCGTCTTGAGAACTTCTGACAACCATCACATTTACTGACCAAGTCCTCTGCATCAGCATGAGCCGTCAGCCAATAGAAACCATGACGGAAAGCGTTAGCCACGAGGGATTTTGACCCAGCGTGATGACCACAATCCCATTCATGAGTCTCACAAAGAATTTCTTGGCCTTCTTCAGGAGAGAAGCAATGCTGAAATGCCCCTGTAACACTGCGATGATGCAACTCACCACTGACAATTGTCATAGACTTAGATCGTCGGGTTATCTACCTGGCCAAGGTTTCATCCTCAGGCAACTCACCCCAGGTCATGTAAGCCAAATATGGCACTGTCCAATCTGGAATGACATGAAGAGCCGCCACCAATTGTGCTTCCGGGTCAGGAACAGCCAAGTCCTCCTCTGTGGGTAACCTGACAAAAGGGTTATGTAGAATATACAAGAAAGTATTAGGCGGCACTGGCTTACATTGAGATCCCAGCCGGCTTAAAGCATCAGCCGCCTCGTTCTTTCTGCGGTCAATGTGCTCCACTTGATAACCCTTGAAGTGTCCAGCAATTGCATCGACTTCATGGCGATAAGCCGCCATGAGAGGATCCTTAGAATCCAACTTGCCTGATACCTGCTGAGCAACCAGATCTGAGTCGCCGAAACACCTTACCCGGCTTAAGCTCATCTCCTTAGCCATCCGGAGACCATGGAGTAAGGCTTCGTACTCAGCTGCATTGTTAGTACAGGGAAATATCAACCGTAGCACATAACAAAATTTGTCACCTCGAGGGGAAGCTAAAACAACTCCAGCCCCCGAGCCCTCCAATTGCCTGGACCCGTCAAAGTGAATAGTCCAATATGTGTTGTCCGGCTTTTCTTCAGTCATCTGCAGCTCTGTCCTATCATTGATGAAATCCACTAGCGCTTGAGACTTGATAGCAGTGTGTGGCACATACCTTAACCCATGAGGCCCAAGTTCAATGGCCCACTTGGCGACTCGTCCTGTGGCTTCTTTGTTTTGAATGATATCCCCCAAAGGAGCAGAACTAACCACAGTGATGGGGTGGCCCAGGAAATATTTGCTTACGCTTCCGACTTGCCATGAACACCCCATAAACGAGCTTCTGGCAATGCGGATACCCTTGCTTGGACTCAATAAGAACCTCGCTAATGTAGTAAACCGGCCGCTGAACCGGGTGTTCCTTGCCTGCCTCCTTGCATTCTACCACAATGGCCACGCTGACGGCACACGTGTTAGCAGCCACATATAATAATAAGGGCTCCTTATCAATGGGAGCAGCAAGAACCGGCGGCTCAACCAGCTGTCTCTTCAAATCTTCAAAAGCAGCGTTGGCAGCGTCACTCCAGACGAAGCTATCCGTCTTCTTCATCATTTGATACAGTGGTACGGCCTTCTCGCCTAACCGTCTTATGAACCGGCTTAAAGCAGCGATATGACCCGCCAAACATTGAACATCATTGATACACACCAGTTTAGCCAGAGAGGTGATGGCCTTGATCTTCTCCGGGTTAGCCTCGATGCCCCTCTTAGAAACCAGAAAACCCAAAAGCTTGCCTGCAGGAACACCAAAAACACACTTGGCCGGGTTAAGCATCATCTTATAAACCCGGAGATTGTCCGCTGCGCTGCTGCTGCAGAGGAGGAGAGGAGGAGAGGTGTTGGTTTGATGTGTTGGAGGGGGGGGTGCTTGGGTATTTATATTGGGGAGGGGAGGGTTTTGCTTGGGGTAGGGGGCAAGAATTAGACTAGGATTAGGAAACAAAGAGGGAAAAGATCTAGAAACAAAAACGGAATAAACGGAAGTAGGACAAAAGTCCTACTAGGATTTCCAAAAGGAAGCGGCGGCGGCTCCCTGGCGCCTGGCGCGGCGCACGCTAGCGATGGCCTTGGCCTCCTGGCCGGCTGGTGGCTTGGCGGCTTGGGCCTTTGGCCCAAGGCGCTGCGGCTCTCTTTTTTTTAAATCGGTTTCGCGCGCAGAAAAATACAGAAAAAAAACTAAACGAACTCCAAAATTAATAAAGTAAATTTTCCCCGACTCCTAAAAATGAGTCGAACAAAATGAACTTTTACTCGGGGCCTAAAATGCAATTTTTGAAAACACGCATTTTTCCCTAAGGCAATAAACTCCGAGAAAAATCCAAAATTTGATTTATTTATTAAATCTTCATTTTTCCTAAATTTTGGGAAGTCATATTATTCCCTCTCTTATTTTTGATATTGGAAAAATATTTGAAGATTAAATAAATAAATCCAATGATCCTCTTTTCATAGTTTTGAGAGAACTCAAATACGAAAATTTTCGAAATCTCCAACTCTCTCCGAGGGTCCTTGAGTTGCGTGAAATTTCTAGAATCAACAAATGCAAAGAAAATATGATATGCATGATGATCTTAATGTATAACATTCCAAATTGAAAATTTGGGATGTTAAAAACCTACCCCCCTTAAGATGAATCTCGCCCTCGAGATTCGGGTTGGCTAGAAAATAGGTGAGGGTGGTCCTTGAGCAATTCTTCTTCTCTCTCCCAGGTGGCTTCATCCTTAGTGTGGTGGCTCCACTGAACCTTGCAAAACTTGATAACCTTGCTGCGAGTAACTCTACTGGCATATTCGAGAATTCTGACTGGTTTCTCCTCATATGTTAAATCATCCTTCAACTGAATTGCTTCAAGTGGCACTGTATATCTTAGCGGTACCTCTGCCATCTCGGCGTGACATCTTTTCAGCTGGGAAACATGGAATACGTCATGAACTCCTGACAGTCCTTCTGGTAATTCCAACTTATAAGCGACTTCTCCCATGCGTTGCAAAATCCTATATGGTCCAACGAAACGTGGCGCCAATTTTCCTTTAACTCCAAAACACTTAACTCCTCGAAGTGGGGATACTATAAGATAAATTCTGTCTCCAACTTCATATTCTATCGCTTTGCGTTTTGAATCCGCATAGCTTTTCTGTCTGGACTGGGCTACCTTGAGCCTGTCGCGAATCAGCTTAACTTTCTGTTCAGACTCCTTAATCAAATCTGGTCCAAACAACTGACGGTCTCCAACTTCGTTCCATGACAACGGTGTCCTGCACCTCCTTCCGTATAAGGCTTCGAAAGGTGCCATCTTCAAGCTGGTTAGGTAACTGTTGTTATAAGAAAATTCAGCATACGGCAAGCTATCGTCCCAACTAGATCCATAGTCTAGTGCACAAGCTCTCAGCATATCCTCCAAAATCTGATTGACTCTCTCAGTCTGTCCATCTGTCTGTGGGTGAAAAGCTGTACTGAATTCTAGCCTGGTTCCTAACGTTTCTGCAACTGATTCCAAAACTTTGAGGTAAATTGAGTTCCTCTATCCGATACGATACTCCTCGGAACTCCGGCAAACAAACAATTCTGGTCATGTATATCTTTGCCAACTTGGCACTGCTATAGGTAGTCTTAACTGGAATGAAATGCGCTACCTTCGTCAAGCGGTCGACTATAACCCAAATCGAACCATAGCCTGTACGAGTCTTTGGCAAACCCGTGATGAAATCCATGCCTAGTTTATCGCACTTCCATTCGAGTTTTGGCAATGGCTACAACAATCCTGCTGGCTTCTGATGTTCTGCCTTCACTCTCTGACATACATCACAAACTGCTACATACTCCGCGATATCCTTCTTCATTCCGGTCCACCAGAACGTTTCCTTCAAATCCAAATACATCTTGGTATTTCCTGGGTGAATCGAATAGGGTGAATCATGTGCCTCTTGCAGAATCAACTTCCTGATCTCCGGGTCATTTGGCACGTAAATACGGTCCTCAAACCATAGGGTATCGAGCTCATCCTCACGAAATCCCTTTGCTTTTCCTTCGCTCATTTTCTTCTTTATATCCACAATCTCTTTGTCCTTTTTTTGAGCTTCCCTGATTTTATCCATCAAGGTAGACTGAATCTCCAATGCGGCTACCTAGCCTCTCAGAACTATTTCCAAACATAGCTCACGAAGATCTTCTGCTAGCACCTTTGGTATTTCTCCCGTCAATAGCGTATTGACATAGCTCTTGCGACTCAATGCGTCAGCTACTACATTAGCCTTTCCGGGATGATAATGGAATCTCATATCATAATCCTTGATGAGTTCCAACTATCTCCTTTGTCTAAGGTTTAACTCCTTCTGCGTGAAAATGTACTTCAAACTCTTGTGATCCGTGTACACCTCACAAAGATTTCCAATGAGGAAATGTCTCCATGTCTTCAATGCATGCACTACGGCTGCTAACTCCAAATCATGTGTGGCATAATTTAATTCATGGGGTTTCAGTTGTCGTGAAGCATACGAAACAACTCTTCCTTCCTGCATAAGCACTGCTCCAAGTCCTCGACGTGAAGCGTCGCAATACACTTCATAATCCTTGGTCTGATCTGGCAAAATCAACACTGGTGAGGTAACCAATCTTTTCTTAAACTCCTGAAAACTTGCCTCACAGTCCTCAGTCCATATGAACTTGGTATCCTTCTTCAACAACTCCGTCATAGGCTTTGCAATCCTAGAGAAATTCTCAATGAATCTCCGGTAGTATCCTGCGAGTCCAAGAAAACTCCGGATCTCTCCAACTGTCGTTGGTGCTTCCCAATTGGTCACAGTGACTACTTTGATGGGGTCTACTGCGATACCTTCTCCGGATATAACGTGTCCAAGAAATCCAACTTCCTTTAGCCAAAACTCACATTTGCTGAACTTGGCATATAACTGATGTTCCCTTAGCTTCTCAAAAACCAATCGCAAATGTTCCTTATGTTCCTCTTCATTCTTCGAGAAAACCAGAATATCATCAATGAACACCACGACGAACTTATCCAAAAACTCCATAAACACTTTGTTCATCAGGTTCATGAAATAGGCCGGTGCGTTAGTCAGTCCAAATGACATAACGGTATACTCATACAGTCCATATCTTGTGGTGAACGCTGTCTTAGGTACGTCCTGCTCTCGAATCTTCAGCTGATGGTACCCTGGTCGCAAATCGATCTTGGAAAACACTTTAGCTCCTTGCAAACGATCAAACAGATCATTTATCATTGGTAGTGGGTACTTGTTCTTGATTGTTGCTGCATTCAATCCACGATAATCAACAACCATCCTTAACGATCCATCCTTCTTCTCCACTAACAGTACGGGTGATCCCCAAGGCGAAGAACTTGGGCGTATATAACCTTTATCCAACAGCTCCTTAATATGCTTCTTGATTTCCGCCAAATCCTGTGCGGGCATCCTGTATGGTCGCTTCGATATCGGGCCTGTTCCTGGCAACAGCTCAATCAAAAACTCAATGTCTCTATCCGGTGGCATTCCTGGCAATTCCTCAGGAAATACATCAGGATAGTCCTTCACTACTGGCACCTCTTCCTGTACAACTCCTGATAGGCAATTTACATGAGCTCTCCTCGGCTCATGCCGTGATACATACTTAATCCTTCTTCCTTCTGGCGTTGTGAGCAAAATCGTCTTACTTGCGCAATCGATGTTTCCTCCATACATCGATAGCCAATCCATACCTAGAATCACATCCAATCCTTGGGATTCCAGAATGATCAAATCCGTCGGAAACACATGCCTTCCTATACTCAATGGCACTTGAAAACATCCTTGTCTGGCCATATACTCCGCTCCTGGTGAGCTTACTAGCATAGGGGTTTTAAGAATCTGAGTAGACAGACTATACTTCTCTACAAATCCCCTTGATATGTATGAATGCGATGCACCAGTATCGAAAAGAACAAGTGCAGTAAATGACTTAACCAAAAACTTACCGATTACTGCATCGGGCTGATCTTCAACCTCCTCCACATCAATGTGGTTCACCTGTCCCCTGTTGAAAGGGTTTGGCTTCTTTCCAGAGTTTCCATTTCCACCTTGGCCTTCGGGACACTCACTTGCATAATGTCCGGTCTTGGAACACTTGTAACAGGTGACATGGCTCAAGTCTTTCTTGGCTGGGGTTGTTGGTGGGGTCCGGTTCTGGCCGTTGCTTCCTCCATTCCCATTACCATTCTTGTGGCCATTATGGTTGTGCGAACTACCTCCTCCATGGGTATGCTGAAACTGCACTCCCTGTTTAGGGGTATAACGGGGCTTCTGCTGGGCTCCAGAGTTAAACTCCCCCTACCCATACTTCCTCTTGCGATTCTCAATCTGCTGCTGCTTTCCTTCAATCATGAGGGCGCGGTCTACCAACTCCTGGTAGTTATTGAATCTTGCTACCATCAACTGCAGGCTTAACTCGTCATTTAGTCCTTCCAAAAACTTCTCCTGCTTAGCTGCGTCTGTAGCAACGTCATCTGGGGCATAACGTGCTAACTTACTAAAATCATCCACATACTGGCCAACAGTCCTTCCTCCTTGGTGTAAGTTGCGGAACTCACGCTTCTTCATGGCCATAGCTCCTGCTGAAACATGGGCAGTGCGGAAAGCTTGCTGAAACTGATCCCATGTGACAGTGTCTACAGGGTAAGTGGCTGTGAAATTCTCCCACCATGTTGTTGCAGGTCCGTCAAGCTGATGTGCAGCAAACTTCACTTTCTCACCATCTGTGCATCCTGCAGTGGTCAACTCCCTTCCTATCTTGCGGAGCCAATCATCTTCTACAATCGGCTCGGTGCTACTAGAATACACCGGTGGATGCAGCCTAAGGAAACGAGTCAAGTGATCCCCAGGTGGTGGTGGTGGTGGGTTGTTGTTGTTGTTGCCTTGGTTCTGTACCAATGTCTGAATCAAAGTATTCTGCTGCTGAATCAACTGGGTGATCTCTGGCGGAAAAACAAACTCGGGGTCGCGTCTCGGAGGCATCTAAAGGGTTTAGAAAAGACGAGAAATTAAGAATAGAGTGGGGTCTAGGGAGAAAACACTACCCGAATGCTCATGAGACAAATGCACACAAAATCACTTCATTCATTCAATCAAAGGGCTTACAACGGTCTAACTATCGCAAAAGTGCGTGTACTATAATGTTTACATGGAGGGAAATACTACTAATATGTGGGGGTCATCTATTAATTTGAACCAGTGGAAAACTCCATGATGTCTGCTCCAGCTTCGTCTTCAAAGTCGGGGTCGCTTGGGTCCGAATCGGTGTCGTCGATGATGATGTAGTTGCTCGGACAGTCCACGTACTTGTCTTCATTCTTGAGCTCCAATTTCTTCTTGAGTTCTTCAATCTCATACTTAAGATCGTTATTGTGCCTTACGACAGCTACGATCTCGTCCATGTAGTCCTTGCGTAGAGTCTTCATCTCTCCTTCAAGTTCGATGATCCTTCCGTTTGCCTTCTTCAACTCTATCATATCATTGCACATCTGGTTCTCCTAGCGTCGAATGTGCTGGTTTAACTCCTGGATGAAAGCTGTAATGGATCTGTCCTTCTTGGTGCTGACTATCTCCCATTGTTCATTCCGGCGTCCGCAAATCTGGTAGATAGTGTCCTTGAGGTCTTCTTGATAAACTTCTCCAATGCGTCCCATGGTGATATGAGCTGCCATGCTCTTTCCCAGACTCCAGGTTGGTGCACTGAAAACACTATCTATAGGCTTGGTGATTGGCGCGAATGTCCTTCCCGAAACATGAGCTTGAATCTTCCAGCGCTCCTCTTCAGGCAGAGTGGCATTGAAAGTCCGGGTGAAGCTTGGTAGTCCAATGTTCAGGTACCTGGCAACTTCCTTCAAGTGGGATCCAAATGGTGTACCTTCATCTGGTTGAGCGTACTTGATCTTGGCGTCCGTCATCCTAAAGAGTAGAAAAGATGAGGAGTTAGAAAATGAGAAGAGAATAGTGATCTATGGCTTTAACTTAGTGGTCGTGTCCTACAGTCAGCGTGTGCTCTGATACCATCTCTGTAGTGACCCGACCCGAATGGATCAAGTCTCTGTGCTCCGATGTCATCCCTGGATCAGTAATGCTGACACCACACAGTACTTCGAAGGATTTATAGCAGAGTAGCAATCACACACTTATTACATTGTTTGTCCAGAAGAGGACTTATTACAATAATCATGGCTTAAGGCCATCTAATAACGATAACAGCGGAAGACTTGGAAGATAAGTGAGTCCGTCAACTCCAGCGGCATCACTGAGTATAGAACCACGACCTAAAACACCTTATTCGTCGTCTGAAAAGTCTGCAACATGAAAAGTTGCAGCCCGAAAACGGGTCAGCACATGGAATATGCTGGCAATGTAACACATAGAGAGAGGTAATGAGTATTGGCTATACTACATGCATATTTGGCTGGTGGAAAAGCTCTATGGTTACAGTTTTTGCATAAAGCCAGTTTTTCCCTACTGCAAAGGAATAAATTTAATTAACTATCATGGTGGTTGTTAAACATTGAGAATGGTTGACAGCATTCTCAATCCCAATTAAAAGTACTCATTTAAAACCCAACAATATTAATTAGAAGTAACATGTTGAGATTCACATGATATTCAAGTACTAGATACTCAAGATGTCCATAACCGAGGACACGGCTAATCATGATTAGTTTGTACACTCTGCAGAGGTTTGCGCACTTTTCCCCACAAGACTCGACCGCCTCCACTTGGTTTCTCGCACTACATGGTGTTTGAGAAACGGATGACCGAGACAGTCTTTCAGAAGCGCTAGCACCTTACGATGGGTGGACCGGTACACCTACATCCCCTACATCTGCTAGTCCACCACTATAAGAGTTCACATGACTTAGTCAACTATGCCAGAGCCCATAATGGCTTGTGGCTGCACACGTAAGTTACTAGTATGAATTATCTTATGATCCCTTTGAGCCTGGGTGGCGGTCCGAAGAAATACAGGCAAGTCCTGCTAGAAAACAGGTGCCTCAATCCACCCAGATGTGTATTTAAGTTGCCACCTTAGATAAACCTTTAATTAACAAACTCACATCTATCATGGATATTTACTCACCCAATCCATGTCTACTAGCATAGCATAGCATATTAAGCAAACACAGAAGTAACTCCCAAAGGTTTCATAAGTAATACAGGTAATAGGTACTACCTCATCTACTTCCCATCCCACAATTTAATTAGATCCTAATCATGCAATGTTGGAGGATTGATCTAATGCACAAAAACTGGGTAGTAGAAAAAGATATGATCAAGTGTTACTTGCCTTGCCGACGATCCGCGAAACCTAGAGACTCGAAGTAACAAGCGGCGCACTCCGGGTGATCTATCGTAGACAAACAACAAGCATACAATAAGTACTCATCTAATGCACAGGTAAATCTCGAATAAAAGATCTAACCAGAAAGTTCAACTTAAGAACCCTGGTTGCAAAAAGAATCGAATCAAATAAAGCAATGAAAGTCAAATGATGAAAGAAAACAACTCGGTTCTAGCAAGTTGAAACTAAGTCAAATTTTACAGTAGCAAAACTTTGTTTAAGTTGATTAGTCGGAACGGCGGTTTCAAGATGAAACTCCAGGCGTTTGAATCAACTGATTCCGATAAACGAGCGAGAAGATAGACTAGAAAGAAAATCGGATCTGAAATCGCTATCAGAAAAATAGCGGAATAAATCCGATGAGAAAGAAAACGACGAACGGTTGAACGAACGGGCGTTCATTAACCGAGGCAAACCGGTGATCACGTTCGTTAGGATGAACGGTCCGGCGAACGCTTGCTAAACAAAACCGGAAAGAAAAACCGGCAAAAAAACCGATCTAGGGTCTCGGAAAGAAAACCGAAACGAAAACCGAACCGAGGAAAAGAAAAGGTGACGCGGCGCGGGGCTAGTACCTCGAAGAGGCGAGGGGCTCCGGCGGCGGCGGCGTTGGGTGGCGGTGGCGGCACTTGGCGGCGGCGGTGGCAAGCGGCGGCGGCGGTGTAGGGCGGCGGCGCGGTGGTGGTGTTGCGCTGCTGCGGAGGAGGAGGAGAGGAGAGGAGAGGTGTTGGTTTGATGTGTTGGAGGGGGGATTCTTGGGTATTTATATTGGGGAGGGGAGGGTTTTTTTGGGGTAGGGGGCAAGAATTAGACTAGGATTAGGAAACAAAGAGGGAAACGATCTAGAAACAAAAACGGAATAAACGGAAGTAGGACAAAAGTCCTACTAGGATTTCCAAAAGGAAGCGGCGGCGGCTCCCTGGCGCCTGGCGCGGCGCGCACTAGCGATGGCCTTGGCCTCCTGGCTGGCCGGTGGCTTGGCGGCTTGGGCCTTTGGCCCAAGGCGCTGCGGCTCTCTTTTTTTTTAAATCGGTTTCGCGCGCAGAAAAATACAGAAAAAAAAAACTAAACAAACTCCAAAATTAATAAAGTTAATTTTCCCCGACTCCTAAAAATGAGTCGAACAAAATGAACTTTTACTCGGGGCCTAAAATGCAATATTTCAAAACACGCATTTTTCCCTAAGGCAATAAACTCTGAGAAAAATCTAAAATTTGATTTATTTATTAAATATTCATTTTTCCTAAATTTTGGGAAAGTCATATTATTCCCTCTCTTATTTTTGATATTGGAAAAATATTTGAAGATTAAATAAATAAATCCAATGATCCTCTTTTCATAGTTTTGAGAGAACTCAAATACGAAATTTTTTGAAATCTCCAACTCTCTCCGAGGGTCCTTGAGTTGCGTGAAATTTCTAGGATCAACAAATGCAAAGAAAATATATTATGCATGATGATCTTAATGTATAACATTCCAAATTGAAAATTTGGGGTGTTACAAACCTACCCCCCTTAAGATGAATCTCGCCCTCGAGATTCGGGTTGGCTAGAAAATAGGTGAGGGTGGTCCTTGAGCAATTCTTCTTCTCTCTCCCAGGTGGCTTCATCCTTAGTGTGGTGGCTCCACTGAACCTTGCAAAACTTGATAACCTTGCTGCGAGTAACTCTGCTGGCATATTCGAGAATTCTGACTGGTTTCTCCTCATATGTTAAATCATCCTTCAACTGAATTGTTTCAAGTGGCATTGTATCTCTTAGCGGTACCTCTGCCATCTCGGCGTGACATCTTTTCAGCTGGGAAACATGGAATACGTCATGAACTCCTGACAGTCCTTCTGGTAATTCCAACTTATAAGCGACTTCTCCCGTGCGTTGCAAAATCCTATATGGTCCAACGAAATGTGGCACCAATTTTCCTTTAACTCCAAAACGCTTAACTCCTCGAAGTGGGGATACTCTAAGATAAATTCTATCTCCAACTTCATATTCTATCGCTTTGCATTTTGAATCCGCAAAGCTTTTTTGTCTGGACTGGGCTACCTTGAGCCTGTCGCGAATCAGCTTAACTTTCTGTTCAGACTCCTTAATCAAATCTGGTCCAAACAACTGACGGTCTCCAACTTCGTTCCATGACAACGGTGTCCTGCACCTCCTTCCGTAGAAGGCTTCGAAAGGTGCCATCTTCAAGCTGGTTTGGTAACTGTTGTTATAAGAAAATTCAGCATACGGCAAGCTATCGTCCCAACTAGATCCATAGTCTAGTGCACAAGCTCTCAGCATATCCTCCAAAATCTGATTGGCTCTCTCAGTATGTCCATCTGTCTGTGGGTGAAAAGCTGTACTGAATTCTAGCCTAGTTCCTAACGTTACATGCAACTGATTCCAAAACTTTGAGGTAAATTGAGTTCCTCTATCCGATACGATACTCCTAGGAACTCCGTGCAAACAAACAATTTTGGTCATGTATATCTTTGCCAACTTAGCACTGCTATAGGTAGTCTTAACTGGAATGAAATGCGCTACCTTCGTCAAGCGGTCGACTATAACCCAAATCGAATCATAGCCTGTACGAGTCTTTGGCAAACCCGTGATGAAATCCATTCCTAGTTTATCCCACTTCCATTCAGGTATTGGCAATGGCTGCAACAATCCTGCTGGCTTCTGATGTTCTGCCTTCACTCTCTGACATACATCACAAACTGCTACATACTCCGTGATATCCTTCTTCATTCCGGTCCACCAGAATGTTTCCTTCAAATCTAAATACATCTTGGTATTTCCTGGGTGAATCGAATAGGGTGAATCATGTGCCTCTTGCAGAATCAACTTCCTGATCTCCGGGTCATTTGGCACATAAATACGGTCCTCAAACCATAGGGTATCGAGCTCACCCTCACGAAATCCCTTTGCTTTTCCTTCGCTCATTTTCTTCTTTATATCAGCAATCTCTTTGTCCTTTTTTTGAGCTTCCCTGATTTTATCCATCAAGGTAGACTGAATCTCCAATGCGGCTAGGTAGCCTCTCGGAACTATTTCCAAACATAGCTCACGAAGTTCTTCTGCTAGCTCCTTTCGTATTTCTCCCGTCAAAAGCGTATTGACATGGCTCTTGCGACTCAATGCGTCAGCTACTACATTAGCCTTTTCGGGATGATAATGCAATCTCATATCATAATCCTTGATGAGTTCCAACCATCTCCTTTGTCTAAGGTTTAACTCCTTCTGCATGAAAATGTACTTCAAACTCTTGTGATCCATGTACACCTCACAATGATTTCCAATGAGGAAATGTCTCCATGTCTTCAATGCATGCACTACGGCTGCTAACTCCAAATCATGTGTGGCATAATTTAATTCATGGGGTTTCAGTTGTCGTGAAGCATACGAAACAACTCTTCCTTCCTGCATAAGCACTGCTCCAAGTCCTCGATGTGAAGCGTCACAATACACCTCATAATCCTTGGTTTGATCTGGCAAAATCAACACTGGTGAGGTAACCAATCTTTTCTTCAACTCCTGAAAACTTGCCTCACAGTCCTCAGTCCATATGAACTTGGTATCCTTCTTCAACAACTCCGTCATAGGCTTTGCAATCCTTGAGAAATTCTCAATGAATCTCCGGTAGTATCCTGCGAGTCCAAGAAAACTCCGGATCTCTCCAACTGTCGTTGGTGCTTCCCAATTGGTCACAGTGACTACTTTGGTGGGGTCTACTGCGATACCTTCTCCGGATATAACGTGTCCAAGAAATCCAACTTCCTTTAGCCAAAACTCACATTTGCTGAACTTGGCATATAACTGATGTTCCCTTAGCTTCTCCAAAACCAATCGCAAATGTTCCTTATGTTCCTCTTCATTCATCGAGAAAACCAAAATATCATCAATGAACACCACGACGAACTTATCCAAAAACTCCATAAACACTTTGTTCATCAGGTTCATGAAATAGGCCGGTGCGTTAGTCAGTCGAAATGACATAACGGTATACTCATACAGTCCATATCTTGTGGTGAATGCTGTCTTAGGTACGTCATGCTCTCGAATCTTCAGCTGATGGTACCCTGATCGCAAATCGATCTTGGAAAACACTTTAGCTCCTTGCAAACGATCAAACAGATCATTTATCATTCGTAGTGGGTACTTGTTCTTGATTGTTGCTGCATTCAATCCACGATAATCAACAACCATCCTTAACGATCCATCCTTCTTCTCCACTAACAGTACGGGTGATCCCCAAGGCGAAGAACTTGGGCGTATATAACCTTTATTGAACAGCTCCTTAATCTGCTTCTTGATTTCCGCCTAATCCTGTGCGGGCATCCTGTATGGTCGCTTCGATATCGGGCCTGTTCCTGGTAACAGCTTAATCAAAAACTCAATGTCTCTATCCGGTGGCATTCCTGGCAATTCCTCAGGAAATACATCAGGATAGTCCTTCACTACTGGCACCTCTTCCTTCACAACTCCTGATAGGCAATTTACATGAGCTCTCCTCGGCTCATGCTGTGATACATACTTAATCCTTCTTCCTTCTGGCGTTGTGAGCAAAATCATCTTACTTGCGCAATCGATGTTTCCTCCATACATCGACAGCCAATCCATACCTAGAATCACATCCAATCCTTGGGATTCCAGAACGATCAAATCCGTCGGAAACACATGCCTTCCTATACTCAATGGCACTTGAAAACATCCTTGTCTGGCCATATACTCCGCTCCTGGTGAGCTTACTAGCATAGGGGTTTTAAAAATCTGAGTAGACAGACTATACTTCTCTACAAATCCCCTTGATATGTATGAATGTGATGCACCAGTATCGAAAAGAACAAGTGCAGTAAATGACTTAACCAAAAACTTACCGATTACTGCATCGGGCTGATCTTCAACCTCCTCCACATCAATGTGGTTCACCTGTCCCCTGTTGAAAGGGTTTGGCTTCTTTCCAGAGTTTCCATTTCCACCTTGGCCTTCGGGACACTCACTTGCATAATGTCCGGTCTTGGAACACTTGTAACAGGTGACATGGCTCAAGTCTTTCTTGGCTGGGGTTGTTGGTGGGGTCCGGTTCTGGCCGTTGCTTCCTCCATTCCCATTACCATTCTTGTGGCCATTATGGTTGTGCGAACTACCTCCTCCATGGGTATGCTGAAACTGCACTCCCTGTTTAGGGGTATAACGGGGCTTCTGCTGGGCTCCAGAGTTAAACTCCCCCTGCCCATACTTCCTCTTGCGATTCTCAATCTGCTGCTGCTTTCCTTCAATCATGAGGGCGCGGTCTACCAACTCTTGGTAGTTATTGAATCTTGCTACCATCAACTGCAGGCTTAACTCATCATTTAGTCCTTCCAAAAACTTCTCCTGCTTAGCTGCGTCTGTAGCAACGTCATCTGGGGCATAACGTGCTAACTTACTAAAATCATCCACATACTGGCCAACAGTCCTTCCTCCTTGGCGTAAGTTGCGGAACTCACGCTTCTTCATGGCCATAGCTCCTGCTGAAACATGGGCAGTGCGGAAAGCTTGCTGAAACTGATCCCATGTGACAGTGTCTACAGGGTAAGTGGCTGTGAAATTCTCCCACCATGTTGTTGCAGGTCCGTCAAGCTGATGTGCAGCAAACTTCACCTTCTCACCATCTGTGCATCCTGCAGTGGTCAACTCCCTTCCTATCTTGCGGAGCCAATCATCTGCTACAATCGGCTCGGTGCTACTAGAATACACCGGTGGATGCAGCCTAAGGAAACGAGTCAAGTGATCCCCAGGTGGTGGTGGTGGTGGTGGGTTGTTGTTGTTGTTGCCTTGGTTCTGTACCAATGTCTGAATCAAAGTATTCTGCTGCTGAATCAACTGGGTGATCTCTGGCGGAAAAACAAACTCGGGGTCACGTCTCAGAGTCATCTAAAGGGTTTAGAAAAGACGAGAAATTAAGAATAGAGTGGGGTCTAGGGAGAAAACACTACCCGAATGCTCATGAGACAAATGCACACAAAATCACTTCATTCATTCAATCAAAGGGCTTACAACGGTCGAACTATCGCAAAAGTGCGTGTACTATAATGTTTACATGGAGGGAAATACTACTAATATGTGGGGGTCATCTATTAATTTGAACCAGTGGAAAACTCCATGATGTCTGCTCCAGCTTCGTCTTCAAAGTCGGGCTCACTTGGGTCCGAATCGGTGTCGTCGATGATGATGTAGTTGCTCGGACAGTCGACGTACTTGTCTTCATTCTTGAGCTCCAATTTCTTCTTGAGTTCTTCAATCTCATACTTAAGATCGTTATTGTGCCTTACGACAGCTACGATCTCGTCCATGTAGTCCTTGCGTAGAGTCTTCATCTCTCCTTCAAGTTCGATGATCCTTCCCTTTGCCTTCTTCAACTCTATCATATCATTGCACATCTGGTTCTCCTGGTGTCGAATGTGCTGGTTTAACTCCTGGATGAAAGCTGTAATGGATCTATCCTTCTTGGTGCTGACTATCTCCCATTGTTCATTCCGGCGTCCGCAAATCTGGTAGATAGTGTCCTTGAGGTCTTCTTGATAAACTTCTCCAATGCGTCCCATGGTGATATGAGCTGCCATGCTCTTTCCCAGACTCCAGGTTGGTGCACTGAAAACACTATCTATAGGCTTGGTGATTGGCGTGAATGTCCTTCCCGAAACATGAGCTTGAATCTTCCAGCGCTCCTCTTCAGGCAGAGTGGCGTTGAAAGTCCCGGTGAAGCTTGGTAGTCCAATGTTCAGGTACCTGGCGACTTCCTTCAAGTGGGATCCAAATGGTGTACCTTCATCTGGTTGAGCGTACTTGATCTTGGCGTCCGTCATCCTAAAGAGTAGAAAATATGAGGAGTTAGAAAATGAGAAGAGAATAGTGATCTATGGCTTTAACTTAGTGGTCGTGTCCTACAGTCAGCGTGTGCTCTGATACCATCTCTGTAGCGACCCGACCCGAATGGATCAAGTCTCTGTGCTCCGATGTCATCCCTGGATCAGTAATGCTGACACCACACAGTACTTCGAAGGATTTATAGCAGAGTAGCAATCACACACTTATTACATCGTTTGTCCAGAAGAGGACTTATTACAATAATCATGGCTTAAGGCCATCTAATAACAATAACAGCGGAAGACTTGGAAGATAAGTGAGTCCATCAACTCCAACGGCATCACTGAGTATAGAACCACGACCTAAAACACCTTATTCGTCGTCTGAAAAGTCTGCAACATGAAAAGTTGCAGCCCGAAAACGGGTCAGCACATGGAATATGCTGGCAATGTAACACATAGAGAGAGGTAATGAGTATTGGCTATACTACATGCATATTTGGCTGGTGGAAAAGCTCTATGGTTATAGTTTTTGCATAAAGCCAGTTTTTCCCTACTGCAAAGGAATAAATTTAATTAACTATCATGGTGGTTGTTAAACATTGAGAATGGTTGACAGCATTCTCAATCCCAATTAAAAGTACTCATTTAAAACCCAACAATATTAATTAGAAGTAACATGTTGAGATTCACATGATATTCAAGTACTAGATACTCAAGATGTCCATAACCGGGGACACGTCTAATCATGATTAGTTTGTACACTCTGCAGAGGTTTGCGCACTTTTCCCCACAAGACTCGATCGCCTCCGCTTGGTTTCTCGCACTACATGGTGTTTGAGAAACGGATGACCGAGACATAGTCTTTCAGAAGCGCTAGCACCTTACGATGGGTGGACCGGTACACCTACATCCCCTACATCTGCTAGTCCACCACTATAAGAGTTCGCACGACTTAGTCAACTATGCCAGAGCCCATAATGGCTTGTGGCTGCACACGTAAGTTACTAGTATGAATTATCTTATGATCCCTTTGAGCCTGGGTGGCGGTCCAAAGAAATACAGGCAAGTCCTGCTAGAAAACAGGTGCCTCAATCCACCCAGATATGTATTTAAGTTGCCACCTTAGATAAACCTTTAATTAACAAACTCACATCTGTCATGGATATTCACTCACCCGATCCACGTCTACTAGCATAGCATAGCATATTAAGCAAATGCAGAAGTAACTCCCAAAGGTTTCATAAGTAATACAGGTAATAGGTACTACCTCATCTACTTCCCATCCCACAATTTAATTAGATCCTAATCATGCAATGTTGGAGGATTGATCTAATGCACAAAAACTGGGTAGTAGAAAAAGATATGATCAAGTGTTACTTGCCTTGCTGACGATCCGCGAAACCTAGAGACTCGAAGTAACAAGCGGCACACTCCGGGTGATCTATCACAGAAAAACAACAAGCATACAATAAGTACTCATCTAATGCACAGGTAAATCTCGAATAAAAGATCTAACCAGAAAGTTCAACTTAAGAACCCTGGTTGCAAAAAGAATCGAATCAAATAAAGCAACCAAAGTCAAATGACGAAAGAAAACAACTCGGTTCTAGCAAGTTGAAACTAAGTCAAATTTTACAGTAGCAAAACTTTGTTTAAGTTTATTAGTCGGAACGGTGGTTTCGAGATGAAACTCCAGGCGTTTGAATCACCTGCTCCGATAAACGAGCAAGAAGATAGACTAGAAAGAAAATCGGATCTAAAATCGCTATCAGAAAAATAGCGGAATAAATCCGATGAGAAAGAAAACGACGAACGGTTGAACGAACGGGCATTCATTAACTGAGGCAAACCGGTGATCACGTTCGTTAGGACGAACGGTCCGGCGAACGCTTGCTAAACAAAACCGGAAAGAAAAACCGGCGAGAAAAACCGATCTAGGGTTTCGGAAAGAAAACCGAAACGAAAACCGAACCGAGGAAAAGAAAAGGTGACGCGGCGCGGGGCTAGTACCTCGAGGAGGCGAGGGGCTCCGGCGGCAGCGGCGTTGGGTGGCGGCGGTGGCACTTGGCGGCGGCGGTGGCAAGCGGCGGCGGCGGTGTAGGGCGGCAGCGCGGTGGTGGTGTTGCGCTGCTGCTGCGGAGGAGGAGAGGAGAGGAGAGGTGTTGGTTTGATGTGTTGGAGGGGGGGCGCTTGGGTATTTATATTGGGGAGGGGAGGGTTTTGCTTGGGGTAGGGGGCAAGAATTAGACTAGGATTAGGAAACAAAGAGGGAAAAGATCTAGAAACAAAAACGGAATAAACGGAAGTAGGACAAAAGTCCTACTAGGATTTCCAAAAGGAAGCGGCGGCGGCTCCCTGGCGCCTGGCGCGGCGCGCGCTAGCGATGGCCTTGGCCTCCTAGCCGGCCGGTGGCTTGGCGGCTTGGGCCTTTTGCCCAAGGCGCTGCGGCTCTCTTTTTTTTTTAAATCGGTTTCGCGCGCAGAAAAATACAGAAAAAAAACTAAACGAACTCCAAAATTAATAAAGTAAATTTTCCCCGACTCCTAAAAATGAGTCGAACAAAATGAACTTTTACTCGGGGCCTAAAATGCAATTTTTGAAAACACGCATTTTTCCCTAAGGCAATAAACTCCGAGAAAAATCCAAAATTTGATTTATTTATTAAATCTTCATTTTTCCTAAATTTTGGGAAATTCATATTATTCCCTCTCTTATTTTTGATATTGGAAAAATATTTGAAGATTAAATAAATAAATCCAATGATCCTATTTTCATAGTTTTGAGAGAACTCAAATACGAAAATTTTCGAAATCTCCAACTCTCTCCGAGGGTCCTTGAGTTGCGTGAAATTTCTAGGATCGACAAATGCAAAGAAAATATGATATGCATGACGATCTTAATGTATAACATTCCAAATTGAAAATTTGGGATGTTACAAACCTACCCCCCTTAAGATGAATCTCGCCCTCGAGATTCGAGTTGGCTAGAAAATAGGTGAGGGTGGTCCTTGAGCAATTCTTCTTCTCTCTCCTAGGTGGCTTCATCCTTAGTGTGGTGGCTCCACTGAACCTTGCAAAACTTGATAACCTTGCTGCGAGTAACTCTGCTAGCATATTCGAGAATTCTGACTGGTTTCTCCTCATATGTTAAATCATCCTTCAACTGAATTGCTTCAAGTGGCACTGTATCTCTTAGCGGTACCTCTGCCATCTCGGCGTGACATCTTTTCAGCTGGGAAACATGGAATACGTCATGAACTCCTGACAGTCCTTCTGGTAATTCCAACTTATAAGCGACTTCTCCCATGCGTTGCAAAATCCTATATGGTCCAACGAAACGTGGCGCCAATTTTCCTTTAACTCCAAAACGCTTAACTCCTCGAAGTGGGGATACTCTAAGATAAATTCTGTCTCCAACTTCATATTCTATCGCTTTGCGTTTTGAATCCGCATAGCTTTTCTGTCTGGACTGGGCTACCTTGAGCCTGTCGCGAATCAGCTTAACTTTCTGTTCAGACTCCTTAATCAAATCTGGTCCAAACAACTGACGGTCTCCAACTTTGTTCCATGACAACGGTGTCCTGCACCTCCTTCCGTATAAGGCTTCGAAAGGTGCCATCTTCAAGCTGGTTTGGTAACTGTTGTTATAAGAAAATTCAGCATACGGCAAGCTATCGTCCCAACTAGATCCATAGTCTAGTGCACAAGCTCTCAGCATATCCTCCAAAATCTGATTGACTCTCTCAGTCTGTCCATCTGTCTGTGGGTGAAAAGCTGTACTGAATTCTAGCCTGGTTCCTAATGTTTCATGCAACTAATTCCAAAACTTTGAGGTAAATTGAGTTCCTCTATCCGATACGATACTCCTCGGAACTCCGGCAAACAAACAATTCTGGTCATGTATATCTTTGCCAACTTAGCACTGCTATAGGTAGTCTTAACTGGAATGAAATGCGCTACCTTCATCAAGCGGTCGACTAGAAGCCAAATTGAATCATAGCCTGTACGAGTCTTTGGCAAACCCGTGATGAAATCCATGCCTAGTTTATCGCACTTCCATTCGGGTATTGGCAATGGCTGCAACAATCCTGCTGGCTTCTGATGTTCTGCCTTCACTCTCTGACATACATCACAAACTGCTACATACTCCGCGATATCCTTCTTCATTCCGGTCCACCAGAACGTTTCCTTCAAATCCAAATACATCTTGGTATTTCCTGGGTGAATCAAATAGGGTGAATCATGTGCCTCTTGCAGAATCAACTTCCTGATCTCCGGGTCATTTGGCACGTAAATACGGTCCTCAAACCATAGGGTATCGAGCTCATCCTCACGAAATCCCTTTGCTTTTCCTTCGCTCATTTTCTTCTTTATATCCGCAATCTCTTTGTCCTTTTTTTGAGCTTCCCTGATTTTATCCATCAAGGTAGACTGAATCTCCAATGCGGCTAGGTAGCCTCTCGGAACTATTTCCAAACATAGCTCACGAAGATCTTCTGCTAGCTCCTTTGGTATTTCTCCCGTCAATAGCGTATTGACATGGCTCCTGCGACTCAATGCGTCAGCTACTACATTAGCCTTTTCGGGATGATAATGCAATCTCATATCATAATCCTTGATGAGTTCCAACCATCTCCTTTGTCTAAGGTTTAACTCCTTCTGCGTGAAAATGTACTTCAAACTCTTGTGATCCGTGTACACCTCACAATGATTTCCAATGAGGAAATGTCTCCATGTCTTCAATGCATGCACTACGGCTGCTAACTCCAAATCATGTGTGGCATAATTTAATTCATGGGG
Organism: Triticum dicoccoides; assembly: GCF_002162155.2. NCBI lineage: Eukaryota > Viridiplantae > Streptophyta > Magnoliopsida > Poales > Poaceae > Triticum > Triticum dicoccoides. Next base: position 654,420,861 of record NC_041386.1, on the reverse strand, counting down.
TTTCAGTTGTCGTGAAGCATACGAAACAACTCTTCCTTCCTGCATAAGCACTGCTCCAAGTCCTCGACGTGAAGCGTCGCAATACACCTCATAATCCTTGGTCTGATCTGGCAAAATCAACACTGGTGAGGTAACCAATCTTTTCTTCAACTCCTGAAAACTTGCCTCACAGTCCTCAGTCCATATGAACTTGGTATCCTTCTTCAACAACTTCGTCATAGGCTTTGCAATCCTTGAGAAATTCTCAATGAATCTCCGGTAGTATCCTGCGAGTCCAAGAAAACTCCGGATCTCTCCAACTGTCGTTGGTGCTTCCCAATTGGTCACAGTGACTACTTTGGTGGGGTCTACTGCGATACCTTCTCCGGATATAACGTGTCCAAGAAATCCAACTTCCTTTAGCCAAAACTCACATTTGCTGAACTTGGCATATAACTGATGTTCCCTTAGCTTCTCCAAAACCAATCGCAAATGTTCCTTATGTTCCTCTTCATTCTTCGAGAAAACCAAAATATCATCAATGAACACCACGACGAACTTATCCAAAAACTCCATAAACACTTTGTTCATCAGGTTCATGAAATAGGCCGGTGCGTTAGTCAGTCCAAATGACATAACGGTATACTCATACAGTCCATATCTTGTGGTGAACGCTGTCTTAGGTACGTCCTGCTCTCGAATCTTCAGCTGATGGTACCCTGATCGCAAATCGATCTTGGAAAACACTTTAGCTCCTTGCAAACGATCAAACAGATCATTTATCATTGGTAGTGGGTACTTGTTCTTAATTGTTGCTGCATTCAATCCACGATAATCAACAACCATCCTTAACGATCCATCCTTCTTCTCCACTAACAGTACGGGTGATCCCCAAGGCGAAGAACTTGGGCGTATATAACCTTTATCCAACAGCTCCTTAATCTGCTTCTTGATTTCCGCCAAATCCTGTGCGGGCATCCTGTATGGTCGCTTCGATATCGGGCATGTTCCTGGCAACAGCTCAATCAAAAACTCAATGTCTCTATCTGGTGGCATTCCTGGCAATTCCTCAGGAAATACATCAGGATAGTCCTTCACTACTGGCACCTCTTCCTGTACAACTCCTGATAGGCAATTTACATGAGCTCTCCTCGGCTCATGCCGTGATACATACTTAATCCTTCTTCCTTCTGGCGTTGTGAGCAAAATCATCTTACTTGCGCAATCGATGTTTCCTCCATACATCGACAGCCAATCCATACCTAGAATCACATCCAATCCTTGGGATTCCAGAACGATCAAATCCGTCGGAAACACATGCCTTCCTATACTCAATGTCACTTGAAAACATCCTTGTCTGGCCATATACTCCGCTCCTGGTGAGCTTACTAGCATAGGGGTTTTAAGAATCTGAGTAGACAGACTATACTTCTCTACAAATCCCCTTGATATGTATGAATGCGATGCACCAGTATCGAAAAGAACAAGTGCAGTAAATGACTTAACCAAAAACTTACCGATTACTGCATCGGGCTGATCTTCAACCTCCTCCACATCAATGTGGTTCACCTATCCCGTGTTGAAAGGGTTTGGCTTCTTTCCAGAGTTTCCATTTCCACCTTGGCCTTCGGGACACTCACTTGCATAATGTCCGGTCTTGGAACACTTGTAACAGGTGACATGGCTCAAGTCTTTCTTGGCTGGGGTTGTTGGTGGGGTCCGGTTCTGGCCGTTGCTTCCTCCATTCCCATTACCATTCTTGTGGCCATTATGGTTGTGCGAACTACCTCCTCCATGGGTATGCTGAAACTGCACTCCCTGTTTAGGGGTATAACGGGGCTTCTGCTGGGCTCCAGAGTTAAACTTCCCCTGCCCATACTTCCTCTTGTGATTCTCAATCTGCTGCTGTTTTCCTTCAATCATGAGGGCGCGGTCTACCAACTCCTGGTAGTTATTGAATCTTGCTACCATCAACTGCAGGCTTAACTCGTCATTTAGTCCTTCCAAAAACTTCTCCTGCTTAGCTGCGTCTGTAGCAACGTCATCTGGGGCATAACGTGCCAACTTACTAAAATCATCCACATACTGGCCAACAGTCCTTCCTCCTTGGCGTAAGTTGCGGAACTCATGCTTCTTCATGGCCATAGCTCCTGCTGAAACATGGGCAGTGCGGAAAGCTTGCTGAAACTGATCCCATGTGACAGTGTCTACAGGGTAAGTGGCTGTGAAATTCTCTCACCATGCTGCTGCAGGTCCATCAAGCTGATGTGCAGCAAACTTCACCTTCTCACCATCTGTGCATCCTGCAGTGGTCAACTCCCTTCCTATCTTGCGGAGCCAATCGTCTGCTACAATCGGCTCGGTGCTACTAGAATACACCGGTGGATGCAGCCTAAGGAAACGAGTCAAGTGATCCCCAGGTGGTGGTGGTGGTGGTGGTGGGTTGTTGTTGTTGTTGCCTTGGTTCTGTACCAATGTCTGAATCAAAGTATTCTGCTGCTGAATCAACTGGGTGATCTCTGGCGGAAAAACAAACTCGGGGTCGCATCTCGGAGGCATCTAAAGGGTTTAGAAAAGACAAGAAATTAAGAATAGAGTGGGGTCTAGGGAGAAAACACTACCCGAATGCTCATGAGACAAATGCACACAAAATCACTTCATTCATTCAATCAAAGGGCTTACAACGGTCTAACTATCGCAAAAGTGCGTGTACTATAATGTTTACATGGAGGGAAATACTACTAATATGTGGGGGTCATCTATTAATTTGAACCAGTGGAAAACTCCATGATGTCTGCTCCAGCTTCGTCTTCAAAGTCGGGCTCGCTTGGGTCCGAATCGGTGTCGTCGATGATGATGTAGTTGCTCGGACAGTCGACGTACTTGTCTTCATTCTTGAGCTCCAATTTCTTCTTGAGTTCTTCAATCTCATACTTATGATCGTTATTGTGCCTTACGACAGCTACGATCTCGTCCATGTAGTCCTTGCGTAGAGTCTTCATCTCTCCTTCAAGTTCGATGATCCTTCCCTTTGCCTTCTTCAACTCTATCATATCATTGCACATCTGGTTCTCCTGGCGTCGAATGTGCTGGTTTAACTTCTGGATGAAAGCTGTAATGGATCTGTCCTTCTTGGTGCTGACTATCTCCCATTGTTCATTCCGGCGTCCGCAAATCTGGTAGATAGTGTCCTTGAGGTCTTCTTGATAAACTTCTCCAATGCGTCCCATGGTGATATGAGCTGCCATGCTCTTTCCCAGACTCCAGGTTGGTGCACTGAAAACACTATCTATAGGCTTGGTGATTGGCGCGAATGTCCTTCCCGGAACATGAGCTTGAATCTTCCAGCGCTCCTCTTCAGGCAGAGTGGCGTTGAAAGTCCCGGTGAAGCTTGGTAGTCCAATGTTCAGGTACCTGGCGACTTCCTTCAAGTGGGATCCAAATGGTGTACCTTCATCTGGTTGAGCATACTTGATCTTGGCGTCCGTCATCCTAAAGAGTATAAAAGATGAGGAGTTAGAAAATGAGAAGAGAATAGTGATCTATGGCTTTAACTTAGTGGTCGTGTCCTACAGTCAGCGTGTGCTCTGATACCATCTCTGTAGCGACCCGACCCGAATGGATCAAGTCTCTGTGCTCCGATGTCATCCCTGGATCAGTAATGCTGACACCACACAGTACTTCGAAGGATTTATAGCAGAGTAGCAATCACACACTTATTACATCGTTTGTCCAGAAGAGGACTTATTACAATAATCATGGCTTAAGGCCATCTAATAACGATAACAGCGGAAGACTTGGAAGATAAGTGAGTCCATCAACTCCAACGGCATCACTGAGTATAGAACCACGACCTAAAACACCTTATTCGTCGTCTGAAAAGTCTGCAACATGAAAAGTTGCAGCCCGAAAACGGGTCAGCACATGGAATATGCTGGCAATGTAACACATAGAGAGAGGTAATGAGTATTGGCTATACTACATGCATATTTGGCTGGTGGAAAAGCTCTATGGTTACAGTTTTTGCATAAAGCCAGTTTTTCCCTACTGCAAAGGAATAAATTTAATTAACTATCATGGTGGTTGTTAAACATTGAGAATGGTTGACAGCATTCTCAATCCCAATTAAAAGTACTCATTTAAAACCCAACAATATTAATTAGAAGTAACATGTTGAGATTCACATGATATTCAAGTACTAGATACTCAAGATGTCCATAACCGGGGACACGTCTAATCATGATTAGTTTGTACACTCTGCAGAGGTTTGCGCACTTTTCCCCACAAGACTCGATCGCCTCCGCTTGGTTTCTCGCACAACATGGTGTTTGAGAAACGGATGACCGAGACATAGTCTTTCAGAAGCGCTAGCACATTACGATGGGTGGACCGGTACACCTACATCCCCTACATCTGCTAGTCCACCACTATAAGAGTTTGCACGACTTAGTCAACTATGCCAGAGCCCATAATGGCTTGTGGCTGCACACGTAAGTTACTAGTATGAATTATCTTATGATCCCTTTGAGCCTGGGTGGCGGTCCAAAGAAATACAGGCAAGTCCTGCTAGAAAACAGGTGCCTCAATCCACCCAGATATGTATTTAAGTTGCCACCTTAGATAAGTTGCCTCAATCCACCCAGCGCGGTGGTGGTGTTGCGCTGCTGCTGCGGAGGAGGAGAGGAGAGGAGAGGTGTTGGTTTGATGTGTTGGAGGGGGGGTGCTTGGGTATTTATATTGGGGAGGGGAGGGTTTTGCTTGGGGTAGGGGGCAAGAATTAGACTAGGATTAGGAAACAAAGAGGGAAAAGATCTAGAAACAAAAACGGAATAAACGGAAGTAGGACAAAAGTCCTACTAGGATTTCCAAAAGGAAGCGGCGGCGGCTCCCTGGCGCCTGGCGCGGCGCGCGCTAGCGATGGCCTTGGCCTCCTAGCCGGCCGGTGGCTTGGCGGCTTGGGCCTTTGGCCCAAGGCGCTGCGGCTCTCTTTTTTTTTAAATCGGTTTCGCGCGCAGAAAAATACAGAAAAAAAAACTAAACGAACTCCAAAATTAATAAAGTAAATTTTCCCCGAGTCCTAAAAATGAGTCGAACAAAATGAACTTTTACTCGGGGCCTAAAATGCAATTTTTGAAAACACGCATTTTTCCCTAAGGCAATAAACTCCGAGAAAAATCCAAAATTTGATTTATTTATTAAATCTTCATTTTTCCTAAATTTTGGGAAAGTCATATTATTCCCTCTCTTATTTTTGATATTGGAAAAATATTTGAAGATTAAATAAATAAATCCAATGATCCTATTTTCATAGTTTTGAGAGAACTCAAATACGAAAATTTTCGAAATCTCCAACTCTCTCCGAGGGTCCTTGAGTTGCGTGAAATTTCTAGGATCGACAAATGCAAAGAAAATATGATATGCATGATGATCTTAATGTATAACATTCCAAATTGAAAATTTGGGATGTTACAAACCTACCCCCCTTAAGATGAATCTCGCCCTCGAGATTCGAGTTGGCTAGAAAATAGGTGAGGGTGGTCCTTGAGCAATTCTTCTTCTCTCTCCTAGGTGGCTTCATCCTTAGTGTGGTGGCTCCACTGAACCTTGCAAAACTTGATAACCTTGCTGCGAGTAACTCTGCTAGCATATTCGAGAATTCTGACTGGTTTCTCCTCATATGTTAAATCATCCTTCAACTGAATTGCTTCAAGTGGCACTGTATCTCTTAGCGGTACCTCTGCCATCTCGGCGTGACATCTTTTTAGCTGGGAAACATGGAATACGTCATGAACTCCTGACAGTCCTTCTGGTAATTCCAACTTATAAGCGACTTCGCCCATGCGTTGCAAAATCCTATATGGTCCAACGAAACGTGGCGCCAATTTTCCTTTAACTCCAAAACGCTTAACTCCTCGAAGTGGGGATACTCTAAGATAAATTCTGTCTCCAACTTCATATTCTATCGCTTTGCGTTTTGAATCCGCATAGCTTTTCTGTCTGGACTGGGCTACCTTGAGCCTGTCGCGAATCAGCTTAACTTTCTGTTCAGACTCCTTAATCAAATCTGGTCCAAACAACTGACGGTCTCCAACTTCGTTCCATGACAAGGGTGTCCTGCACCTCCTTCCGTATAAGGCTTCGAAAGGTGCCATCTTCAAGCTGGTTTGGTAACTGTTGTTATAAGAAAATTCAGCATACGACAAGCTATCGTCCCAACTAGATCCATAGTCTAGTGCACAAGCTCTCAGCATATCCTCCAAAATCTGATTGACTCTCTCAGTCTGTCCATCTGTCTGTGGGTGAAAAGCTATACTGAATTCTAGCCTGGTTCCTAACGTTTCATGCAACTGATTCCAAAACTTTGAGGTAAATTGAGTTCCTCTATCCGATACGATACTCCTCGGAACTCCGGCAAACAAACAATTCTGGTCATGTATATCTTTGCCAACTTAGCACTGCTATAGGTAGTCTTAACTGGAATGAAATGCGCTACCTTCGTCAAGCGGTCGACTATAACCCAAATTGAATCATAGCCTGTACGAGTCTTTGGCAAACCCGTGATGAAATCCATGCCTAGTTTATCGCACTTCCATTCGGGTATTGGCAATGGCTGCAACAATCCTGCTGGCTTCTGATGTTCTGCCTTCACTCTCTGACATACATCACAAACTGCTACATACTCCGCGATATCCTTCTTCATTCCGGTCCACCAGAACGTTTCCTTCAAATCCAAATACATCTTGGTATTTCCAAGGTGAATCGAATAGGGTGAATCATGTGCCTCTTGCAGAATCAACTTCCTGATCTCCGGGTCATTTGGCACGTAAATACGGTCCTCAAACCATAGGGTATCGAGCTCATCCTCACGAAATCCCTTTGCTTTTCCTTCGCTCATTTTCTTCTTTATATCCGCAATCTCTTTGTCCTTTTTTTGAGCTTCCCTGATTTTATCCATCAAGGTAGACTGAATCTCCAATGCGGCTAGGTAGCCTCTCGGAACTATTTCCAAACATAGCTCACGAAGATCTTCTGCTAGCTCCTTTGGTATTTCTCCCGTCAATAGCGTACTGACATGGCTCTTGCGACTCAATGCGTCAGCTACTACATTAGCCTTTCCGGGATGATAATGCAATCTCATATCATAATCCTTGATGAGTTCCAACCATCTCCTTTGTCTAAGGTTTAAGTCCTTCTGCGTGAAAATGTACTTCAAACTCTTGTGATCCGTGTACACCTCACAATGATTTCCAATGAGGAAATGTCTCCATGTCTTCAATGCATGCACTACGGCTGCTAACTCCAAATCATGTGTGGCATAATTTAATTCATGGGGTTTCAGTTGTCGTGAAGCATACGAAACAACTCTTCCTTCCTGCATAAGCACTGCTCCAAGTCCTCGACGTGAAGCGTCGCAATACACCTCATAATCCTTGGTCTGATCTGGCAAAATAAACACTGGTGAGGTAACCAATCTTTTCTTCAACTCCTGAAAACTTGCCTCACAGTCCTCAGTCCATATGAACTTGGTATCCTTCTTCAACAACTTCGTCATAGGCTTTGCAATCCTTGAGAAATTCTCAATGAATCTCCTGTAGTATCCTGCAAGTCCAAGAAAACTTCGGATCTCTCCAACTGTCGTTGGTGCTTCCCAATTGGTCACAGTGACTACTTTGGTGGGGTCTACTGCGATACCTTCTCCGGATATAACGTGTCCAAGAAATCCAACTTCCTTTAGCCAAAACTCACATTTGCTGAACTTGGCATATAACTGATGTTCCCTTAGCTTCTCAAAAACCAATCGCAAATGTTCCTTATGTTCCTCTTCATTCTTCGAGAAAACCAGAATATCATCAATGAACACCACGACGAACTTATCCAAAAACTCCATAAACACTTTGTTCATCAGGTTCATGAAATAGGCTGGTGCGTTAGTCAGTCCAAATGACATAACGGTATACTCATACAGTCCATATCTTGTGGTGAACGCTGTCTTAGGTACGTCCTGCTCTCGAATCTTCAGCTGATGGTACCCTGATCGCAAATCGATCTTGGAAAACACTTTAGCTCCTTGCAAACGATCAAACAGATCATTTATCATTGGTAGTGGGTACTTGTTCTTGATTGTTGCTGCATTCAATCCACGATAATCAACAACCATCCTTAACGATCCATCCTTCTTCTCCACTAACAGTACGGGTGATCCCCAAGGCGAAGAACTTGGGCGTATATAACCTTTATCCAACAGCTCCTTAATCTGCTTCTTGATTTCCGCCAAATCCTGTGCGGGCATCCTGTATGGTCGCTTCGATATCGGGCCTGTTCCTGGCAACAGCTCAATGAAAAACTCAATGTCTCTATCTGGTGGCATTCCTGGCAATTCCTCAGCAAATACATCAGGATAGTCCTTAACTACTGGCTCCTCTTCCTGTACAACTCCTGATAGGCAATTTACATGAGCTCTCCTCGGCTCATGCCGTGATACATACTTAATCCTTCTTCCTTCTGGCGTTGTGAGCAAAATCGTCTTACTTGCGCAATCGATGTTTCCTCCATACATCGACAGCCAATCCATACCTACAATCACATCCAATCCTTGGGATTCCAGAACGATCAAATCCGTCGGAAACACATGCCTTCCTATACTCAATGGCACTTGAAAACATCTTGACTGGCCATATACTCCGCTCCTGGTGAGCTTACTAGCATAGGGGTTTTAAGAATCTGAGTAGACAGACTATACTTCTCTACAAATCCCCTTGATATGTATGAATGCGATGCACCAGTATCGAAAAGAACAAGTGCAGTAAATGACTTAACCAAAAACTTACCGATTACTGCATCGGGCTGATCTTCAACCTCCTCCACATCAATATGGTTCACCTGTCCCCAGTTGAAAGGGTTTGGCTTCTTTCCAGAGTTTCCATTTCCACCTTGGCCTTCGGGACACTCACTTGCATAATGTCCGGTCTTGGAACACTTGTAACAGGTGACATGGCTCAAGTCTTTCTTGGCTGGGGTTGTTGGTGGGGTCCGGTTCTGGCTGTTGCTTCCTCCATTCCCATTACCATTCTTGTGGCCATTATGGTTGTGCGAACTACCTCCTCCATGGGTATGCTGAAACTGCACTCCCTGTTTAGGGGTATAACGGGGCTTCTGCTGGGCTCCAGAGTTAAACTTCCCCTGCCCATACTTCCTCTTGCGATTCTCAATCTGCTGCTGCTTTCCTTCAATCATGAGGGCGCGGTCTACCAACTCCTGGTAGTTATTGAATCTTGCTACCATCAACTGCAGGCTTAACTCGTCATTTAGTCCTTCCAAAAACTTCTCCTGCTTAGCTGCGTCTGTAGCAACGTCATCTGGGGCATAACGTGCCAACTTACTAAAATCATCCACATACTGGCCAACAGTCCTTCCTCCTTGGCGTAAGTTGCGGAACTCATGCTTCTTCATGGCCATAGCTCCTGCTGAAACATGGGCAGTGCGGAAAGCTTGCTGAAACTGATCCCATGTGACAGTGTCTACAGGGTAAGTGGCTGTGAAATTCTCTCACCATGCTGCTGCAGGTCCGTCAAGCTGATGTGCAGCAAACTTCACCTTCTCACCATCTGTGCATCCTGCAGTGGTCAACTCCCTTCCTATCTTGCGGAGCCAATCGTCTGCTACAATCGGCTCGGTGCTACTAGAATACACCGGTGGATGCAGCCTAAGGAAACGAGTCAAGTGATCCCCAGGTGGTGGTGGTGGTGGTGGGTTGTTGTTGTTGTTGCCTTGGTTCTGTACCAATGTCTGAATCAAATTATTCTGCTGCTGAATCAACTGGGTGATCTCTGGCGGAAAAACAAACTCGGGGTCGCGTCTCGGAGGCATCTAAAGGGTTTAGAAAAGACGAGAAATTAAGAATAGAGTGGGGTCTAGGGAGAAAACACTACCCGAATGCTCATGAGACAAATGCACACAAAATCACTTCATTCATTCAATCAAAGGGCTTACAACGGTCTAACTATCGCAAAAGTGCGTGTACTATAATGTTTACATGGAGGGAAATACTACTAATATGTGGGGGTCATCTATTAATTTGAACCAGTGGAAAACTCCATGATGTCTGCTCCAGCTTCGTCTTCAAAGTCGGGCTCGCTTGGGTCCGAATCGGTGTCGTCGATGATGATGTAGTTGCTCGGACAGTCGACGTACTTGTCTTCATTCTTGAGCTCCAATTTCTTCTTGAGTTATTCAATCTCATACTTATGATCGTTATTGTGCCTTACGACAGCTACGATCTCGTCCATGTAGTCCTTTCGTAGAGTCTTCATCTCTCCTTCAAGTTCGATTATCCTTCCCTTTGCCTTCTTCAACTCTATCATATCATTGCACATCTGGTTCTCCTGGCGTCGAATGTGCTGGTTTAACTCCTGGATGAAAGCTGTAATGGATCTGTCCTTCTTGGTGCTGACTATCTCCCATTGTTCATTCCGGCGTCCGCAAATCTGGTAGATAGTGTCCTTGAGGTCTTCTTGATAAACTTCTCCAATGCGTCCCATGGTGATATGAGCTGCCATGCTCTTTCCCAGACTCCAGGTTGGTGCACTGAAAACACTATCTATAGGCTTGGTGATTGGCGCGAATGTCCTTCCCGGAACATGAGCTTGAATCTTCCAGCGCTCCTCTTCAGGCAGAGTGGCGTTGAAAGTCCCGGTGAAGCTTGGTAGTCCAATGTTTAGGTACCTGGCGACTTCCTTCAAGTGGGATCCAAATGGTGTACCTTCATCTGGTTGAGCGTACTTGATCTTGGCATCCGTCATCCTAAAGAGTAGAAAAGATGAGGAGTTAGAAAATGAGAAGAGAATAGTGATCTATGGCTTTAACTTAGTGGTCGTGTCCTACAGTCAGCGTGTGCTCTGATACCATCTCTGTAGTGACCCGACCCGAATGGATCAAGTCTTTGTGCTCCGATGTCATCCCTGGATCAGTAATGCTGACACCACACAGTACGTCGAAGGATTTATAGCAGAGTAGCAATCACACACTTATTACATCGTTTGTCCAGAAGAGGACTTATTACAATAATCATGGCTTAAGGCCATCTAATAACGATAACAGCGGAAGACTTGGAAGATAAGTGAGTCCATCAACTCCAACGGCATCACTGAGTATAGAACCACAACCTAAAACACCTTATTCGTCGTCTGAAAAGTCTGCAACATGAAAAGTTGCAGCCCGAAAACGGGTCAGCACATGGAATATGCTGGCAATGTAACACATAGAGAGAGGTAATGAGTATTGGCTATACTACATGCATATTTGGCTGGTGGAAAAGCTCTATGGTTACAGTTTTTGCATAAAGCCAGTTTTTCCCTACTGCAAAGGAATAAATTTAATTAACTATCATGGTGGTTGTTAAACATTGAGAATGGTTGACAGCATTCTCAATCCCAATTAAAAGTACTCATTTAAAACCCAACAATATTAATTAGAAGTAACATGTTGAGATTCACATGATATTCAAGTACTAGATACTCAAGATGTCCATAACCGGGGACACGGCTAATCATGATTAGTTTGTACACTCTGCAGAGGTTTGCGCACTTTTCCCCACAAGACTCGATCGCCTCCGCTTGGTTTCTCGCACTACATGGTGTTTGAGAAACGGATGACCGAGACATAGTCTTTCAGAAGCGCTAGCACCTTACGATGGGTGGACCGGTACACCTACATCCCCTACATCTGCTAGTCCACCACTATAAGAGTTCACATGACTTAGTCAACTATGCCAGAGCCCATAATGGCTTGTGGCTGCACACGTAAGTTACTAGTATGAATTATCTTATGATCCCTTTGAGCCTGGGTGGCGGTCCGAAGAAATACAGGCAAGTCCTGCTAGAAAACAGGTGCCTCAATCCACCCAGATGTGTATTTAAGTTGCCACCTTAGATAAACCTTTAATTAACAAACTCACATCTATCATGGATATTTACTCACCCAATCCATGTCTACTAGCATAGCATAGCATATTAAGCAAACACAGAAGTAACTCCCAAAGGTTTCATAAGTAATACAGGTAATAGGTACTACCTCATCTACTTCCCATCCCACAATTTAATTAGATCCTAATCATGCAATGTTGGAGGATTGATCTAATGCACAAAAACTGGGTAGTAGAAAAAGATATGATCAAGTGTTACTTGCCTTGCCGACGATCCGCGAAACCTAGAGACTCGAAGTAACAAGCGGCGCACTCCGGGTGATCTATCGTAGACAAACAACAAGCATACAATAAGTACTCATCTAATGCACAGGTAAATCTCGAATAAAAGATCTAACCAGAAAGTTCAACTTAAGAACCCTGGTTGCAAAAAGAATCGAATCAAATAAAGCAATGAAAGTCAAATGATGAAAGAAAACAACTCGGTTCTAGCAAGTTGAAACTAAGTCAAATTTTACAGTAGCAAAACTTTGTTTAAGTTGATTAGTCGGAACGGCGGTTTCAAGATGAAACTCCAGGCGTTTGAATCAACTGATTCCGATAAACGAGCGAGAAGATAGACTAGAAAGAAAATCGGATCTGAAATCGCTATCAGAAAAATAGCGGAATAAATCCGATGAGAAAGAAAACGACGAACGGTTGAACGAACGGGCGTTCATTAACCGAGGCAAACCGGTGATCACGTTCGTTAGGATGAACGGTCCGGCGAACGCTTGCTAAACAAAACCGGAAAGAAAAACCGGCAAAAAAACCGATCTAGGGTCTCGGAAAGAAAACCGAAACGAAAACCGAACCGAGGAAAAGAAAAGGTGACGCGGCGCGGGGCTAGTACCTCGAAGAGGCGAGGGGCTCCGGCGGCGGCGGCGTTGGGTGGCGGTGGCGGCACTTGGCGGCGGCGGTGGCAAGCGGCGGCGGCGGTGTAGGGCGGTAACACCTCATATCACTTTGCGGCCTCACGCACGGTATCCCCACGGGTGTCGCCTTACCTTTGCCCGGGACCGTTTGCGCCTTTTGGCTCACGTATATGATAGTGTCGCTAGCATCCATATGATAAGGAGCCCGGGCTGACATGACTAGTCGTAAACCCAAAGTGGCACAGACTTACAGGGACAGGCATCCATGACCCGGCTTCGAACGTGTCGGTCATCAGCAAGTGGGTCCGGGCTGTAGCACTGGGCTAGCAGGACTCCGATAAACCGGGTTGTAGCGGGCTAACAGGACTCCGGTACTCAAAGCGTGACATTTCCCCAAAGGGACAGACACAGGAACGAAGAAGGACACATGCCGGCCAGCCTAAGTGTTCCAGAGCAGTAGCAAGCTACCATGGCTCAGTGGTAACACTAGGAGACATTTCCCGGTAAGAGAGGCTACTAAAGATAAACAACTAGATAGTCAGATCCCACACATACCAAGCATTTCAATCATACACACAATATGCTCGATATGTGCAAATACAACGAAGCATCACAACATGACTCTACGACACAAGTACTTTATTTAAGGCTCAGGGAGCCATACATAACATACACGAAGGTACGGGTCTCACGACCCAACATACAAGTCATACAGTCATACAAACCAGCAGCGAAAGTAACTTGTCTGAGTACAGACAACTAGTAAAATAAAAGAGGCTTGGGAAGCCTAGCTATACTACAAGGTCCTTCACAAGCTCAGGGTCACCACCTGGGTCTTTTAGCCTACTCGTTGATGTCAACGTCTACATAGAACCCATCAGAAGGGGTTGCAGCGTCTTCTGTAAAATGTAGATTATAGCAACATGAGTACAAAGGTACTCAGCAAGACTTACATCAGATCCTATATACATGCATATTATCAAGAAGGGTTGGTGGAGTTATTGCAGCAAGCCAGCTTTGACTCTTGGCTAGACTATCCTACGATACTCCAACTTGAAATGGTTTTGCGCACACGAGTCCACTACTCACCACTTCAATACACTACCGAGGATCCACCTCCGTCTCCCTACGGAAGAGCCATCCTCGGCACTCACACTTATCTTGAGGCTTTTAACAGTTTCCATTTACTTGTCTATGAACTGTATAGGCAACCAAGTAGTCCTTTACCGCGGACGCGGCTATTCGAATAGATCATGTTAACCCTGCACGGGTGTACTCCTTCATACACGCTCTCACCACTTACTGTCGTTTACACGACATGTACTCGGCAACCTTCAAGCGGAAGCCCAACGTGGGTGTCGGCCACGACCTACCTAATCACCTAAGCCTCCAGTCCAGGTTTATCGCCTATCCAGGTTCCATCCGCAGGGAGTCCGACCGAGGTTTCCCATACGGCCCCAAACGATGTGAACAGGGTTCCCGAAATACCTAACGGGTATTCGGTACACCGTGCCACGTACCTACCGCATCACAGCCCACCCCTACGGTCAGCGCTGTCCACGGCCTCCAGTAGGCTACAAACACCAGAAACTACTTGCAACTCCTGGACGGAGAACTAGGGTGAATAAGAAGCCGAGAGGGTCCATTGGTTTCGGGCCCAATGCATGGTAGTAGCTGATTCTTAAATCACACATACAGATCTCAGTGCTTAAGGTCGGCTTCAATGAAACAACCCACCATGTACTCCTACATGGCCTCTCATCGATACCTTTACCAAATCGTGTTCACCACACCACTCTCATTACCGACATAATCATTTCACTCTAGCCCATCACCCAGATGAACCAGACCTGACACGACTCTAAGCATAGCAGGCATAGAAAGGTAGGAACAACACATACATATGGCTCAATCAACTCCTACACATGCTAGTGGGTTTCATCTAGTTACTGTGGCAATGACAGGTCATGCAGAGGAAAATGGGTTCAACTACCGTAGCACACAGCAGTTTGAAACGCGTTGTCTTAATGCAGTAAAAGAGAGCAGGAGCGAGAACATGGGATTGTATCGATATGATCAAATGGTTGGTTGCTTGCCTGATGGTTCGATGCACTGATACGGTTCTTCGTTAGGGTAATCACGGTACTCCTCGGAGGCAGAACCTGTCGCAAAGGACACCGACACACAACCATCACCAAACAATGTGCAACAATATGATGCATGCATGAAACATGGCAATATGAGTGTGTTGGGCTAATGCAACTAAAACCAGAAGGGTTTGAACAAATTTGAATCAAAGATTCAAATTTCAAACTCAAACATGGCCTTTTAAAGTGCTTTTCCTTGTTCTGCTTAAAACATCAATTAAACTTGTTTGATCATGCATGAAAATAGTACAGATGGATAGATTGGATTTTTCTGATCATTTTTCATATATAATTTGTCCAATTTGGAGTTACAGAATAAAAGTTCTGAATTTTTGAAGTTTAAATAATATTCTGGAATTTCTTGATTTAAATTAAATCCAGAAATATAAATATTGCGCCAGCATGACGTCAGCATGACGTCAGTGGTCAACTGCGGCTGGCTGGAGTCAAACCTGACGTGTGGGGTCCACACGTCAGTGACAGGGGGGTTAAACAGGGTTAGTTTAATTCTAATTAGGGGTTAGTGGCGCTGGGGCCCACTGGTCAGTGTCAGGGGGTTAACTAACAGTGGTTAGCGCTAATGATGTCCACCTGGCCGACGGGGCCCACGCGTCAGTGACCCTGGGGGGTCAAACCCCAGGTCGGACAAGTCAAACCCCACCGGCGACATGACGCCGGCGAGGTCCGAGACGGCGGCGTGATGCGGGATCGCGCTACAGGGCACGGGCGAGGCTGTGCTTGGGCTCGTTGGAGAGCCCTTGCTCCCGCGCGTCGAACGGTGGTGGTGGCCGTGCCTGAGGTGGCCGGAGTCGACGGCGGCGAGCTCGGCTGCGGCCGCCGGGGTTCGGTCGTGCACGGAAACGGGGTTGGAGCTCGAAGGCGAGCGAAGCGAGGCGCTAGGGATGCTCTATGGAGCCTTACGAACTCGTCGGACTCGCCGGGGTGACCAAATGGTCACCGGATCTGCGTCGACGGCGAGCTCGGCGACGGTGGAGGTTCGGCCGTGGTGGGGAGGAGGCTACGGTGAGGGAACGAGGGGGAGAAGAGGGGGAAACGGTGGCGTAGCTCACCGCGGTTGCAGTGGGCGTCGAAGCGGGCTCGGGGACGCGCTGGAGACGGCGAATCGACGGCGACGGTGGTCGGAGCCCGAGGAGGGGAACGGCGACGTGGCGGCGATGCAGGGCTTCCGGAGACCCGTGGAGCGGTGGGGAGGAAGAGGAGGTCGAGGCGGAGCCGCTGAGCTAGTCGGGGGAGCGAGGGGTGGCCGGAGACGGCTGCTATGGCGAACGGCGGCGACGGTGGTGTTCGGCCGTGTGAGAGAGAGAGCAAGGGAGAGGAGGGGAGAGCCGAGGGAGAGTGAGAGAGAGCAGGGGGGAGGCGTGGCGTCGTCCGGGGCATCGAGCGAGGAGGGGAGGGCAGGCAGGCAGGGAGAGAGGTGGCGTGGCGCGGTGGCGCGCGCGCGCGCCGGCCACACTCCCCTCCCTCTGTCGAGGACGAAGACGACAGAGGAGGGAGGCGGGCTGGGCCGCCTGCTGGCTGGGCCGGCCAGCTGGCTGGGCTGCACAGGGAGGAGCCCAGATAAGTTTCTCCCTTTATTTATTTTTCTGTTTTCTAATTTCTGACATTTGTTTTGATTTAAATAATATATTAAATCATTTATTTAACTTATGCCAATTTTTGCAGGAGCTAGATATATTATTCCAGAGCTCCTTTATAAATGGCATAATATTTGGACATATATTAATATATATAATTAATATATTTCCAATACAAATATTTATGTATTAATTCCAAATGCCCAAAATAAATACCTATGAGCTCTTAAAAATATTGGTTTGATTTTTATCTCTGCCCAATATTTTCAGAGAGCAACATGAGCATTTTCTTGGACCCTTTTGGAGAAATTTTTATTTGGGTCATTTTCAAAATGATTCTGAGGGTTTCACAGATCCCCATTTCAAGTTTCTGATGAAAGAGTAACATGATGCAACACTCTAATGCATGACTAGCTAGGGTGTGACAACTCACCCCCACTCAAAAGAATCTCGTCCCGAGATTTGGGTTCCTCCGGGAAGAAGGCGGGATACTCAAGTCGAAGACGATCCTCCCTTTCCCAAGTTGCTTCATCCTCAGAATGGTGCGACCACTGAACTTTGAGGAACTTGATGTTCTGACGTCGAGTGGTACGCTCGGCCTGATCGAGGATACGAATGGGGTACTCTCGATATGTTAGATTATCCTGGAGATCAAGCGTTTCGTGGTCCACTCCACGGATAGGATCCGAGAAGCAACGCCTGAGCTGAGAAACGTGGAAGACATCGTGGACTCTGGAGAGGTGCGGAGGTAGTTCCAACTGGTAGGCAACTTCTCCTCGTTTGGCAAGAATGCGAAAAGGTCCAATGTAACGAGGAGCCAATTTGCCTTTGATACCGAAACGATGGGTTCCCTTCAGAGGGGTGACCCAAAGATAAGCTTTCTCGTCAACCTCGAAAGTCATAGCCTTATGTTTTCGGTCATATTGACTCTTTTGACGAGATTGGGCTGTTTTCAACTTTTCACGAACGATACGAACTTGTTCTTCTGCTTCCTGAATCATATCCGGGCCAAAGAATTGTCTTTCCCCGGTCTCTGACCAGTTAAGGGGTGTTCGACACCGTCGTCCATAGAGAACTTCAAAAGGGGCTTTACCCAAGCTAGATTGATAGCTGTTGTTATAAGCGAATTCGGCAAATGGAAGGCACTTCTCCCAATCCATTCCGAATGAGATAACAGAGGCTCGAAGCATGTCTTCTAGAATCTGGTTGACGCGTTCCACTTGACCACTCGACTGAGGGTGGAAGGCGGTGCTAAAGGAGAGACGGGTTCCCATAGCATTTTGGAAACTTTCCCAAAATCGAGAGGTGAAAAGACTTCCTCGATCCGAGTTAATTTCCAAAGGAACACCATGGAGAGACACTATTCGGGAGATGTATAAGTCTGCCAGCTGACTAGCAGTTATACTCTCACGAACAGGTAGGAAATGGGCTACTTTGGAAAGACGATCGACAACGACGAAAATAGCATTATTCCCTCTCTTGGTCCTGGGAAAACCGGTAATGAAATCCATACCAATTTTATCCTATTTCCATTCAGGAATAGCTAAGGGTTGAAGGGTGCCAGCAGGCCGTTGGTGCTCTGCTTTAACACGACGACAGACGTGGCAATTTGCAATATACTGAGCAATTTCTCTCTTCATCCTAGTCCACCAGAACCTCTGGCGTAGGTCCTGATACATCTTAGTACTATCGGGATGAATGGTGAGAGGAGATTCATGAGCTTCCTTAAGGATCAAACGCCTCAGGTTTCGCACTTTGGGAACCACTAGCCGATTCCCGAAGTATACGACTCCTTGATCATTAATGGAGAAGCAATTCGCAATTCCTTTCTGAATGTTTCTCTTGATGCGGGAGATTCCCGGATCTACCTTCTGTGCTTTGATAATCTGATCCGTAAGGGTAGGTTTTGCCACCAAGGTGGAAAGAAAACCTTGAGGAACAATGTGAAGGTTAAGCTTCCGAAATTCCTCATGGAGAAGCGGTTGACTTTGTTGTAACATCAGATTGTTACAATAAGATTTACGACTTAGCGCATCAGCCATGACGTTGGCTTTCCCTGTCAGGTGGAACACCTGGCAATTCCTCTGGGAAAACATCCGGAAAGTCACGGACTACCGGAACGTCCTCAAGGTCTAGCAAAGGGCTGGCGTTAAGAGAATATAATTGTCGCTTGGCTAATCGGGTCAAGACATTGACTATCTTGCCCGAAGGGTGAGTGAGTTGAACAGTCCTAGAGAAGCAATCAATTTTGGCATGATGAGCTGACATCCAGTCCATACCCAAAATGATATTAATATCTGAAAATTTAAGGGCTATCAAAGAGGCAAGGAAAACAAGTCTGTCGACTTGGATTTCATTTCCATGGCTTACTCTAGAAGTTTGCCATTTGGATCCCGGAGTTTGAATTACCATAGAGGTTGGCATATCACCGAATGTGACGTTATGCAAACGAGCATAATTTTCAGATATAAAAGAATGAGAGGCTCCTGTATCGAAAAGAACAGATGCCGGGTGGCAATTGACAAGAAGCGTACCGAGAACGACGTTGGGATCCTCTTGAGCTTCTTCGGCAGAGATATAGTTGACATGGCCACGTGAGGCGGTGACCGGCTTGGCGTGGAATATTTTTCCTGTCGGCTTGCCACGGCCAACAGCTTTAGCAGATTGATTGGGGTTGGTCTGGGGACACTCACGCATATAGTGGCCAGATTCCCCACACTTGAAACAAGTCACGGAACTGGTACGTGGAGGAGCATTGTTGGTTGGACCCCCATAGGGCTTGGCCGGTGCAGACTGTTGAACGGGGCGAGGCGCCTGGAAGGATGGCCTCGGTGTGAACCTGGGTGGCAGGGCGGTGTTGGGTACCCACACGCGGCGCTTCTGAGGACCAGCACCGGATGAGGAACCCATATCACAGCCATGCTTGCGTGTTGCGTCATAGTCAGTCTGACCAGTTTCAGCACTGATGGCTTTGTTGACAAGTTTCTGGAAGGATGTGCACTCATGCAGACGGAGGTCACGGCGAAGCTCAGGACTAAGGCCCTTACGGAACCTTGCTTGCTTCTTGGCGTCAGTAGAAACTTCCTCGGTTGCATATCGTGCGAGGTTACCAAACTCCCTGCTGTAAACATCCACAGAAAGTCGGCCTTGGGTGAAACTGCAAAATTCTTCACGTTTACGGTCCATGAGACCCTCCGGAATGTGATGTTCACGGAAAGCCTCACTGAACTCAGCCCAAGTAGTGACATGGCCCGCTGGGCGCATAGCTCCATAATTCTCCCACCATAGACTGGCGGGGCCTTCAAGATGATATGCAGCAAAGGTGACCTTGTCAGCCTCCGCTACCAGCGCGGAACGCAGTTTGTGAGAGATACTGCGAAGCCAGTCATCAGCGTCGAGAGGCTCGACGGAGTGGTGGAACGTGGGTGGATGTAATTTGATAAAATCACTGAGTGACACCACGTTAGTCCTCTGATGGTGTGCCGTGTTCTGTTCAATACGCTCCAACAAACGGTTGGTCTCCTGCTTGTTTCTCTCAGCTTCCATCATAACCTCGGCTAGGGAAGGAGGATGAGGCAGATTTTCATTCCTACCTTCACTGCCTTCGGCCTGCTCTTGAGAAGCAGGGTTAGCGCGCGTGTTGACCATCCTAGGTAAACAAGACGATGATTTAGTCAGAATGATAAAATTCCGACAAAGGATAAAAATGTAAGGAATAACTCGAAATGCAAGATGATCATCCGTATGACATGGTAGATACAGAAACTGCTTCTTTTATTCCATCGTCATACACACCATACAGGGTTTAGTACAAGACCAAACAAAGTACTATTACGGTGAAAAGAGGATTACATCTCATCGGAGGCATTCCAAGCTCCTATACATTATTTTTCTACACCTCCGGAAAGAGTACAAACTAGGTCATATCCCACGAGTCACGCGGGACGATAGACGACACAGCTAGTGCGAACTAGTGATACTACCACTAACTCAGACTGATCCGTAGTAGTCCTCGTAAAAGTCACCTCCATAGCCTGGAAGCTCAACATGATCATCCGGAAACAGACGATCTCGCGGAGCTTGTGGACCATAGGGGCTAGGATGAGGTCTTGGACCAACAGACGGTGGCCTGCGGGGACCGCGAGGTGGGGTGATGCCTCCTACATCACGCCAAACCATCACGTCTGGCAGAGCAGATCTCACAGGATAGAGATCGCGCATATCTGAATATCCAGCTTGCACCGCCGGTGCGAACCGAGTCAAAGTGGCCCAGTGGTCAGCACGGGTATTGAAGAGCTCTAACCTTAAGGCCCGATTTTCACGGTCCTTATCCTCGAGCATCTCAGCAGTGGTGCGAGTCCGTGAATCCTCCTGAGTGGGGTCAGCATAGATAGCTTGGAGATACCCTTGTGCTCCCGGAAGTGATCCTGGCATATACCGGAAATCAGAGTCCCGAAATAAACCAGATCTGACTCGCATAATGGTCATCATAGAGTAGGCGGCGTCCTGCACAGCCATCTCAATAGTAACCTCGAGTCCATAAGAGCAGTGAAGGGGCTCGGTGGATCCAGGATAAGATGGAAATATCCTGACAGTGCAGAGATACTGGCTTTGATTAAAGTCCCAAAATTGCTCTTCGACCGTGTACTCAGGATACCAGCGGTATCCAGCCTCAGTCATTACCCTGACTAACTTGGCAGTATGGCCGGGTACATCTAGGCATCGAGTCAGGCGAACCACTTGATTGAGGTCGCGAGTGGCCATCTGAAAGCACAATCATAATGCAAAGGCATTAGAATTTCTAGCAAAATTTCGGCAGCATAACAGCTGTAAATGCTCAAAAAGGATTTGAGACATTTGACAAAGGATTTCGTACACCCTCAACATCATCATATCAAAGTTCTGAATCCATTCTAACAACATAATGTGGTAGTAGAACTGAACTAGGCTTGTATCCATCAAACTTATAAGGTACTACTGATTAGTAACACGTGATCCTGATAGAGAGAATAGGTCCTAATTCCTTAACCCCCGGTGGAAGAATGGACTGACTCAGATCAGAATGTCATAAGATAAAGGAGTAAAAAGAGCCTTACGTTCCAACCCACAAACAATTCCCCTACATATAACTAAAGAATTTCTAGACTCAACATCGACCAGTTTGGCTTGGAGAACCTACAGGCAGTCCGGCTCTGATACCAACGCTGTCAGGACCCCGACTCGATGTCACATCGATCTAGCCGGTAACACCTCATATCACTTTGCGGCCTCACGCACGGTATCCCCACGGGTGTCGCCTTACCTTTGCCCGGGACCGTTTGCGCCTTTTGGCTCACGTATATGATAGTGTCGCTAGCATCCATATGATAAGGAGCCCGGGCTGACATGACTAGTCGTAAACCCAAAGTGGCACAGACTTACAGGGACAGGCATCCATGACCCGGCTTCGAACGTGTCGGTCATCAGCAAGTGGGTCCGGGCTGTAGCACTGGGCTAGCAGGACTCCGGTAAACCAGGCTGTAGCGGGCTAATAGGACTCTGGTACTCAAAGCGTGACATTTCCCCGAAGGGACAGACACAGGAACGAAGAAGGACACATGCCGGCCAGCCTAAGTGTTCCAGAGCAGTAGCAAGCTACCATGGCTCAGTGGTAACACTAGGAGACATTTCCCGGTAAGAGAGGCTACTAAAGATAAACAACTAGATAGTCAGATCCCACACATACCAAGCATTTCAATCATACACACAATATGCTCGATATGTGCAAATACAACGAAGCATCACAACATGACTCTACGACACAAGTACTTTATTTAAGGCTCAGGGAGCCATACATAACATACACGAAGGTACGGGTCTCACGACCCAACATACAAGTCATACAGTCATACAAACCAGCAGCGGAAGTAACTTGTCTGAGTACAGACAACTAGTAAAATAAAAGAGGCTTGGGAAGCCTAGCTATACTACAAGGTCCTTCACAAGCTCAGGGTCACCACCTGGGTCTTTTAGCCTACTCGTTGATGTCAACGTCTACATAGAACCCATCAGAAGGGGTTGCAGCGTCTTCTGTAAAATGTAGATTATAGCAACATGAGTACAAAGGTACTCAGCAAGACTTACATCAGATCCTATATACATGCATATTATCAAGAAGGGTTGGTGGAGTTATTGCAGCAAGCCAGCTTTGACTCTTGGCTAGACTATCCTACGATACTCCAACTTGAAATGGTTTTGCGCACACGAGTCCACTACTCACCACTTCAATACACTACCGAGGATCCACCTCCGTCTCCCTACGGAAGAGCCATCCTCGGCACTCACACTTATCTTGAGGCTTTTAACAGTTTCCATTTACTTGTCTATGAACTGTATAGGCAACCAAGTAGTCCTTTACCGCGGACGCGGCTATTCGATAGATCATGTTAACCCTGCAGGGGTGTACTCCTTCATACACGCTCTCACCACTTACCGTCGTTTACACGACATGTACTCGGCAACCTTCAAGCGGAAGCCCAACGTGGGTGTCGGCCACGACCTACCTAATCACCTAAGCCTCCAGTCCAGGTTTATCACCTATCCAGGTTCCATCCGCAGGGAGTCCGGCCGAGGTTTCCCATACGGCCCCAAACGATGTGAACAGGGTTCCCGAAATACCTAACGGGTATTCGGTACACCGTGCCACGTACCTACCGCATCACAGCCCACCCCTACGGTCAGCGCTGTCCACGGCCTCCAGTAGGCTACAAACACCAGAAACTACTTGCAACTCCTGGACGGAGAACTAGGGTGAATAAGAAGCCGAGAGGGTCCATTGGTTTCGGGCCCAATGCATGGTAGTAGCTGATTCTTAAATCACACATACAGATCTCAGTGCTTAAGGTCGGCTTCAATGAAACAACCCACCATGTACTCCTACATGGCCTCTCATCGATACCTTTACCAAAATGTGTTCACCACACCACTCTCATTACCGACATAATCATTTCACTCTAGCCCATCACCCAGATGAACCAGACCTGACACGACTCTAAGCATAGCAGGCATAGCAAGGTAGGAACAACACATACATATGGCTCAATCAACTCCTACACATGCTAGTGGGTTTCATCTAGTTACTGTGGCAATGACAGGTCATGCAGAGGAAAATGGGTTCAACTACCGTAGCACACAGCAGTTTGAAACGCGTTGTCTTAATGCAGTAAAAGAGAGCAGGAGCGAGAACATGGGATTGTATCGATATGATCAAATGGTTGGTTGCTTGCCTGATGGTTCGATGCACTGATACGGTTCTTCGTTAGGGTAATCACGGTACTCCTCGGAGGCAGAACCTGTCGCAAAGGACACCGACACACAACCATCACCAAACAATGTGCAACAATATGATGCATGCATGAAACATGGCAATATGAGTGTGTTGGGCTAATGCAACTAAAACCAGAAGGGTTTGAACAAATTTGAATCAAAGATTCAAATTTCAAACTCAAACATGGCCTTTTAAAGTGCTTTTCCTTGTTGTGCTTAAAACATCAATTAAACTTGTTTGATCATGCATGAAAATAGTACAAATGGATAGATTGGATTTTTCTGATCATTTTTCATATATAATTTGTCCAATTTGGAGTTACAGAATAAAAGTTATGAATTTTTGAAGTTTAAATAATATTCTGGAATTTCCTGATTTAAATTAAATCCAGAAATATAAATATTGCGCCAGCATGACGTCAGCATGACGTCAGTGGTCAACCGCGGCTGGCTGGAGTCAAACCTGACGTGTGGGGTCCACACGTCAGTGACAGGGGGGTTAAACAGGGTTAGTTTAATTCTAATTAGGGGTTAGTGGCGCTGGGGCCCACTGGTCAGTGTCAGGGGGTTAACTAACAGTGGTTAGCGCTAATGATGTCCACCTGGCCGACGGGGCCCACGCGTCAGTGACCCTGGGGGGTCAAACCCCAGGTCGGACAAGTCAAACCCCACCGGCGACATGACGCCGGCGAGGTCCGAGACGGCGGCGTGATGCGGGATCGCGCTACAGGGCACGGGCGAGGCTGTGCTTGGGCTCGTTGGAGAGCCCTTGCTCCCGCGCGTCGAACGGTGGTGGTGGCCGTGCCTGAGGTGGCCGGAGTCGACGGCGGCGAGCTCGGCTGCGGCCGCCGGGGTTCGGTCGTGCACGGAAACGGGGTTGGAGCTCGAAGGCGAGCGAAGCGAGGCGCTAGGGATGCTCTATGGAGCCTTACGAACTCGTTGGACTCGCCGGGGTGACCAAATGGTCACCGGATCTGCGTCGACGGCGAGCTCGGCGACGGTGGAGGTTCGGCCGTGGTGGGGAGGAGGCTACGGTGAGGGAACGAGGGGGAGAAGAGGGGGAAACGGTGGCATAGCTCACCGCGGTTGCAGTGGGCGTCGAAGCGGGCTCGGGGACGCGCTGGAGACGGCGAATCGACGGCGACGGTGGTCGGAGCCCGAGGAGGGGAACGGCGACGTGGCGGCGATGCAGGGCTTCCGGAGACCCGTGGAGCGGTGGGGAGGAAGAGGAGGTCGAGGCGGAGCCGCTGAGCTAGTCGGGGGAGCGAGGGGTGGCCGGAGACGGCTGCTATGGCGAACGGCGGCGACGGTGGTGTTCGGCCGTGTGAGAGAGAGAGCAAGGGAGAGGAGGGGAGAGCCGAGGGAGAGTGAGAGAGAGCAGGGGGGAGGCGTGGC
>NC_041386.1:654378327-654394999 GCF_002162155.2 Triticum dicoccoides | reverse complement strand
GGAGCGGTGGGGAGGAAGAGGAGGTCGAGGCGGAGCCGCTGAGCTAGTCGGGGGAGCGAGGGGTGGCCGGAGACGGCTGCTATGGCGAACGGCGGCGACGGTGGTGTTCGGCCGTGTGAGAGAGAGAGCAAGGGAGAGGAGGGGAGAGCCGAGGGAGAGTGAGAGAGAGCAGGGGGGGAGGCGTGGCGTCGTCCGGGGCATCGAGCGAGGAGGGGAGGGCAGGCAGGCAGGGAGAGAGGTGGCGTGACGCGGTGGCGCGCGCGCGCGCCGGCCACACTCCCCTACCTCTGTCGAGGACGAAGACGACAGAGGAGGGAGGCGGGCTGGGCCGCCTGCTGGCTGGGCCGGCCAGCTGGCTGGGCTGCACAGGGAGGAGCCCAGGTAAGTTTCTCCCTTTATTTATTTTTCTGTTTTCTAATTTCTGACATTTGTTTTGATTTAAATAATATATTAAATCATTTATTTAACTTATGCCAATTTTTGTAGGAGCTAGATATATTATTCCAGAGCTCCTTTATAAATGGCATAATATTTGGACATATATTAATATATATAATTAATATATTTCCAATACAAATATTTATGTATTAATTCCAAATGCCCAAAATAAATACCTATGAGCTCTTAAAAATATTGGTTTGATTTTTATCTCTGCCCAATATTTTCAGAGAGCAACATGAGCATTTTCTTGGACCCTTTTGGAGAAATTTTTATTTGGGTCATTTTCAAAATGATTCTGAGGGTTTCACAGATCCCCATTTCAAGTTTCTGATGAAAGAGTAACATGATGCAACACTCTAATGCATGACTAGCTAGGGTGTGACAGCTGCGCGGGGCTAGTACCTCGAAGAGGCGAGGGGCTCCGGCGGCGCCGGCGTTGGGTGGCGGCGGCGGCACTTGGCGGCGGCGGTGGCAAGCGGCGGCGGCGGTGTAGGGCGGCGGCGCGGTGGTGGTGTTGCGCTGCTGCTGCGGAGGAGGAGAGGAGAGGAGAGGTGTTGGTTTGATGTGTTCGAGGGGGGTGCTTGGGTATTTATATTGGGGAGGGGAGGGTTTTGCTTGGGGTAGGGGGCAAGAATTAGACTAGGATTAGGAAACAAAGAGGGAAAAGATCTAGAAACAAAAACGGAATAAACGGAAGTAGGACAAAAGTCCTACTAGGATTTCCAAAAGGAAGCGGTGGCGGCTCCCTGGCGCCTGGCGCGGCGCGCGCTAGCATGGCCTTGGCCTCCTGGCCAGCCGGTGGCTTGGCGGCTTGGGCCTTTGGCCCAAGGCGCTGCGGCTCTCTTTTTTTTTTAAATCGGTTTCGCGCGCAGAAAAATACAGAAAAAAAACTAAACGAACTCCAAAATTAATAAAGTAAATTTTCCCCGACTCCTAAAAATGAGTCGAACAAAATGAACTTTTACTCGGGGCCTAAAATGCAATTTTTAAAAACACGCATTTTTCCCTAAGGCAATAAACTCCGAGAAAAATCCAAAATTTGATTTATTTATTAAATCTTCATTTTTCCTAAATTTTGGGAAAGTCATATTATTCCCTCTCTTATTTTTGATATTGGAAAAATATTTGAAGATTAAATAAATAAATCCAATGATCCTCTTTTCATAGTTTTGAGAGAACTCAAATACGAAAATTTTCGAAATCTCCAACTCTCTCCGAGGGTCCTTGAGTTGCGTGAAATTTCTAGGATCAACAAATGCAAAGAAAATATGATATGCATGATGATCTTAATGTATAACATTCCAAATTGAAAATTTGGGATGTTACATACTATCAGAGTCGGCGTACTTGACCAGAGCCATCATCAGCGTGCCCATATCATTACAATCGCGCTTGAGCCGCCCCAGGTTTTGTTTCAGAGGCAAAAAACGGGAATTTTTCTCCAACATTAAGACTGCAGAGCCGGCATCCATCTTATCAGATGACTGTATTATGGCTTTAACCCGACGCACCCAATGGGTTGTAGACTCGCCCTCCTCTTGCTTGCAATTCGTCAAATCCATAATTGACATGGGCTGCTTGCACGTATCCTTGAAATTCTGGATGAACCAGGCTTTTAGCTCCACCCATGAACTGATTGAATTAGGTGGCAGGCCTTTCAACCAAGTGCGGGCGGTCCCATCCAACATCATGGTAAAGTACTTGGCCATCGCAGCATCACTGACCTTCAATAATT
Source organism: Triticum dicoccoides (assembly GCF_002162155.2). NCBI lineage: Eukaryota > Viridiplantae > Streptophyta > Magnoliopsida > Poales > Poaceae > Triticum > Triticum dicoccoides. Next base: position 654,392,823 of record NC_041386.1, on the reverse strand, counting down.
CCATAGCCATCTCATAACTTTCAATCCATGCCCCGGGCTGTAAGTCGGCCGTGTAGTTCGGCACCTTCCTAGGTCGCTTAAAATCCTTGGGCAAACGCTCGTTACATAGAGCTGGCACTAGACAGGGGACTCCTCCGGTCCTGGTGGCCACACCTGCCTCGATAGAAGTCGTCGGATAAGCTGAATACGGCTGGTAAGCCGTCAGCTGTGCCGCCTGCTTAGCCGCCTGCTCAGCCTCTTGACGTATCCTGTCTTGATCTACCAATTTAAAGGCTCCATGGCGTGCCGGGTCATGCCTGCCTGGCTGGTTACGACGCCGGACGTTGCTTGAGACAGCCGCGAAGTCCATGTGCCTGCTATAACTCGGGCATCGGCTTGGACGAGGGGTTGAATGGATCATGTCCCGGCTGTATGAGTATGCCTCCTATTGTGCTAAGGCCATATGAAGAAGTTCTCTGACCCAGCGGGTTTCAACCGCCGCCGGAGAATCGCCATCAATTGGGAGAGCCGCCAGCCATGGCGCCGCCACTATCATGTTTTCCAACGGGTTAGAATAGTGACCCGGTGGTGTTGGTACATACTGAGGTGGAGCAGTGTTCAGGCAAGGAGGCCCCATCACCTTTGGCTAAACCGGCGCCCCGACCCCGAGTGTTGCAACCCGGTCTGCCTCAGTACGCGGGGAGAGCCACGACGGGTTACTGGGCCCTGCACCAGGTGTGTGAAAGAGGTTTCGAGGATCATAAACTAGAGGGAGTCGAGACTGAGTCATCTGATGTCTTCTCCTCATGACCTCATTAGACGTGTTCTGATATGGCGTGAGCCGGAAAGTCTGTGTCTGAATCCACTGAGCCTAAACATCCAGCGCCGCCCGCTCTGCGGTTATCCTGATGTCTTCCGCTGCTAGGTCTTCCTTAGCCTGCAGCATATCCAATTTTAACTGTGCCACTTCCGCATCATGTCGAGCTTGATCCTCCGGGTTGACCATGGCGGTTAACAGAGTGGTTAGCTTATCTGTGAGATCCATCAACACCTGAGCCGGCAAGCGCACAGGGCCTCCTGCCTCGGCTGCTGCTGACCCGGAAGTCATGGCCGCCGCAGTTGTGGAGTCTTGGATAGGTTTTGTGTCGGCCATGAAGATTTCGACTCTGCTCGGCGGCTCGAGGCAATCCGGAATACTGCTACTATCAGAACAGACCCTGAGCCCACCATCTTGCAGTTGATACAATGAATCTGTCTCACCCGTGGACGACTCACCATCGGAGTAGACGGTCGTCTCACCCCCAGAGGCAAATCCTTCAGAGAGCCCTCCATGGATGCATCCCACGAAGGCACGCTTCATAGCAGGCAGAGCCCGGGAGGGTCTCGCACGCTGAGCCGTCTCGACGAGGTCGGTGCAGATATCCGGCTCAGGGCCCGGCTCGCCGATCTTGCTGATGAAGACGTGAATTCCGCCGAAGGGGACCCGGTACCCGTACTCAATTGAGCCGGCGTCGGGGCCCCAGCCTGCATCGTCAATGTAGAGCTTGCCGCAACGACTCTTGGTCATCTGGCCCATAGTGTATCCCTTGAGCCCTTCAAAGCTGCCCTTCAAGAACTCAAATCCACCATGCGCTGGCCCCATGGTGGGCGCCAACTGTCATGGAATTGTCACGGCAGATGTCCTAGTGAAAGGACTTAGTCGTCGAGCCATCGCAACTAGGAAGCTAAAAGGGGTTAATCGGGACAAAGGACACGAGGTTTATACTGGTTCGGCCCCTTACGGTGAAGGTAAAAGCCTACGCTCCAGTTTTGAGTGGGATTGCTGATGTCTCGATAACCAGGGAGCAAATCACTTGACCTAGCTCTCGAGTTGATGTTACTTGTTCTGAGCCGCCGCCGGGTCATCCCTTTATATACAGAGGTTGATGCCCAGCGGCTCTATAGAGACCCGACCGGCTCATAAATAGTGTTCGGCTCGGTCTCTTAACTATTCTTGCCTTACAATACAAGTCACCTATACATGGCGGTTTATCTCTACGAGCCTCAAGTCACTTCTGGGCTTTGGGCCCTCAACTGAACCGCCATCTCTATCCTGGGTCTTGGGCTTCAATAATATTTGTAAGTATAACTCGGCCCCTCCTGGGTGGGTCATACCAATAGTTATATCCCCAACAATGCCACTGATTCTGCCATCGAATTACCTCTCAAGACGTTCCTCTATGCCGCAGCCGCCAAGGATCAAGGGTGACGACGTTTCAATGTAGCGGTAATTTGATGCGCTTGTGGGGAGGAGCACGTTTTTGGCGACACTGCAGGTGAGGTCGTCTTTGTTCATGACTGCATGTGATGACAAGAAGGGTATGCTTGGCCAACAGCTTCATGTAGTTTTGTGATCCCAGGCGCCTACAGGATCATGTCAGAGGTATATATGCCGAAGAAGTTGGAGTAACGAGGAAGTGCAGCAACCTATCGTGCGCCGTCCGGCTTCGAGGTCAAACAGGTTTGGTTTCCCTCCCAGATCACACCCTCCCTTGTCTTCTTGCTATGACTCCATGGATGATTATATTACATGTGTGTGTGACAGGATCAGAAGACTGATAGGAAACAATATGTATTAAATGCTACCTTCCCTTATTATTTAACTACATTAAGCAATCACCTTATGGCCTTTACTATGTCGATCCCACATTATGGCCTTCACTGTGTGATAGTATTAGAAGACTAAATTTACACTTAGCAAACACCTGATGACATCTGCTGTGTATTTCAAGAAGTATGTCGTAGTGGCAGCAAATCTGGCAATTAAGACTATAAGATTTGGTGGAAGCGTTCCTACTCCTCGTAAGGAAACGCGTGATGTATATTTATGTGCGACAGGAAAAGCCCCTATTCAGGGTGTACAAGGCAAGGCTGGTCGCTAGGATACAGCTCGTACAGAGAAGAGAGAACGAGATAGTTATGAGAGGGGATAGAGATAGGAGACAGTTGAGATTACAATAGGTTTAAACCGTATCATCTAACACCCTCCCTTAATCTCAACTATCCTACATTCAAATTTCTCTTGAGTTCTTCAAATGGCTTGACTGGCAAAGCTTTAGTGAAACCATCTGCCACTTGATCCTTGGAAGGAATAAATCGTATGTCCAGCTTCTTCTCTGCAACTCTTTCTCTCACAAAGTGAAAATCAATTTCAATATGTTTGGTTCTACCATGAAAGACTGGAATATCAAAAATATAGGTTGCTCCCAAATTATCACACCATAAGCAAGATGCACGATGCTGTTTAATTCCTAACTCATGAAGTAATGACTCCATCAGATAATTTCAGAAGTAGCATTTGCTAAAGATTTGTACTCAACTTCTGTACTTGACCTTGATACTATAGCCTATTTTCTGGCTCTCCAGGAATGAGATTAGATCCAAAAAATACTGCAAAACCTCTAGTTGAATTTCTGTCATCACTACATCTTGCCCAGTCAGCATCAGAAAAAGCACTAACAAGAGTAGAACTGGAGCGTCTAAACTGAAGACCCAAACTTACAGTATACTTTATGTATCTCACAATCCTTTTAACAGTTGTCCAGTGTGCAGTATTATGTGCATGTAAATACTGACAAACCTTGTTAACAGCAAAGGATATATCTAGTCTTGTCAATGTCAAATATTGCAAAGCTCCCATAGTACTCATGTATCTTGTGCTTTCTTCTTCCTTAAGGGGTCCACCTTCAAATGTTGAAAGTTTCTCTGAAGAAGATAATGGTGTGGGTGATGGCTTACAATCCTTCATCCCCATTCGAGTTAGAATTTCAGTAGCGTATTTTTCCTGATTAAGTACTATGCCATCTTGAATCTTCTTAACTTCAATACCTAGGAAGAAGTGTAGATCACCAAGATCCTTGAGAGCAATTCTGAACTCAGATCATGTAGAAGAGCATTAGTGGCATTTTGTGAAGAACTTGCAACAATAATATCATCAACATATATCAACACAAATATAACTGTGGTTGCCTTGTTATAAATAAAAAGTGATGTATCAGCCTTGGATGCAACAAGACCAAGGTGACTCAACTGAGAGCTCAATATTGAGTACCACGCCCTTGGTGCTTGTTTCAGACCATAAAGAGCTTTGTAAAGCTTGCAAACATAGTGGGTGTTTTCTTATTCCCATACCCAGGTGGTTGTCTCATGTAAACCTCCTCTTCCAGAATACCATGCGAAAACGCATTCTGAACATCTAGCTGCCTCAAACTCCAACCTCTGGACACAGCAATAGCTATCACAAGTCTGATAGTTGCAGCTTTAACAATAGGACTAAAAGTATCTTAATAATCTAGACCATAACGTTGTTTAAAACCTTTTGCACCTAAACGTGCTTTATATCTATCAATTGAGCCATCTGCCTTTTTCTTAATCCTGTAAACCTACTTACAGTCAATGATATTTTTACCTCTCTGTTCTGGTACAAGATGCCAAGTCTTGTTCCTCATGAGTGCAGAGTATTTTTCATCCATTGCATTTTTCCACTTTGGATCTCCAAGTGCAATCTCTAAATTCGTTGGTTCTCCTGCAATACACAACATGCCATACGGTATAGTACCATCAGTTCTAACTTTTGGATTTCTTATACCTTTCTGTAGCTGGGTTGTAACACGTGAAATGACAACTGGTTGTGGTTGAACAGGACATATATTCTGCTGCACAGGAGTTTGTGTGGAAGATCTGACCATAGAAGATCCTGAGGAAGAATCTGACCCGCTTTGCACATCAGATCCGGATCAGAAGCTGGCAGCCTGTGGTGTGGTCGAACTTGTCGCCGCTTCAGTGCTGGTTGCCGCATAAGATTCAGCGCCCTCCTTTGTCTGCTCCTGCATGTGGCGTGTGGAGCACACAAAACCAGGTTATGTTGCTTGCGCATGCCCGCGCGTGGGACGCGGGGCCAGCCCCGCAGCTGACGGCGTGGCGCTCGTTCGCTGGATGAACTGGTGCCTCACCTGCCCACCTCCCTAAGTGGATCCCCTCGCGCAATCCAAGGAATCCTGACGCACAGGAGTTCCAGGTGACACCGGATCCTCCTGGTGTCGACCGCCCACGTCTTCTTCCTCCTCATGAAATATAGCATCATTTTCAGCTAAATTTTCATCATTTTGTGCACCATTTTCTGCATCGTTTTCCTCTGTGTTTTCTCCATGATCCTGCACAGGTAAAGACACAGTACCGGCACTGGTAGAATTATCATTTTGGTCAGTACTGTTGTCGCCCCCATGATCAAAATCTCGTAGAATGGAAGGAAGAATAAGGATTTCTTTCCTAAGGAGAGCTCCGGCATTAGGATGAAGAGATGCAAAGGGAAAAACAGACTCATCAAATATGACATCACGAGAGATGTAGACCCTACCAGTAGAGATGTCTAGATATTTAACTCCCTTGTGAATTGGGCTATACCCAAGAAAAGCACATTGGTTTGAACGGAAAGCAAGTTTGTGTGTATTGTAGCGTCTAAGGTTGGGCCAGCATGCACAACCAAACACACGGAGAGATTTGTAATCTGGAGTAATGCCATAAAGACGTGTGATGGGTGTTTCAAACTAGATGACTTTACTTGGGAGCAAGTTTATGAGATATGTAGCGGTCAAGAATGCTTCATCCCAAAATTTGAGTGGCATGGATGCATCTGCTAGTAGGGCTAGCCCTACCTCAACAACATGGCGATGTTTTCTTTCTGCAGAACAATTCTGTTGGTGAGCATGAGGACATGAAACATGATGCGAGATGCCAAGTTGCTGAAAGAAAGAATTGAGTTTCTTGTATTCACCACCCCAGTCAGTTTGCATGGTGATACGTCTCCAACGTATCTACTTTTCCAAACACTTTTGCCCTTGTTTTGGACTCCAACTTGCATGATTTGAATGAAACTAACCCGGACTGACGATGTTTTCAGCAGAACTGCCATGATGATGTTTTAGTGTAGAAAACAAAAGTTCTCGGAATGTCCTGAAAATCCACGGAGGCACTTTTTGGAAAATATAAAAAATATTAGCGAAAGAATCAAGACCAGGGGGCCACACCCTGTCCATGAGGGTGGGGGCACGCCCCCTCCCCCTGGGCGCGCTCTCCTGTCTCGTGGGCCCCCTGGACCTCCGCCGACCTCAACTCCAACTCCATATATTCACGTTCGGGGAGAAAAAAGTCATGGAGAAAGTTTCATCGCGTTTTACGATACGGAGCCGCTGCCAAGCCCTAATCTCTCTTGGGAGGGCTGATCTAGAGTCCATTCGGGGCTCCGAAGAGGGGGATTCGTCGTTGTCGTCATCATCAACCATCCTCCATCACCAATTTCATGATGCTCACCGCCGTGCGTGAGTAATTCCATCGTAGGCTTGCTGGACGGTGATGGGTTGGATGAGATTTACCATGTAATCAAGTTAGTTTTGTTACGGTTTGATCCCTAGTATCCACTATGTTCTGAGATTGATGTTTCTATTACTTTGTTATGCTTAATGCTTGTCACTAGGGCCCGACTGCCATGATTTCAGATCTGAACCTATTATGTTTTCATGAATATATGTGTGTTCTTGATCCTATCTTGCAAGTCTATAGTCACCTATTATGTGTTATGATCCGACAACCCCGAAGTGACAATAATCGGGATACTTCTCGGTGATGACCATAGTTTGAGGAGTTCATGTATTCACTATGTGCTAATGCTTTGTTCCGGTTCTCTATTAAAAGGATGCCTTAATATCCCTTAGTTTCCGCTAGGACCCCACTGCCACGGGAGGGTAGGACAAAAGATGTCATGCAAGTTCTTTTCCATAAGCACGTATGACTACTTACGGAATACATGCCTACATTACATTGATGAACTAGAGCTAGTTCTGCGTCACCCTATGTTATAGCTATTACATGAGGAATCGCATCCGACATAATTATCCATCACTGATCCATTGCCTACGAGCTTTTCACATCTTGTGCCTCGCTTATTTACTTTTCTGTTGCTACTGTTACAATCACTACAAAACCCAAAAATATTACTTTTGCACTATTACCTTTATTATCATACTACTTTAATACTAAATACTTTGCTACAGATACTAAGTTATCCAGGTGTGGTTGAATTGACAACTCAACTGCTAATACTCAAGAATATTCTTTGGCTCCCCTTGTGTCGAATCAATAAATTTGGGTTGAATACTTTACCCTCGAAAACTGTTGCGATCTCCTACACTTGTGGTTTATCAAGACTAATTTCTGGCGCTGTTGCGGGGACTATAGCTCTATTCTCTGAGTCACTTGGGATTTATATCTGTTGATCACTATGAAGAACTTGAAAGACGACAGAACTACTGTTTTTCTGTCAACTATGAGGGGAGGTAAGGAACTGCCATCTAGCTCTACACTAGATTCTCCATCTGTTTTGAGTAAGCTTGCGACACCTAAACCTGCTACTGCTATGAATTCTGATATGTCGCATGTTATTGATGATGCCACTTCTGCTATGCATGATACTTATGATGAAACTACTTCTGTGCATGATACTACTTTGCCATTAGGTGAATTTCTTGATGAACAACTTGCTAGAGTTAGGGGGAATGAAATTATTGAAGATGCTATTATTGATGATAGTGATGATGAAAATTCTCCCAATGATTATGAATTTCCTGTTGTTCCTGAGGGTTATGTTATGAATGAAGAAGCTGCTAGAGCTATCTTTACTTGCAATGATAGATATGATCTTAAGAAATTATTAGCCAAATGGAAGAAGCGGTCTCTTAATGCTAGAATGAAACCTGACCCTGCTTTTGCTACTTCACCTATCTGTGTTACTGATAAGGATTATGAATTCTCTGTTGATCATGAAATTATTACTTTAGTTGAATCTGATCCTTTTTATGGCCTTGAAACTGAAACTGTTGTGGCACATCTTACCAAGCTGAATGATATAGCCACCCTGTTTACTCATGATGATAAATCTCACTATTTCTATATCCTTAAGATATTTCCGTTCTCGTTAAAGGGAGATGCTAAGACTTGGAATAATTCTCTTGCTCCTGGTTCTGTGCGTAGTCCCTAGGATATGATTTATTACTTCTCTGCTAAATATTTCCCTGCTCATAAGAAACAAGCTGCCTTGCGGGAAATATATAATTTTGTGCAAATCAAAGAAGAGAGTCTCCCACAAGCTTGGGGGAGGCTTCTCCGATTACTTAATGCTTTTCCTGATCATCCTCTCAAGAAAAATGAAATACTTGATATTTTTTATAATGGACTAACCGATGCTTCCAAGGACTACTTGGATAGTTGTGCTGGTTGGTGTTTTCAGGGAAAGAATAGTCGAGGAAGCTGAATTACTATTGAATAATATGTTGACTAATGAAAATAATTGGACTCTTCCTGAGCCAATTCCTGGGGAAATTCCTGAACCAATTAAGCCAACTCCTGAACCTATTCCTAAACCCACTCCGAAGAAGAGAGGTGTTTTATTTCTCAGTCCTGAAGATATGCAAGAGGCAAAGAAATCAATGAACGAAAAAGGTATTAAAAGCTGAAGATGTTAAGGATTTACCACCTATTGAAGAAATACATGGTCTTAATATACCGCCTGTTGAAGAACCACATTGTCTTGATAACCCGACACAGGTAGTAAAGGTAAATTCTCTCTATAGATATGATAAAGTTGAAATCCCCTCTACTAAATTTCATAGCCCAAGCTTAGATGAATTTGATGACTTTATGGCTAGACAAGAAAGTTTTAATGATTATGTTGGTAGAGAGTTAAAGAATAATGCTTTCGAGATAGGACGCGTAAGCGATAATATGGCTAGAGTTAAAGGTGAACTCAAACTCATTAGCAAATATACTTCTATGGTTGCTACTCAAGCTGAGCAAGTACTTAAAGCTCAAAATGATTTGCTTGATGAATTAAATAATAAAAATTACTTTTTTGTTAGAGTGGCTACTAGAACTGGCAGAATGACTCAGGAACCTTTGTATCCTGAAGGCCACCCTAAGAGAATCGAGCAAGATTCTCAGAGAAATAATTTAGAGGCACCTAGTTCTTCCAAAAAGAAGAAAAAGAAAAATGATAGGACTTTGCATGCTTCTAGTGAACCTACTGTAGACACACCTAAGAATCCCAATGATATTTCTATCTCTGATGCTGAAACACAATCAGGTGATGAACATGAACCTAGCGATAGCGTTAATGATAATGTTCATGTTGATGCTCAACCTAGCAAAAACAATGATGTAGAGGTTGAACCTGCTGTTGAGCTTGATAACCCACAATCAAAGAATCAAAGTTCTGATAAGAGAGATTTTGTTGCTAGGAAGCACGGTAGAGAAAGAGAACCATGGGTTCAGAAACCCATGCCCTTTCCTCCTAAACCATCCAAGTCAAAGGATGATGAGGATTTTGAGCGCTTTGCTGAAATGATTAGACCTATTTTCTTATATATGCGCTTAACTGATATGCTTAAAGTAAATCCTGATGCTAAGTATATGAAGGATATCATTACAAATAAAAGAAAGATACCGGAAGCTGGAATTTCCACCATGCTTGGTAATTACACTTTTAAGGGTGGAATACCAAAGAAACTTGGAGATCCGGGGGTACCAACTATACCATGCTCCATTAAAAGAAATTATGTTAGAACTGCTTTATGTGATCTTGGAGCCGGTGTTAGTGTTATGCATCTCTCTTTATATCGTAGACTTGAATTGAATAAGTTGACACCTACTGAAATATCTTTGCAAATGGCTAATAAATCAACTGTTATACATGTCGGTATTTGTGAGGATGTGCCTGTTGTGGTTGCAAATGTCACTATCTTAACGGACTTTGTTATTCTTGATATTCCTGAGGACAATAGTATGTCGATTATCCTTGGTAGACCTTTTTTGAATACTGCAGGGGCTGTTATTGATTGCAACAAAGGCAATGTCACTTTTCATGTTAATAGTAATGAGCATACGGTACACTTTCCGAGGAAACAATCTCAAGTTCATAGCATCATTGGAAAAGTTCCAACTATCATTATTGGAGGTTTTCAATTTCCTCTCCCTACTGTCAAGAAAAAGTATGATATTCTTATTGTTGGGGATGTTCATATCCCCGTTGAGGTAACTTAGTGTTATTCGAAATTTCTCCGGTTACGTGTTATTCGGAATGAGTTTGTTAACAAGACTTGATCAACCTTGTTAGTGGATTCATTTTGATGATCATGAGATGGATGGAACTAGAAGGCACAACCTTCTGTACCCTCTTTTTACTTTCTGTTATTTAGAATAAATAAAGCAAAAATAGTATTATCTGTCTGTTTTCTGTATTATCCATGCAATAAAAAAATATCCCAAAAATAAAAGTGCTCCAAATGCCCTGCAAATTTAGTATGATTTTTTATGGAATATTTGAGGATTTTAGGCACTGAAAACACTGCAGGAGGGGCAAGCACCAGGCCACGAGAGTGGAGGGCGCGCCCACCCCCCTGGGCGCGCCCCCCTGTCTCGTGGGCCCCTGGTGGCCCCCCTCCACTTATGCCAGCACCCACACACTTCATCTTCTACCCAAAAAAATCCCCATCTAGCTCAAGCACGAGTTCTAGCTCATTTTGCTACGATTTTCGATCTCCTTGCTCAAAGCTCCATTCACAAAATTGCTTTGGGAGATTGTTGCTTGGTAGGTGACTCCTCCATTGATCCAATTAGTTTTTGTTCTGGTGCTTTATTCATTGCAAATTTTTGCTGCATAGGTGACCATGTTCTTGAGCCTGCATGTTGAATTTATGAGGTCCCAAGCAATTCTAATGCATGATATAGGCTCTAGGCACTTATAGGAGTAGTTCCTATCAATCTTGTTTAGTTTTATTCACTTTTATTTTGAAGTTACTAAAATTTCAGAAATTTTTCAAAAAAAGAATTATGTCTAGGAGAATGTACCAAGTTGGCTCCTCGGTGAAGAAAGGGCCCAGGATTGCTATACGTGAGCAAGATGTTGAATTGCCGAGGGACGCGGATGTACGAGCTTGTGTGTGACCATCCGATGATTTTATGGTAGGAGCAGGCTTTAAGGAGGAATTTGGCGTGTATGTGCGTATTGCTGAGCTGGAGGACTTCTTACAAGATAAGTGTCCTTAGTACTATCAATTGACTGATTCCTTTGTGCGGAGGTTTAAATATAACTGTACACGTAATTCTCCTAGTGTCCTATTTAATATTTATGATACATCTTATACCATGGACTTAGAGGATTTTACAACTACTTGCAAACTCCCGCAGTGGGGTAATATTAATGATCCTCACAAATCTGAATTTAGAGACTTCCTTGCTAGTATTACTATGGGAGAATCCAGGGACATAGCACAAGCTACCATAGGGAGCATTCATTTTCCTGCTATACATTATTTTGCTCTCTTCATTGGTAGATGCATTAACGGTAAAGATGAAGCATGTCACATGTGTGTCCCTGATTTGTGTGTCCTCCAGAGTGCTGCGCTAGGATATAAAGGTTATAACTTGGGGGCAATAGTGGCACGTAGGTTGCAGAATAATAGTAGAAAGGGAAATTTATTTGGAGAATTTATGCAACCCGTGTGGCTAATTATCTTGGTATGGCCCCACGAGAGGGGGATGTGATGATACCTCCTGCTTATTTATATTATGACGCTATGGTCAACCATTAGTTTCTTAGGAGGAATGAACAATTCCTCCATTATCGACTAATCTATAACAGACGCAACGTCGTGCATGTTACTCTTCCTGCTCCCTACCTTTTTGATTATCAGGCAAAAGGAAGATATGTTGTCACCAGGGAGGAAGCAGCTGAACACGAGGGGAGAGCGGAGGCAGCTCGCCAACACACCGCAGCTCAGGAGGCGGTTGCCGCTGCATCTCAGTACGACTCCAGCTACAACTACGGATATCAGCCAGGCGGTCCTTGGTATTAGACCAACTTAGGCTAAAAGCCTAAGCTTGGGGGAGTACGTATTTCTCGCCGACTTTACATTCATGTTCACACACTATTCTAGTTGTCGGTGCTCATACTCTTTCATTGTATTATCCATGCTAGTTTAATTTTCTTTTTTTAGTTTTCTTCTTGTGTGTTTGATAAACCTTAAGAAAAACCAAAAATTAGTTAGTTTAATTTCCATGCTTGTAGTAGAATTAAAATGAAAAACCCAAAAAGATTTATCGTTCTTCTTCTTACTTGTTGGCAGCTTTCCCGTGTAAATAGTTTTCTTTTCTTTTCTTTTCTTTGGGGGCCGAGAGTAGAAGACCATATTGAAAATGTTTAGTGGCTCGCATATGCATGATTGTTTATTTAACTTAGAGCCCATATTACTTGTCTTCTCTCTTGAGTTGAATGCTCGCAGATTCCAGCTTGGTCCAATGCACATGCACTATAATTATTATACACATCGTTCGGTCGTGCAAGTGAAAGGCAATAATGACGATATATGATGGACTTATTGAGATGCGAAAAGTTGGTATGAACTCGACCTCTCTTGTTTTTTTAAATATGATGAGTTCATCGTTTCTGATTCAGCTTATTATGAGGTAAACATATTTGCAATGACATTTAGAGATTATAGTTGCTTGTGCCATGCTTGGTTAGCTATGAGTTATAATGGTTTACCTTGCGTGCCAACATGCTATTAGAATGATTATGATGTGGTATGATGGGATGGTATCCTCCTTTGAATGAATTGAGTGACTCGGCTTGGCACATGTTCACGCATGTAGTTGAAACAAATCAACATAGACTTCATGATATTTATGTTCATGGTAGATTATATCCTACTCATGCTTGTATTTGGTGTGAATTAATTTTAATGCATGTTCATGATTGTTGTCACTCTCTCAGTTGGTCGCTTCCCAGTCTTTTGCGAGTACATTCAAAAGTACTCACTGGCTTGTCCCTGGCTATTGTCTTGGCCTGATTTCTTGCATGGAGAGGAGCGTTGCGATGACAGCCCGGAACCTATGCAATGACGATAGCAGCCTCGCGAAGATAGGAGTTATCCAGGTCAGCTGTTCCTGTGGGAAGTGGAGTCCCATAGACACTGATGAACCACAATGTCAGGACCCCGACTCGATGTCACATCGATATAGCCTGTAGCACCTCATATCACTTTGCGGCCTCACGCACGGTATCCCCACGGGTGTCGCCTTACCTTTTCCCGGGACCGTTTGCGCCTTTTGGCTCACGTATATGATAGTGTCGCTAACATCCATATGATAAGGAGCCCGGGCTGACATGACTAGTCGTAAACCCAAAGTGGCACAGACTTACAGGGACAGGCATCCATGACCCAGCATCGAACGTGTCGGTCATCAGCGAGTGAATCCAGGCTGTAGCACTGGGCTAGCAGGACTCCGGTGAACCGGGCTGTAGCGGGCTAACAGGACTCTGGTATTCATCGCGTGACATTTCCCCGAAGGGACAGACACAAGAACGAAGAAGGACACATGCCGGCCAGCCTAAGTGTTTCGGAGCAGTAGCAAGCTACCATGGCTCAGTGGAAACACTAGGAGACATTTCCCGGTAAGAGAGGCTACTAAAGATAAACAACTAGATGGTCAGATCCCACACATACCAAGCATTTCAATAACATACACACAATATGCTCGATATGTGCAAATACAACATGGCATCACAACATGACTCTACAAATCAAGTATTTTAATCAATGGGCTCCGAGGAGCGAGATATTACAAACATGGGTCTCATGACCCAACATTCAGAGCATACAAATCAAGCACAAGCGGAAGCTATCATGTCTGAGTACAGACATCTATAAATGAAAAAGGCTGAGAAGCCTGACTATCTACCAAATCCTGCCGAGGCACAAGATCGTAGCTGAGGTAACAAGCTAAACGTCGAAGACCACGCGGAAATACTAGTGAGACTGAAGTCTCTCTGCAAAAACATAAAATAGGCAAACGTGAGTACAAATGTACCCAGCAAGACTTACATCAGAACTATCTACGTATGCATCATTATCAACAAAGGGGATGGTGGGGTTTAACTGCAGCAAGCCAGCTTTGACTCGGTGGCTATCCTAAACTACGACTGCAAGCGACTCTTTTGAGGTGGCGCACACGAGTCCACATATTCACCATATCAATACACCACTATGGAACCGCTCCCGTCTCCCTACGAGAACGCCATCCATAGCACTCACGCTTATCTTGCGCATTTTAAAGTATCCACTTTCACTTGTCTATGAACTGATATAAGCAACCCAGAAGTCCTTTTCCGCGGACACGGCTATTCGAATAGATGATATTAACCCTGCAGGGGTGTACTTCTTCATACATGTTTCCACCACTTAGCGTCTGCACACGACATGTGCTCGGCAGACTTCAAGCGAAAGCCGACGTGGGTGTAGACCACGACCTACCTAAACACTCAAGTCTCTAGTCCAGGTTTATCGCCTATTCGGGTTCCATCCATGAGGAGATCCGGCCGGAGTTTCGCTCACAGCCCCAAACGATGTGAACAGGGTTCCGTGACACCAA
>NC_041386.1:654338724-654375156 GCF_002162155.2 Triticum dicoccoides | reverse complement strand
GGCTGGTGGGCTGCACGGGTGAGGCCAGGTAGGCTTTACTCTTTTTATTTTTTTTTCTCTCTGTTTTGTTTTAACTCTGTTTTCTATTTTGCAGGTTTGTTTTGAATTTGGTTTTGAAACCAATTCAATTTATTTTGCCTCTGACAATATTTTTAGGAGCTAAAAGAATTAAAACAATGCTCCACAAAAATATTTCAGAATTATTGGACCTATATTTATTTAACAGTAGATATAAGTCCAATTCAAATGGCTATGATTTAAATTCAAAGTCCCAAAAATAAATCCTTAAAAATGTTCAATATTTTGGTTGGGACCAGAACCCTTACCAAAAATTATCAAACATTTAAGAAGAGCCTTTTGGAGCAATGAATAAGATTTCTAGGGTTTTTGCCCCTCTTTTATTTAGGGTTTTGAGGCTTCCAATATTCCTCAGTTCAAGTTTCAAAAATATAGACATGATGCACACATGAAGCTAACCTAGAGCAATGCCTGAAGCTAGGGATGTGACAACTCACCCCCACTAAACAAGAATCTCGTCTCGAGATTCAAGCGTAGGGTAAGGTGAAAGGGGAACGCAAACTAGCATAATCTTCACGATCCAGTTGCACTTCAAATGGACGTTGATTCGTTCACCACCATTGTCTCGAAGTCTTGCTCTGAGAACTCCAACTAACATGACAACGAGAGGAAAAGAGAGACCCTGAAAGAATGGTTCTTCTTGAAGATCGAACAACTCAGGATTAACTCACGGAATGAGACATAGCAACATCTCTCGAGCTGAGAGGCGAAGCACACATCCATAGGAATGGAGTGAAGCAGATGACGAAGGTTCACTAGGTAGACAACGATTCCACACCTAAGAAGGTGGTGAACGGTTGTCAACGTAGCGAGGAGTTGAGTTGCCATGATACCACGACGAAACATCCTGGAGGGGGGTGATTCGTAGATTATTATCTTAAGTGGCAAAAAGAATTACCTTTGATATAGAGATCGTTAAGACTCTCTATATCAGCCTAAGGCAAATCACAGCAATCGATTGGCGGGGGTCGGTAGAATGGCATACTCGGACTTGGATGATGTGGATTACATTGTTGAAGACAACGTAGTGGATGAATTTGCTTATCACCGGAAATGGAAGAGACCCATGGTAGAATGGCACATTGGCGGTGCAAGCTGGGAACAAAATGCAAATGCTGGGAATGATTCTAGTAACTGGGGAAGAACCCAATAATAGAGAGTGAATTCACTGTTTGAAAAGGTCATAGCTTTGCCGAGGAGACTGAGAGCAAACCCAGCTAGTGCCGATGATAACACGTAGCGCTTGTGCGTGCTCTCAAGAACTTGAGCATTTCCACATTCATCAAGGTTTTACCAATATCCGTGTCAAGGATCCTGGCAACACAACTTGCTACCACGATGAATGATGATGGATGATGCAGATGCAAAGGAAGATAACACTTCTCAGATTTCATCTTAGCGAGGCCAAGGAAATAAAATCTGGATGATCGACCGAGAGACATTTAGCACTCCGCTTCTAATGTTCTTCTTGATGTGCTAGTGTACCCATTCATAGATATGGTTTGATATCTAGAACATCAAGTAAAAGGTCGGACTTCGGAACACAGAAATCCATAGGGCAACTAGGGAGTAAATCCTACGAAATCCCTATGGGGAGGTGGCCAACTTCCTCAAATCAAGATACTACAATATTAGGTCTCCCGGCTGGGTGTGTTGGCCACGACATCCACTTTACCGGTTATTGCGCGACCAATATTATGATTCTTGGGAAATATTCCAACCATCATATCTGCCTGAGATTCAGATCTGGTTGGTGTCAGGATATTCCAGACTCATCGAGTCCAGGAAGAAAAACGGAAGTTTGCAACACGAATCGACGAGATGACGTTGCGAGATTCTCGGGGAATGAACTACGATAGCAAGCTCCAAAACATGAGCTGGTTCCGCTACAACATGTGAACACGTTGTCCCAGACAAGCATGCCCACATGGTAGTCTTACAATAAAACACTACCGAGTTCTGGTTGGGAACCATCAGCGAGGATATCGAAGTTCTTTCATAAGTCCGGATTAGCTCTTATGAAGGAACTCCTTCTCCTTGAACAAATCAATCAGTGGCTTGGTGTGCTAGGGATACATATAGATTGAAGGTTGCAAGTCTTCAAACCACAGCATTCTTCGCACGTGTGCATGACTGATTTGGAATGATTCCAAAGAAAGCAACATTGACTTTCTCGAATCCACGGCGGCAACTTGCATCAGATGCACATGAATTAAAGGAAGTCACTACCTTCATCCAAACATATGCTTCATGAGCTAGCATGAACAAATGCTTTCAAAAGTTTCCAACACTAACTTAATGTTCAACAAAATCATGGAGGAGATAAGGATGTTGTCAATGGGCTCAACAACAATTCATCTAGGTTTCCTTTTAAACGGAATTCCATAGTTAAGTGAACACGGTGATAGCATTGGTCAGACCAAAGATGTAATGGTGTATGCTCGAGGGATCAACCACGAATAAGACAACATTACGAGCATCGTTGGTACTGATTTGATTTGACGATAGCCCACACTCAAATCAAAGGATTGATAAGACAATAGGTCCAGCAACTGATCACAAGGACCAATCGATGAAGATATCATCTTTCTTCAACACACACTACACAAGAATATCCCTTTGGAACGAACTAAGTCAGGCAAGCTTTTATCTTCCAACCCTCCAAGTTGTCGTTTAGCTTAACCAACTAGCTCAGGGATATCTAACACCGATTCTTGGAGAGAAGGTGGTTCACAAGAAACCAACTTGATCACGAACTCAACATAGCGGTCAGGTGACAACCCGGTAACACCTCCAAGAAGATATTTGGAAAGTCACGAACCACCGGTATGTTACTAAGCTCGAGAACAATCTTGCTTTTGAGGGCAAGACGATATGATCAAATGAGTGAGGACTTGACAAGATCCGAACTCACCAATCGAAGGGTGCACCGAAATAAGGACTAGGTAGCACGATCAGTCTTAGAAGGATGATTCATACCAACACGCTAAGAATGAAATTATTATCCTTTAACTACCAAGCAACAGAGTTGCTAGCAGTATTGATTTCACACATCACAATTCATTTGTCGGTATTCCGGTTGCATCAACACGAGGGCCGAGGAATGAACAGTGATGGCAAGAAGTGTCACTGTACCAAGAGTTCATGGGATGGTGTGCAATTCCTATAACAATCTCGATATAAAATATGTAATACTCCAAGGTAGAGCAGAACCAAAAGCTGGATTGGCATTTGATCTGCGGAATACAACTACTTTGACCCAATCCTAGATATGGAAGAGGTACCGGAGTTTGTTTCTCCTAGTCATTCCGGAATAGAATGGCTTGACAGACCACAAGAGTCATAGGCATCGATGAACGAACGCACGCATACTCTTGACTATCAATTGATAGACGAGGGTCAGAATGCAACTAAAGAGAACAACTCAAAGGAACATATAACTTTCTGAGTTGTGGATGCATAGATTAGTATGTCGAACCAAGTTCAACATATTTCTTCCGGATAACCCATGCAGAAAGGTAGAACTGGCAGAGTCACGATTTATGAATGGAGAACTCCTCAAGAGTACTCTAATTGTGATTTTTTTTTTGATCCAATAAACATCTGCCATAAGTAGTTCATGGTATTTGGAAGAAGAAGATACCACGGACTTCAAGGACTATCGCAAAGGTTACTAATATCCTAAAGGCACTAGCAATTACTATCCACATGAAGTAGGTAGAGTGAATCTCGGGTTCAGAACCCAGGAGTAGAATACCTACTACTAGGTAGCATCACGGGATGCTTCCGAGAATAAAGGCCAGAATCTTCACACTAGGACACAAATCATGGCTAGACCACTAGATGATCCCCTAAGCACTTAGGGTCATAATAATAATTCCAACATATATGTCGAGGCAATAATTACCTCAACGCACCGATTAGTGTGGTTAATCTGGCCCATGGGAACATCGGAAACAGAAGGAAGGGATTTGCAAATGCATCGGACTATTTAGAAACCTGGGATGACTCGGACAGCATAACGGCTATAATTGCTCAAAAAGATTTGAGACAATCACAAAAATGGTGGCATAACCACTCAGAAGCACAATATCAAGGTTCCGAGATCAACAATTAACATACGGAAGTAGTAGGAACTGAACTGAGACTTAAATCCAACAATCTTATAAGTCTACTGATTAGTAACACGTGATCCTAATAGAAAGAAGAGATAGCCTAGTTCTTAATCCCCGCAGGAAAGATAAGATAACTCAGATCAGAAGGGCATGAGGTATAAGGAGTAAAAAGAGCCTTACGTTCCATTCCACAATCAATTCCCTTATATAACTAAAGAATTCCTAGACTCAACTTCGACCAGTTTGGCTTGGTAATCCTACAGGCAGTCAAGCTCTGATACCAACGCTGTCAGGACCCCGACTCGATGTCACATCGATCTAGCCTGTAGCACCTCAAATCACTTTGCGGCCTCACGCACGGTATCCCCACGGGTGTCGCCTTACCTTTGCCCGGGACCGTTTGCGCCTTTTGGCTCACGTATATGATAGTGTCGCTAGCATCCATATGATAAGGAGCCCGGGCTGACATGACTAGTCGTAAACCCAAAGTGGCACAGACTTACAGGGACAGGCATCCATGACCCAGCATCGAATGTGCCGGTCATCAGCGAGTGAATCCAGGCTGTAGCACTGGGCTAGCAGGACTCCGGTGAACCGGGCTGTAGCGGGCTAACAGGACTCTGGTATTCATCGCGTGACATTTCCCCGAAGGGACAGACACAGGAACGAAGAAGGACACATGCCGGCCAGCCTAAGTGTTTCGGAGCAGTAGCAAGCTACCATGGCTCAGTGGAAACACTAGGAGACATTTCCCGGTAAGAGAGGCTACTA
Source organism: Triticum dicoccoides (assembly GCF_002162155.2). Lineage (NCBI taxonomy): Eukaryota > Viridiplantae > Streptophyta > Magnoliopsida > Poales > Poaceae > Triticum > Triticum dicoccoides. The sequence continues at coordinate 654,370,192 of NC_041386.1, read as the reverse complement.
AAGATAAACAACTAGATGGTCAGATCCCACACATACCAAGCATTTCAATAACATACACACAATATGCTCGATATGTGCAAATACAACATGGCATCACAACATGACTCTACAAATCAAGTATTTTAATCAATGGGCTCCGAGGAGCGAGATATTACAAACATGGGTCTCATGACCCAACATTCAGAGCATACAAATCAAGCACAAGCGGAAGCTATCATGTCTGAGTACAGACATCTATAAATGAAAAAGGCTGAGAAGCCTGACTATCTACCAAATCCTGCCGAGGCACAAGATCGTAGCTGAGGTAACAAGCTAAACGTCGAAGACCACGCGGAAATACTAGTGAGACTGAAGTCTCTCTGCAAAAACATAAAATAGGCAAACGTGAGTACAAATGTACCCAGCAAGACTTACATCAGAACTATCTACGTATGCATCATTATCAACAAAGGGGATGGTGGGGTTTAACTGCAGCAAGCCAGCTTTGACTCGGTGGCTATCCTAAACTACGACTGCAAGCGACTCTTTTGAGGTGGCGCACACGAGTCCACATATTCACCATATCAATACACCACTATGGAACCGCTCCCGTCTCCCTACGAGAACGCCATCCATAGCACTCACGCTTATCTTGCGCATTTTAAAGTATCCACTTTCACTTGTCTATGAACTGATATAAGCAACCCAGAAGTCCTTTTCCGCGGACACGGCTATTCGAATAGATGATATTAACCCTGCAGGGGTGTACTTCTTCATACATGTTTCCACCACTTAGCGTCTGCACACGACATGTGCTCGGCAGACTTCAAGCGAAAGCCGACGTGGGTGTAGACCACGACCTACCTAAACACTCAAGTCTCTAGTCCAGGTTTATCGCCTATTCGGGTTCCATCCATGAGGAGATCCGGCCGGAGTTTCACTCACAGCCCCAAACAATGTGAACAGGGTTCCGTGACACCAAACGGGCGCCCGGTATACCCGGCCACGTGCCTACCGCATCACAGCCCACCCCTACGGTCAGCGCTGTCCACGGCCTCTAGCATACTACAAACACCAGAAACTACTTGCAACTCCTGGACAGAGGACAAGGGTGAATAAGAAGTCGAGCGGGGTCATATTTCAGGGCCCAATGTATGGTAGTAGCTGAATCATGGATCACAAACACAGAACTCAGTTCCTGAGGACGGCTGCAATGAGACAACCCACCATGTACTCCTACATGGCCTCTCACCGCTACCTTTACCAAATCGTGTTCACACACTTAGCTCACACACAGTAGGACATGTTCACATGCCTCTGATTCATCCCCGATGAATCAGACCTGACTCAACTCTAAGCAGTAGCAGGCATGACAAACAAGCATGAATGAGTAGGCACAACAGGGCTCAAACAATTCCTACTCATACTAGTGGGTTTCATCTATTTACTGTGGAATGACAGGTCATGCAAAGGATAAAGGGGTTCAGCTACCGCAGCAAGTAACAGATGAATCGGGGTTGTCCTAATGCAGTAAAAGAGAGCAGGAGCGAGAGAGTAGGATTGTATCGGAATGAACAAGGGGGTTTTGCTTGCCTGGCACTTCTGAAGATAACATTGAGTCTTCATCAGTGTCAACGATCACATCATCGGTACACGTCTATCGAGAGGGGACAATTACCGGCAAATACAGAAAAACACGATCAATGCAATGCACAATATGATACATGATCATGACATGGCAAAATGAATGTGTTTTGGGCTAATGCAACTAAAACCAGATTAAATGAAGTTGGTTTGAATATAAAATTCAAATTCAAACTCCATATGTGATTAAATAAATGCCCTTTAATTGATTTGTGCTAAACAGCACCTATAAGTTGTTCTAACATGCATGAAAATGGTACAGATGGATTCCTTGAATTTTTCTGGTAATTTTTCATATATAAATTATTTAATTTGGAGTTACGGTTAATTTTCTATGATTTTTAGAAGTTTTGGTTATTATCTGAAATTTATAAATCATTTTTGATTTATTTTAATTCCAGAAACAAATACTGCGTCAGCATGACGTATTAGTGACTTCAGCAGGTCAACGTGGCTGGTCCAGGTCAAACCTGGCCAGTGGGTCCCATCCGTCAGTGACTAACCTAACTAATCTAATTTAGTTAGTGGCCTGGGGCCCATTGTCAGTGTCTATTAAACTAACTAATATTTAGTTAACACTAATCCTAGCCTAATTAGCCGGGCGGGCCCGCAGGTCAGTGAGAGAGAGGGGGGGGTCAAACCGGGCAGTGGGGTCAACCCACGCCGGTCATCGCGTCAGCGGTCGCCGGCGTTTAGCCGCCGGCGAGTCCAGACGCGGCGGAGGGCTCGGAAACGAGCCACATGGCATCGTTTCGGCCGTGGTTTGTTGCATTCGAACGCGCGCAGTGGCGCGCATCTAGTGGTGGCGGTGACAGGTGCTGGGGTGGCCGGAAAGGTGGTCGGCGACGAGGTTTGGCGGCGGCAGCAGCTCGGGCAATCCTGGGGTGGCGCTATAGAGCACTAGAGGAGAGACCGAAGGGCGCTGCGGGCTCCTGGGAGGGCGGCGAACATGGTGACGCGCTCAGGCGCACGCTGGGATGGCCCTGGCCACGGCAATGACATGGCACGGCGGCGGCAAGCTCGGCCGTGGTCGGAAGATGGAGCTAGGGGACGGGAACAGAGGGGGCGAGCAAAGAGGAGGCAGCAGGAGCTCACAGGGAGACCGATGAGGTGGTCAGCGAGCTCGGGGGCGTCTTCGGTGCTGCGAATCGAACGGCGGCGATCGCCGGCCGTGGCGATGAAGATGGCGGTGATGGCGTGGCTTCAGGGCACCCGGCGTCGCGTGCGTCGTGGTAGAGCTTCCCGGATCCAAGGCGGAGCTCGTGGCCTAACTGGCTGGGCGTGGGGATGCTGGTGGCTCCGGTGGTACTCGTCGGCGGTCTCGGTGCATCCGGGGATGAGCGAGGGAGAGAGACAGAAGAGGGAGAGAGGATGCAGCGAGTGAGGGAAAGGAGAGAGGGGACACGGGGCGTCGTCGTGGCGCGAATTAGGACGAAGGGCGGCCTCCAGCGCGAAGCAGGAGGTGGCCGGGGCTCTCGGGCGCGCGCCACGCCTCGCCTCTGCCTACTGGCAGAGGAAGACGACGAGCGGCGAGGTAGATGGGCTGGGCTGGGCCGCGGGAGAAGCTAGGCTGGCTGGTGGGCTGCACGGGTGAGGCCAGGTAGGCTTTACTCTTTTTATTTTTTTTTCTCTCTGTTTTGTTTTAACTCTGTTTTCTATTTTGCAGGTTTGTTTTGAATTTGGTTTTGAAACCAATTCAATTTATTTTGCCTCTGACAATATTTTTAGGAGCTAAAAGAATTAAAACAATGCTCCACAAAAATATTTCAGAATTATTGGACCTATATTTATTTAACAGTAGATATAAGTCCAATTCAAATGGCTATGATTTAAATTCAAAGTCCCAAAAATAAATCCTTAAAAATGTTCAATATTTTGGTTGGGACCAGAACCCTTACCAAAAATTATCAAACATTTAAGAAGAGCCTTTTGGAGCAATGAATAAGATTTCTAGGGTTTTTGCCCCTCTTTTATTTAGGGTTTTGAGGCTTCCAATATTCCTCAGTTCAAGTTTCAAAAATATAGACATGATGCACACATGAAGCTAACCTAGAGCAATGCCTGAAGCTAGGGATGTGACACACAAACCGCTTCCGCCATCAGCCACTAGAAACCTTGTGTTGTACTCATAGGCCAGAATGGTCTTGTACTACATATTATGTATTTTGCTTGGAGTTTCTGTATCAAGTTGGTGTCTCATCAGCTAACAGTAATCATGGGGCCGATGAGCAGAAGGGACATTTTCTGGGAAGTTAATATCCTGGAAAACCGGTCGCGACAGTGCTCATACTCTTTCATTGTATTATCCATGCTAGTTTAATTTTTTTTTCTAGCTTTCTTCTTGTGTGTTTGATAAACCATAAGAAAAACCAAAAAAATTAGTTAGTTTAATTTCCATGCTAGTAGTAGAAATTAAAATGAAAACCCAAAAAGATTTCTTGTTCTACTTCTTGCTTGTTGGGAGCTTTCCCGTGTAAATAGTTTTATTTTCTTTTCTTTCCTTTGGGGGTCAAGAGTAGAAGACCATATTGAAAACGTTTAGTGGCTCTCATATGCATGATTGTTGATTTAACTTAGAGCCCATATTATTTTGTCTTCTCTCTTGAGTTGAATGCTTACAGATTCCAGCTTAGTCCAATGCACGTGCACTATTATTATTATACACATTGTTCGGTCGTGCAAGTGAAAAGCAATAATGACAATATATGATGGATTGATTGAGATGAGAAAAGCTGGTGTGAACTCAACCTCTCTTGTTTTTGTAAATATGATGTGTTCATCGTTCCCGATTCAGCTTATTATGAAGTAAACATATTTGCAATGACATTTAGAGATCATAGTTGCTTGTGCCATGCTTGATTAGCTATGAGTTATAATGGTTTACCTTGCGTGCCAACATACTATTAAAATGATTGTGATGTGGTATGATGGGATGGTATCCTCCTTTGAATGAATTGAGTGACTCGACTTGGCACATGTTCACGCATGTAGTTGAAACAAATCAACATAGCCTTCATGATATTTATGTTCATGGTAGATTATATCCTACTCATGCTTGTACTTGGTATAAATTAATTTTAATGCATGTTCATGACCGTTGTTGCTCTCTCAGTTGGTCGCTTCCCAGTCTTTTGCTAGCCTTCACCTGTACTACGCGGGAATACTGCTTGTGCATCCAAACTCCTTAAACCCCAAAGTTGTTCCATATGAGTCCATCATACGTTCCTATATGCGGTATCTACCTGCCGTTCCAAGTAAATTTGTATGTGCCAAACTCCAAACCTTCAAACGAAATTATGTTTTGTATGCTCGAGCAGCTCATGTTTCGACTAGTGCTGCCTATATCTTCCATGCTATGTGGGCTATTCTCAAGAGGAGTGGACTCCGCTCCTCATTCACGAGAAAGGGCCGGTAACCGGGATGCCCAGTCCCATGATCCAAAAAGATGAAAGCAAATCAAATTAATTAAACAAAACTCCCCCAGGACTGTTGTTAGTTGGAGGCACTCGTTGTTTTAAGCAAGCCATGGATTGATGTTTGTTGGTGGTTGGGGGAGTATAAACCTTTACCATTCTTTTTCGGAACTACCTATAATGCATGTAGCATGGAAGATACAGCCATCTCATAGTTGTTGCGTTGACAGTGAAAGTATGCCGCTCAAAATGTTATTCAACCTCTATTTTAAAATCGAGCTCTGGCACCTCTACAAATCCCTGCTTCCCTCTGCGAAGGGCCTATCTATTTACTTTTATGTTGAGTCATCACCCTTCTTATTAAAAAGCACCCGCTGGAGAGCACACTGTCATTTGCATTCATTATTGTTGGTTTATATTGGGTATGACTTGACTGGATCTCTTTTATCATGAATTACAATGTTTAGTCAGTCCTTGATCTTTAAAGGTGCTCTGCATTTATGTTTTGCGGTCTCAGAAGGGGCTAGCGAAATGCCATTTTGTTATATCATGTTATGATTGTTTTGAGAAAGTGTAGTCATCCGAGTTCTATTATTACTAGATTACCCGTTGCGCCGATGGCGCAAGGGGCGAGAGCAAGGAAAGTATTGAAAAAGTGAACATAAATATATTTAGGGATAAATTGGAACACATGGATTATTCATGATACATAGTGTCCTAAGAAGCTTAGGATAGAATATTTACAATGCTATTAGGAAGGTAGATAGGCAGAGATACATCTTATAGGCATTATGAAGTGATGGACATTAGCCAGTGTGATTGGTGGATGTTTCATCGACGCTAAAGATTTGTTTAGGCAATTGTTCATAGTGGCTGCGATTGAATTTTTTTCATTGTTCATAGCAGAAATTCCTTCAACATCATCATCCAGGCTCCAATAGTACTTGTTTGATGATAATCTGATTATGTGGTTTGATGATAATCTGATTATGTGGCTGTATCACTGAGACGATCCACAACATATCTTACTTGCGACAAAATATGATTCAGATCATTGCTTTAGATGTTGATCCGACTGTGAAGTTGCTATCTATTATACAGTAAAGGTCCTTTGATGCCATGTGATCTCCACCGAGGCTATGGCACCAGCTGTTGCTAAAATAGTCTATTAGGTTGTGTTTTTCTTTCTACTGATGCTCAAGAGATTCACACTGTTGCTGGATCAGTTGCATCTTGTCGTAGTTTATGTCCTACAACACTTTACCGTGGATGCTTTTCATGTACTTGAGAGCTTCGTTTGCTAGTTGGTCTTCGGTTGATTGTCTTGGAAGAATTGTTGTCCAGTTGATGCTTGGAGAGATAGAAGTGAATAGTTGCTTCAAGACCGATTGCTCTTGCCTTCTGTTGAGTACACTGCATTTGGGAGGCCTAGCTGCTGCATCATAGCATCCAAAAGCACTTTTGTTGGGATTCTGATTTTTTTTCATCACGGTATGCTGATGAAAAAGAAGACAGTATGAGTAAACGTATATGCATCACGTGAGAAGATAATAAAATGATTCAGAGCAGCAAGGTTCTGGTTTTGTTGTAAGTGATGTTGTTCATTACTAAGAATTATTTTTGTCTTTCATGGAGCAGCATTAACACAATCAAATTATGGAAGTGGACATGAAGGTAACCATGTTTCTGCCTGATTTTGATGATACAGGTGGCATTTAAAGTCGAATGAAATCGTTTAGATGATGCAAATAGTACATTGACCTTTCTTTGTCTAAGAAGCTAAATTTTGTGTTATCTTGACTGACGTAGGGCATGACGCTGAGGCGCCGTGTTAGGAGCTAGGGTTCTGCCCGGTCTTGGCCGTAAGCTGTAGGGGAAGGAGGGAGGAGGGCGAGGGCTTGAGCGCGGCGGCCGGCGGCGTGGCGCCGTCCTGGCGCGTGTGGCGGCGGCGAAGGAAGGAGGCGGCTAGGGTTTAGGGTTCCGGCTCCTCTAGGAGCCGGGCAATAGAAATATTCTTATTGCTTAAATCTCAAAATAGTCTTACAAGTTGTACATATAACCACGATGTGGAATAAAAACTAAGATAACTTGCGGGCTAAGCTTGCCCGGTGGGCCTCCTACAGCCGTAGGTCCGGCCGGTCATAACATGCCGGATCTTGGCGTCCGTGTGGTGTTTGTTCACCAGCAAGAGACAGGACTGCTGCAGGTTTGTGTTCAACTCTATTAGGAAGATGAGCTCTAATTTCTCTCTTGGATCCCTCGTTGATTCTATGCTCATGTGTATGGGTCTATCGACCACGCCTATCATCTGTTGTTCCAAAGTTTGACCCAGTAAGGTCATACGAGAGGTGGAGCAAGTGGATCAACGGTGTTTGACCTAGTAACGTTGGCCGGCCCTGTAAACGGTGGTTGGATTTTTTTATTTTTTTTTTGCTTTAAGCCTATTTGTCATCGCATCTATGCATTAAAAAGAAATAAAAAGAAACTTTTTTAGTATGATGTGCTTATAATGCAGGTTCTATGTTACAGGCTTTGTACCTATCTTAGAATGTGCGTATTTTGTATTAGGACTATCTCATGTATATGCATTATATCGGATTTATTATAATAAAAGAACTGCAATAGACAAGCAAACACAGTCAATCTGTAGCCCACAAGTATTATCTTAGAAGATAATACCATGGATAATGTATTCCCCGTCAGCTTAGTGATCCTCTTTCGTGGATATTTAGGTGCTGAACAAATATGGTTTAGAAAGAGAAATAAGTACTAAAAAAGATAGTAGTAAGTAATACTTTTTCTCTTTGTGCTAACTTACCTTTTTGCTGATGATCCTACTGTTGCTAGTGTGTGAAACTGTCTGTTTCTTTCCATCTTTGGATCTGCCAGCACTAACACAGATAATGTCAGATTCTGAACCTGCATCATCTCTTCTTCTTTGGTAGTCCCTTGCTGCAAGAAAACAACAAGGCGGTTACAGCAGAAAACAACAACTCTTCTTCTGAACCCGCAACTTGTGAACTTAAACAACAAGGTGCCGAGGAATGCTGCTATTATATAAGACCAAAACATATAGTAGTTAACATTAGGCAGAGTCATCGGGTGCATATTCCATTAGTATACCTGCATATACCGATAGATGATAAAAACTTTGAGAATAATAGGACTTTCAGCTCGTTCAAAGTAAAGTAGGACACATGCATATATTGTCTTTCAAGTACCAGGAAAACAGAACAAATGGAAACAAACATCGATGTAGCAATCGCTTATTCAGGTGCAGCGTAAGAACCATATACGCAACAATGAGCGGTGGTTTTATTAAAGTAGATCAGTCGTTTGGGAAAACATACCATGCCGTCGCTCAAGTTTCACTTGGAGCGGGTGAGAATCCAATCCACCCGAGGAATCGACCTGCCGATGTGCTGCTTAGAAGCAATGGAGTATATCTTGCAGGTGGTATCGCCGCTTGGATGCAGATGAACAAAAAATTGGATGATTTTCTTATATGTAATCAGAATCTTCTTTCACACCTATGAAGATGACTTGCCCAAAAGTCTCAGAATTACACAGGAAGTTGTGCATCTCATATTCATATGGTTTATTCATGCACAAGCACCTTGCGTTGGCATCTTGCTGTCATAATAAAAATCTGAAACTTTGCCATCTAACATAAACTATAACATTATTGTGCAGACGTTTCAGAGATATATATTTGGTCACAAAGCATCTCTTTTCTGTTGATTCGAAGTCCAATATTTCATTATCAATTTCCCAAATACGCACCTTGGTTTAGTTTCAGTATCACATAATGTGGCACCATCAGTTGTAAAGCAAATTCGCAGATCAATAAGTCCAAAGGGAATAACGGGTAAAAAAGATGAAAAATCCAATCAGGCCTAGCAAGTAAATCGACGTCTATGTACTTGGCAGTAGCCACCTAGGGAAAGAGAAGGATGAACTAAAAGCCTAGCAATATAAGCATAATGGAACGAAATCTTAGCATGTAGTCAACCATAGCCTGGCAAGGGATATGATTATGGTGTGCGTTATTTTCTTTCAAGTAGAGCACATTTAATTTAGCAAACATATTGCAACATGAATGGTATGCGGAGAAATGTAGTCACAACAATTCTGAAAACAAGCAAAAGAGGAACCCATCAAAATGCGGCAAAAAACACTGAAATCTACTTTTGTAAAGAATTAACCTCATCAATATTGTATCCAGAAGTAAGGTCACGGTGTGTCTGATCATTGGCTTCTACAAAACCGGAATCTTTCACAAAGGCTTTTAAATCTTCCATATCTGCATTAAGACAAGCAAATGTTAAGAAACCTGCGCATTTCAGCCTAGTTCTTAGCCTCCATAAAAAGAAATATGACAAATAATGTTGATGGATAGTCCTTCTTTTGCTTGGGAGCTCTTACAGAGTTAAATTAGAGGTACTTTTATATATATGATGTGCACCCAACTCTATCTCGACCATTGCCCGCTGCCGAACTTGCACACGAAAAATCTGACAAATTTTCTTATTCTTCTCCTGCCTCATGCAACAAATCCGACCAAGCTACAACTTGGTTGTAGCTAACCTGGAGAGGGACACCATAGCACCATCAGAAAAGAGAGGCCATTTGTACTACAATGCAACTCGGTGATGGAATCAACCGTGAGTCCGTGACCTAAACACTACGTGCATAAGAAAAAAATTAGGAAGCCATCAATTATTAGGATGAGCTCAGTTCACCATGGAAAGATGAGGAAAAGTGGAAGAAATAGCTCATCTATGTTGGTGTCTCCTACAGAATAGGGACCCGTCCTCGATCTCTCCTCTTCCGGCAGCCGCTACTATCTGTTACCATCTTTCTTTTTAGACAATGATTGCATAAGTAAGTCTGAAACTAAAGAGGTGCCAACCATAGAACCAGGATCTACTGTAATTTTTTTCCTTTTCACCTATTTGTAGATACACTTTTTTAGTAAGACGAGAACCTGACCGAATAAAGTTAATGACAGGCTGAAATAGCCGAATTGTAGGGAATATTTCTATAAGTACTTGACAGGACTAAGTGTGTAATTCAGAGTCCAACAATGTAAACTGAAGAAAGTACTATATTTACAATCCATAATGTACTCATATCATTCTCTAGTTTGGCAAATACAAGTTATATGTTCTTTCACCATCTAGGCAGACCAATCAACCACAATTTGACGCTTAAAGAATTAATTACAAAGAGGATTTTGAGTGGCGACGATAGCAAATAACTCACCTGAGAATACAAATTGAAGTGTAGCTCGCACAGGGCTGGACAGGTGCTTGGTAGAGGACCCAGTTTTGGTTATCTGGATCATGAAACACTAACTTATCAAATTTAAGCTGAAAATAATTGGGCTTATTAAAGAAACATAGCAGAAAGGTAAGTGGACGCATCCAGTGTTATCATGGGCACGTTTTTCCTTTGCGCCTAGGGGAGTCGTGTTGATGTTAGTTAATAACTAACAATAAGCATTTATGTTGTGCGAATGGGATGAAATGACACATCATTATGATCTCACCGAATAAGGCAGATGTACGTATCCTTCCACGGAAAGTCCACGGTTAAAAAACTGGTCCCAGAAAACTGCATTCTGCTAGACTTCCTTGGACTGTCATACAATCCCCTCCACTGTACTGATCATCCTTTAAACTGTTTTGACCTGCGAAATAACGGTTATAGATTGGCAAAGACTGCACAAGCTATAATATGACATATAAGGAAAATAAAAATGACATACTATCTGATAAGAGAGCATAAAGGAAGCACAAGAAGAGTAGTATGCCTTTTGGAAGAAATAGATTTAGCATAAAGGGAGAATGAACAAGCAAGTCGCAAGATCACGTTCTTCACATGGAAATTAGAGGGGCCAAAGAATGCATCTCATATTCATCCGAGGACAAAGCTTTGCTAGCATAATCATTGTGCAGTAGTATTTTCATCAAAAAAATCCATTTACTAACTACTATATGTAGCTCAGGTTTTGACAGATATATCAGTGTCGTGGTATTATACGCAATCCACTGCCAAAAGGTTACACTATTTTTCTACCAAGATTTTTCACAAAGTAAATATCTGCCCTTTTTAGATGGTACTTCGACATGTAGCATCTTACTCTAATACTGAGTGGTTAACGTGCTTCCTTGCTCAAAATATACAATTGCACTATTAGTGGTAGCACTGGCTACTATAAGTCATTTTCATGTAATCCCTTAAGACTGAATCAATGACCAGTGTATACGAATCTCGATTCGAGATCCGAGCAATACAAAATCATGACTATGATCTGTTCTGCATACATATATAGTGCATGCTACTGATATTTATTGTAGTGACTGTACCTATTTCTTTTTAAATCTACATATCCTAATACGTACTGAATGTGCGATTTATTTTTTTATTTTTATTGAAAACCCCCATATATTAATTTGGTAAATTAAGATTCTTACAATCGTTCATTACAAAAGCAGTTACACATGGCGGAACACTATTACATAAGAGGCCATCGGACCTACTGTCAAAACTGAATTTTGCAATCTCGTGCGCCACCTTATTTGCCCGCCTATCAATCTTCGCGATCTTATAATCCTTTATGAGTTTTGATACGCTCAACGCCTCCATTTTCAGATCCGCAAAAGGAACCTTTCAATGGAATCTCTAGTGCGATTTAGCACCGACTTAACTACAAATTTGATTAAGTTCATCATCATGAATGTGGTTGCCACCGCACGCATCAGCCGGTCGATCACCAGATATTACTATGATTAGCTTTAACAAAGGGGCGAACAGTTTAATTAGTGGCCAGCTTAACAAGAATCTAATTAATCCATGGCATTCATCCCCTAAGATACATCCAGCAGTTGTGAAGAAGCAAATACACTCACTGAAGTTCTTGGTTACTTGAATTTAAACTACAAAATTGTACCAAGATGGAGAGGAGAAGTGGTGAGAAAGAAAATACCTACAGCAGCCATAGACAGCAGGAACACTAAAAACGTGAATTAATTTAGAGAGGAAAGGGATTGGAAAGAGGAACTCACAGGGGGAGGTGCAACCAGAAGAGGTGGGGAAATATCAGAATATGGTACAACTCATTGTGACTACTTTGTTGTGTTGTTTTTTATTTTTGGAAGATCTCATGGACAAAGAATCATCTCCAATTTCATGTTGATGTGCTTCAAGCTCCACACAAATTATGAACAAAATTACATCTCACACAACTAAGAAATAAAGAGAGGACAATACTTTCACCTTGGCTTGAATCGTCAAACTGGTCGTGGTGACGCCGCCCATGTATAGAAGCACGCTTGGACAGTTGGCAAATACACTCTCACTGAAGTTCTTGGTTACTTGAATTTAAACTACAAAATTATACCAAGATGGAGAGGAGAAGTGGTGAGAAAGAAAATACCTACAGCAGCCATAGACAGCAGGAACACTAAAAACGTGAATTAATTTAGAGAGGAAAGGGATTGGAAAGAAAAACTCACTGGGGGAGGTGCAACCAGAAGAGGTAGGGAATCACTTGCGACGAGGCGTGCCGGCTGCTGCTCCCCTCCTCCTGCCGATTCCGGATCGAGGCCGCGCTCCTCGGCTCGAGCTCCTCCTGCAAAGGCCGGATCGAGGCCGACGGGCGCCTACAGAGCACGGGGCGGACGCATCTGGGCCACCACACGGCATGGACGAGGCGTGGCTGGCTGCTGCCCTGCTCCCCTCGTCCTGCCGAGTCGCCCCTCGGCTCGAGAACAAGGTGGCCAGGGCGACGAGGCGGAGAAGGAGGGGTGGGAGGTGGCCGGTGGCCGGTGAGGGCGAGAAAGGAGAGGCGGCGGCGGGGAGAAACCGGCTAGGTCTCGCTGCTGCCCGCTCGCTTCTCCTTTTTCTTTTCTTTGGCTGCTGCTCGCCGTTGGCCTCTCCCTGGCTCCTGGCTCGCTGGTCGTCCCCACGCCGCCGGTCTCCCCTGCACCTCCACCAACCTTGAAGACCCTGCTTCCCCTCCTCACCCATGGGGACGACCAGCGCTGAATCTAGAACCACCGCGAGCAATGACCTGGAGGGGCTAGAGTGGGGAGGAAGAGGAGAGACAGCGGTGGCGCAGGAGAGAGAGGATGAAGATGGGGAGAGGCGGCGACGGCGGCTTGGAGGGAGATCGAGGAGGAGGAGGGAGGGTCGCGTGGGGGCGTGGGTGGGGAAGCGCTAGGTTTTTACCGGGCGTTCGCCCGTGACTCTCCTCTCTCACGCAGGCACGGGAAAAACGCAATACAATGCTGGGTCCAGCAAGCAAATCAGACCCACCTATCATTGATATAGAGCAAAATGATGATGTAAAGAAGGACGGACGGCTGGGCCTTTGCCACCACCGTAAAAAGTACATTTCGTGGTGAATCGAACGAACCAGAACTACCACGCGATGCAGGCAGCTCAGGATGGCGGGTAGTGTAGCTGAATTTATATGTTCAATTGCTCGCTAGCTGATTATGCTATTGATATGAGTAACTGTGAGACCTGGGTGTTATTATGAGTATGGTTAGTTCATAATATTTGCTGAAACCTGAATGATGGCTTTGCATGTTTACAACAACAAGAGCAAACAGAGTTTGTAAAAGTTTTTCTTTATCACTTTCAGTTTATCAGCTGAATTGCTTGAGGACAAGCAAAGGTTTAAGCTTGGGGGAGTTGATACGTCTCCAACGTATCTACTTTTCCAAACACTTTTGCCCTTATTTTGGACTCTAACTTGCATGATTTGAATGAAACTAACCCAGACTGACGTTGTTTTCAGCAGAACTGCCATGATGTTGTTTTATGTATAGAAAACAAAAGTTCTCGGAATGTCCTGAAAATCCACGGAGGCACTTTTTGGAAAATATAAAAATACTGGCGAAAGAATCAAGACCAGGGGGCCCACACCCTGTCCACGAGGGTGGGAGGCATGCCCCCTCCCCCTGGGCGCGCCCCCTGTCTTGTGGGCCCCCTGGACCTCCACCGACCTCAACTCCAACTCCATATATTCACGTTCGGGGAGAAAAAAATCAGGGAGAAAGTTTCATCACGTTTTACGATACGGAGCCGCCGCCAAGCCCTAATCTCTCTCGGGGGGGATGATCTGGAGTTCGTTCGGGGCTCCAGAGATGGGGATTCGTCGCCGTCGTCATCATCAACCATCCTCCATCATCAATTTCATGATGCTCACCGCCGTGCGTGAGTAATTCCATCGTAGGCTTGCTGGACGGTGATGGGTTGGATGAGATTTACCATGTAATCAAGTTAGTTTTGTTAGGGTTTGATCCTTAGTATCCACTATGTTCTGAGATTGATGTTTCTATGACTTTGCTATGCTTAATGCTTGTCACTAGGGCCCGACTGCCATGATTTCAGATCTGAACCTATTATGTTTTCATGAATATATGTGTGTTCTTGATCCTATCTTGCAAGTCTATAGTCACCTATTATGTGTTATGATCCGACAACCCCGAAGTGACAATAATCGGGATACTTCTCGGTGATGACCATAGTTTGAGGAGTTCATGTAGTCACTATGTGCTAATGCTTTGTTCCGGTTCTCTATTAAAAGGAGGCCTTAATATCCCTTAGTTTCTGCTAGGACCCCGCTGCCACGGGAGGGTAGGACAAAAGATGTCATGCAAGCTCTTTTCCATAAGCACGTATGACTATTTATGAAATACATGCCTACATTACATTGATGAACTGGAGCTAGTCCTGTGTCACCCTATGTTATAGCTATTACATGAGGAATCGCATCCGACATAATTACCCATCACTGATCCATTGCCTACGAGATTTTCACATCTTGTGCCTTGCTTATTTACTTTTCCGTTGCTACTATTACAATCACTAAAAAAAACCAAAATATTACTTTTGCACTGTTACCTTTATTTTCATACTACTTTGCTACTAAATACTTTGCTGCAGATACTAAGTTATCCAGGTGTGGTTGAATTGACAACTCAACTGCTAATACTCAAGAATATTCTTTGGCTCCCCTTGTGTCGAATCAATAAATTGGGGTTGAATACTTTACCCTCGAAAGTTGTTGCGATCCCCTACACTTGTGGGTTATCACATGGAAATGGTCTTAGTGTTTAATTGTCTTTCAACAAGATTTTGAAAATTCTTGAAAACTTGAAACACTTCAGAACGTTTCTTAAGAAGATAAATCCAAGTAAATTTGCTATAGTCATCAATAAAGCTTACATAATATAAGTGTATACCAACTGAAACAGGAGATGGCCCCCAAACATCTGAGAATACAAGTTGTAAGGGTGCAGTAGAGATACTGGTAGAAATAGGATATGGTAGCTGATGACTTTTAGCTTGATGACTTTTAGCTTGCTGACATGGATCACAAACTGAATCAATGCTATACTCATGGGGAAGCTTATTTTTGCTAAGAACAATTTTAACAATAACTGATGAAGAATGACCTAATCGACTATGCCACTTTGCAGAAGATGGCTTGATGGCGACAAAGGCTTGCTTATTTGACGATGACGACGACGATGATGATATGAGTGGGTAAAGACCTCCCACACACTTGCCCCTAAGAAGGATTCTCCTCATGTCCAAGTCCTTAACCAAAAAGAAGTAAGGATAAAATTCAATGAGAACACGATTATCAAGAGTAAACCTATGAACGGAGAGAAGATTTTTTGAACTTTCTGGAACATAAAGGACCCTATTTAGATGCAAATTTTTCATGGGAGTTTTGACAACTAAACGACCAACATGAGTAATTTTCATACCAGAACCGCTTGCGGTGTGAACTTGATCCGCTCCATGGTACTTGTCCCTGATGGTTAGCTTGTCCAGCTCTCCCGTGATATGGTTTGTTGCTCCGGTATCTGCATAACAGTTGGTGTCGATGCCATAGCTATTGGTGACAGCATTTGCTTCCTTTTCCTCATAGTCATCTTCCTCGTAGCGATCCCAACATGCACGAGCACCTCCTGCATGAAAATTGTAGCAGATTTGGCACTCGGGGTAATCCCGAGTTGGTTGTTGACGTTGTTGCTGTTGTGGATGTCCTCGATAGCTTCTGCTACTGTTGGCGCCCGATCCAGAAGTCGTGGGAGGACGCCTTCCTCTACCGCGCCCCATGTTGCCTCGGCCGCGGCCTCTGTTGCTGCGCCCACGGCCCCTGTATGCCAAATTTGCTGAAGAGTTGGAGTCGGCGGCTTCTGCCCCATCACCCAACATCTCCACCCTTTGGTCAAAGGCGGAGATTTGGACAAAGAGCTCGTCAACTGTGATGGACGTCTTGACAGTGCCGATGGCAGCCACCATGGGATCGTAGTCGCGATCGAGACCCCCGAGTACATAGTCCACCATCTCGGGGTCTGAAACTGGGCGACCTGCTGCTGCAAGTTCATCCCCGAGATTCTTCATCTTGGCGATGTAGGAGGAGCTTGACATCGTGCCCTTCTTTGTGGTGGTGATGGCGATCCGCAGGTTTGTGGTGCGAGATTGTGAGTGCGATACAAAGATTGTGGTAATTGCAGTCCATAGATCATAAGTATTTTCCTTACTAATAACCTGTGCGAGAATCTCTTTTGAGAGAGAATTCAGCAGATGACTGAGGATTTGTTGATCCTTCTGAAGCCATGGCGCATACAGTGGGTTTGGCACCGTAGTCATCGTCTTATCCGACTGCTGCTGCTCCACCGTGGCTGGGGGCGCGGCGTCGGTTCCATCTAGGAGCCCTGTGACCTGCGCTCCTCGCAGGCCGGGCATCACTTGGGCTTTCCATAGGAGATAGTTCCCCTTTGTCAATTTCTCGGCCGGTGGAGGATCAAGGTTGAGGACGACTGTAGTCCAGCAAGCCATGGCGATGGAGAGGTGTTTTTGGTAGCTAGATTGGGAAGAGGATGGCTCTGTATACCATGTAAGATTTGGTGGAAGCGTTCCTACTCCTCGTAAGGAACCGCGTGATGTATATTTGTGTGCGACAGGAAAAACCCCTGTTCGTGGCGTACAAGGCAAGGCTGATCGCTAGGATACAGCTCGTACAGAGAAGAGAGAACGAGATAGTTACGAGAGGGAATAGAGATAGGAGACAGTTGAGATTACAATAGGTTTAAATCGTATCATCTAACAAAGACTTTTTTTTCTACAGACGGTGATCCAAACTACTTGGTATGAACAGCCGCAACATCTTCTAATACTAAGAGCATCTCCAGCCGTTGGCCCCCCAGGGGGCGCCTAAAATCGCCGCCTGGGGGTGACCTGGCGCAAAAAATGGGCCTGGGGGCGAATTGGCCCCCAGCCGCCACTCCCAGGACCGGCCCCAAGCGCGGGAAAAAAATAGGCAAACTTGGGCTAAAACACGCCAATTTTCAGCAAACTTGGGCTTTTATATTCGTAAATTTGGGCTAAAACACGCCATTACATATAAAAACTAATAAAAAAACTTGCTGAAGGCCGAGAAGTCGCCGTCGTCGCCGCCATAGTCGGCCTTCTCCTCCTTGACTCGGGCGCCCCTGCTGGACCCCTCCTCGGCTGGTGGCGGCGGCGGCGGCGCGTCGTCGTCGTCGTCGCTGTCGTCGATGATGACGACTCCGCCTTCGTCACGGCCTCGGCGGCGCTGCGCGAAGCGCTGCAGGGCGGCGCGCTGGTGCTCCCTCGCCATCTTCAGGGAGTCCTGGCGTGCCCATTCAAGGGCCGCGTCGTCGTTGAGATTGACCTTGTCGTGCTCTGTCTTCACCGGCGCCAGCCCTGGCTCCGTCTTCACCGGAGCCAGCCCCGGCTCCGTCTTCACCGGCGCGAGACCAGACTCCGTCTTCGGCTTGACGAAGCGCGGGGGAGGAGCCGACGAGGAGGCACGCCGGCCGACCTCGCTAATGACGATGCCAGCGCTGCGTGTGCGCCGGCCGAGCGGCGTCTCTGCCGCGGGCTCGGCCTTGACGCCCAGCAGCGTCGGAGTGCCGGAGGATTGGGTGGAAGAACGCGACGAGGAAGAAAAGAAGGAGGAGCCGAACCTCCTTGGCGCCCATTGCCCGTCGCGTCGGCGGTGCGCCCGGCGGCCGTCCTCGCCGGGGGGTACGCCAACGGTGGGTTGTTGCCGTCCTCGAGGTGCGTCAGCACGCCGTCGAGGGTGCGGCCGGGGACGCCCCACCAGAGGTGGCGCCCCTCGCTGTTCTTCAGGCCGCCGACCACCGGAGCCCCGTTGGTGGACGCCAGCCGCCGCTGCTGGCGGCGCTCAAAGTGCACCGCCCAAGCCGCGTGGTTGTTGGCGGCGTACTGGGGGAGGGAGAGCTCGACGTCGGTGAGGGAGGCGCGTGCGCTCTCGACCTCGTCGGTGAAGTAAGATGGCTTGGTAACGGCGTCGGGCAACGAGGGAATGGGCACTCCCCCATTGCTGAGCCTCCAGCCCGTCGGCCCGACGCGCATGTCCGGCGGCGCCGGGATGTTCGCTTGGAACAGGAGCCAGGACTCCTGTTCGCGGAGCGAACGGCGACCGAAGCCGTTGGCTGTCGCCTCGTCTCCGGGGAAACGCTCGGCCATCGGGGAGAGGAGTGGCTGGGGAGAAGAGATCGGTGGAAGAGGGAGGGCTGGGGTGGGGAGAAGAGCTCGGCGGCGGCGCTCGGGAGAGGTGGAGAGGTGGCACTCAACGCAGGCGAGGGAGGCCATATATAGCCGCGTCCGTGTGTACACGTCCGAGGGAGGGGAGGCGTCGGCGCGCGTCGGCGCGCCGCCCCGTGATGCGTCGTCCGTGAGGAATCAATGGCAAAGCTGACCGGCAACAGCCATGCCATTGATTCCCCGCGGAAAACCGAGGCGTCGGGAGAAGACGAGGCGGACGGTGTCGCTGATGCGGCTGGCCCACGGCGCTTTCTCGCCAAAAAATGATTCGCCCGGCGCCCCCGAGCGCCCCCCAGCGCGCCGGGTTCGGGTTGGATCCGCCGGCGCCAATTTCGGCCCGAGCCGGCGAAAAATGGGCCCCTGGAGGCGCGACTGGGCCGATCTTTTGGCGCCGGCGGCCGAAAAATCGCCTGGGGGGCCTTGTTGGGGGCGCGGCTGGAGATGCTCTAACATGTAGTGCTTCATTTAACTCACTTTTGTATAACATGCTGTTGTATCAGAAACTTTAATGCAATTAACTGTTGAATTTTTCTTCATCAGGATTGAGCGATCTGGCATATAATTATGAGCTTCTGAAACTCGGTGGTTCAGATCATGGAAGATATGACAGGGAAGAGCCTCACATAGTAACTATTGATTTTCCAGTCCTACCACGAGGTAGCTCAACCAATCTGAATTTTATGTAGATTATTTCATGATCTTCCCGTGCAGGTAATTCTGTCGTATGTAGTTCTGAATTTCATTTAGATTGACCTTGAAGTATTTGGAGATATGATGCACTATCTTGAGTGAACAATTACAAAAAACAGGTGGGCTGCTTAGCCATGTAATCTATGGTCTGCCTTGAGCTGTACTGCAACATGCCCGTGCGTTGCAACGGGAGAAATAAAATCCTTGGCGTAATAATAATTGTTTAAGACACTCCACGCGTACATGCCCATCATTTCAATATGGTGAAGCACTAATAGCATAAGCAGTGAAAGCTTAATTTACAATTCAACATTAATAGTGCCAAAAATAGTTACTAAGACATGCATTATTTCATACATAGATTTATAGCTATAGAGTATCTACTGCTAGTGTCGTTTTTTTAGCATGTTAGTTGTAGTCTTTGTGCACAAAATAAGAGAGCTTTTTACTATACAAAATCTCATTGATGACATTTCCAACAAAATTTCTGCTTTTTCAAACCTTATTATGCTGGTACAATTTTAAACTGAGGAAATCTAAGGAGGCTAATAATCATTTTAGGTTACCTCAAATTCATTTTTTTTTTCTTAGAGAAATTGAAAAATTATTTTGTCATTGTGAGTTTATTTAATTTCCTGACACAAAGTCTATTTTTTACATGATCTTGGTTGGTCATTGTACCCGAAATAGGATTATCTTTGTGGCAAAACAAAGACTCATGTGTGTAGTTAGTTTTTTCATTAAGAGCAAGAGCGTCCTGTGTATACATGTACATCTAAATTTTTTCTTCCCGCAAAAGAAATGTGCATCTACATTTTTTTGTGGGTCGCACTCATGCAGGTATAGCTGCAGTCTTCATCAGGTAGCATGAAGATTGTCTTCGTCAGGGAAGACCAATTCAATCCACCTCCACGTCTCCGCAGCGCAGCGACCACATGCCACAGCTCCTCCCGCATCCTGCAGCAGCGCCTGCCGCGCCCTTGCGTCAGATTGCAAGATGGACGGGTCATCCCGCCGCTCCGTCAAACAAAAACCCGCAAAGCTGCCACTGGACTGACTGCATCATCACAAACGGGTTCAAGCGGACACGCCGCATTGTCCGGCGGGCGTCGCAATATCCCGCGTATGCCTGCGTCCAATGAAAATACAGAGTAACTCGTACTACGAGCCTACTCTCTCTGATCGGGAGAATCCACAAGCAGCTACCAAGCAAACTATTCGTCACCGATTCAACGATTCAACTTGATTGCATGGAGTTAAACCCGTATACAATGCTGGCCGTCGATGTCTTGTCAGGCGTCAGTACATCCCTTGTCCATCCTCAACAGGATCACATATACCACTACCAGATTCAGATGGCCACCATGTACGCCTTCGCCGACGCCGGCTCCACCGCCATCGAGAAGGGCCGCGCGGCTGTGCTCGCACAGTACTGTGCCTTTGTCGGCCAGCTCCGCAAGTGTCCCGGGTCCCGGCAACGTGCCGGTGTGGGGTCCTAAACGACCGCAGCATGCGTGCGCTCCTCCAGTCCTCAGTACGTGCCCAACCGCAAAGTCTGCGGCTGTCCGCGACATGGAAAGAGAGAAGCTGGTGGCGGACTATGCTGCTGGTACCTGAGTTCCTCTGCTCTGTGTTGTGTTCGTCGCCAGCAGCACCAGCGTCCAGCACCCCACCGACCGACGAACCCCGCCATCCGCCGCGTCTGAATCTGGCCTCCACTCTGGATCCGTCGTCCCCATCAACACAAGCCACCACACCCTCCTGATCGCCAGTCACTATGTGCAGCCGCCGCCGACATAGTCTACCTCGATCACCGCCCCGACCCCTCCCTGCCTGCCTCTATGTGGTGTGTTCGTCGCCGGCAGCACGAGCACCCCGCCGACCGTCGATCCGCCGCGTCTGGATTGTCCCCTCCTTGCCTCTATGTTATCTTTTCTTTCTTTTTTGAGTGGGATTTATCGTGTCTCTACTATAGTACCGTGCGGCTGGCTACTTCCCCATAGATGGAAGCCGAGGTTGGGAGTTTGATTCACGATTGGATTGGATTAGTTTTCATTCTTTTTCTGCCCTGTCGGTTGCAGGAGTCGGCCATCAGGAATCGTTTTTCCATCTTGACGATGTGGCCCAGGTAGCGCGCGGAGAGGCCCAGCCTGTTGGGCGCGTAGCGGCCTTGGGACAAAATTTTCCTAGACGATGGATAAAAATTCCATAAAATTAAATTAGTACCACCTCGTTTATATTACCATTTTGTCTATACAAATCGTAAAAGCGTATTATGACATGTGAAGAAGGCGTATTATGACGGTGAACCCACGGAGTCAATCTGTGCTTTATTATTAGGAAAAGACTCAGCATCAACCGGCTGAAAAGAGACTTCGCGTCCGTCGCCTTCGCTGTGCAACACGTGTCCATGTGAGTCCAACGCACGTCTCCACCTTCCCTCGATTTCTCAAGCAACGCCCAGCCCATGACTCTATTCTCTCGTATCTCTCTCATGGTGCAGATTGGACGGGGTGTTCGAAGCCAGGCGCCACCTCCGCTCACACCAGGAAAATGGTCGCCCCACCGCCCACATCTCTCCTGCACTGGGCGCCGGATCTGGCCCGAGCTCGTCGGGAAAGCAACTGGAGGCGAAGCAATCGGCGGCGGTTGGCATGGTTTCCTGTGAAGAGAAGGAGAAGGAGGTGAGAGAGAGAGTGAGGCAGGTCAAGCAAGAGGAGAGGTGTGACGAGTTGGAGCAGAGGAAGGAAGGAGGCGCCGGAGAAAGCTCGCCGGGCGGCGCAACGCGGCCGTTGTTTCAGGAATTGTTTCGGCAATCTCCAAATTTTTGCAACATGAAGCGTTGTTTCAGGAATTACTTCTGCAACACGACCGTTGTTTCAGGAATTGTTTCTGCAACGCGATCATTGTTTCAGGATTGTTTCTGTAATGCGGCCGTTGTTTTTGCAACTGGTTTGTTGTTTCGGGAATTGTGTGTCGAGAAGGCGAGGCGCGGGTCTGTCAGGGCCGGGACAAAGCGCTTGTTTCTGCAACTCGACCGTTGTTTCAGGAATTAATGAGTGGGGGAGGCGACCGAGCCGCGTGCCAGGAGATCGACGGCTACACGCGCGTAAATCGAACGGTCATCGAGGTGGCGGATGTATCGCGCGGATCCGCCGGTGGACGCGTAGCGTCGCCCATATTATTAGGGAAAGATGTATAATATTTTAGTATAAAGAGAAGTACAAAAATAAAGGAAAAAACAAGAACAGAAAAATGAAAAAAAAAAAAGGCCGCGGCCTCCTGCGCGGCTGGGCCGGCCCATCTGGGCTCCCCCCAACGCGAGGCTTGCCCCTGTGCTCACTTAAAGCGAGACATAAGGGGCGCCCCTAAAAAACCCCAAACTCTCAGCCAGGTCCCAATCCCCACCTCACCGCCGATGTGCGCCTCGCCGGAGATTCCCAAGCCCCGGGCGCTTCCTGCCGCCGGATCGATTCCCTCGCAGGCGAGGCCATTAGGAAGACCTCAGGAGTAAGCTGTAAGCCCTAG
Source organism: Triticum dicoccoides (assembly GCF_002162155.2). Classification (NCBI taxonomy): domain Eukaryota; kingdom Viridiplantae; phylum Streptophyta; class Magnoliopsida; order Poales; family Poaceae; genus Triticum; species Triticum dicoccoides. The sequence continues at coordinate 654,347,312 of NC_041386.1, read as the reverse complement.
CTCCTCAGATCCTCCACCTGCTCGCCATTTCTAGTCAGGGGTTAGTTTGGTTGGTTGGGCGGATCGACGCTGTACCTGGCCAACCTTGTCTCCTCCAGTAGATCCGTGCTTAGAGATGGAAATGTTGGTTGGGCGGATCGACGCTGTACCTGGCCAACCTTGTCTCCTCCAGTAGATCCGTGCTTAGAGATGGAAATTTTACCTGTTGTAGACCACAAATGCTTAGGAACATGTGCCTCCGATGAGCACCGGCGTAAGTTTCGCCGTGCCCTGAAAACAAATGGCATCTCTTTTGCAGATTCCACTTAATTTGCCTGACCAAATTACTATTTCCTTTGTTTTTTTGCGGGTGAAATTGCTATTTCTTCTCGTTTGGTAGATTTATTACACCTGATAAATCATGTTTAGTGATATGTAGTACTTGTTTGAGATGTTTCAAATTGCTCTTTACCTGACCGACATTTGTTTTTTAGTTCATCTACACTTGCTAACAGAGTCTTGATCTGATGTAAAGTAAATTATTCAGTGATATACTTGGCTTCTGATGGAATGCGCAGGCATTGTTTCAGTTTCAGTCTGTAATTTAATAAGATGGTAGTTCTTTTTCTCTACAAATTTTACTTTACAGAATGCCCTCCTCTGCTTTTTCTTCTACACAAAACGAAAATGTAATCTGTGCTGTAACTGTGTCATTAACACTGGGACATTACACATTAGAAATTGGGAACATGATTCCTCCAAAATTGTTATGCTCAGGCTGCTGCTGTTGGCGTTTCTAGTTAGAGGAAAAGGAATCAGAGAATTATCTTTTGTGTCATAGTCATCCACCTCATTATCAAGAAAAATAGTGGTTAGTATACTGTCTAATCTTAGTTGCAGACTTGCAGTTACGACTTATGATGACAAGTAAATGGTGCTTAGTGTACTGTCTACTGCAGCTGTTATTACCAAGTGCAAGAAGCTTAAGTGTGTAGTGCAAGGCTAGCATGGGGAATGTAATTTTGCTAGTTTATTTTTCTGTGATGGATTTATGGTTCCCCAGAATCTTCATATTTTCAAAATAGTCTGAACTTCTTCAGCTTTCTAATAAAATTGAGCTGATGACCTTTGGTCTTAGAATGGTGCAAGAAGCATATGTATTGCTAGTTGCAGTTCTTACTCTGTTTAACTATGAACCCTATGTCTTCTCTTGTAGACTTGTATGATGGAGGCTGCAATGTATCGCCATTGGTCAGATCTTCAGCCGGAACTCCTGGGCCTTGTTCTCAAGTACCTCCCCTCCCTGTCTGACCGTGTTCGTCTAAGAGCAGTCTGTCGCACCTGGCGCTCTAATAGTATGTTGCAGCCCCTTCCTCTGCCATTCCCGTGGCTCACCCTCCCAGACGGTACTTTCCTCAGCATTCCAGGTAGTGAAATTCACCGCATACCTGTACCAGAAGGTGCTTGTTGCCAAGGCTCCATTGACAACTGGCTATTCCTCATTAACAATGCTAATATGTGCTCATTGATGAATCCTTTCTCCAAGACCGCACTGGAGCTTCCTAATCTAGTGGCTGTTTGGGAGTGTGAGATACGTTACCACTCTGACCGTAAACCAATTTTCTATAAGTTGGTGGTGCCCTCTCCCCTGGACTCGTCACCTCATTCCCCTGTCGTTGCACTAATCATGGACGATGGTTGTTTCCATACACTTTGTATTAGCCAGCCACCAATTGCTACTGCCTCGCTCAGAGATAATAAGGATCCACGATTGTTCCTTAGTGATGTCGTATTCTTCAACGGGAAGTTATACGCATGGGGTCGCTTCGGGCAGCTATTCATCATTGATTTGGGCAATGACCGTACCATTTCATCCATCAGCTGCATAATTTACTCTTTGGGTGATATAGGTGGAACACCGCAACATTTGTCCATAGCAGAGGAGTACATGGTAAAACCATATCTTGTTGAATGTGGTGGTAAACTGTTGCTGGTGGCAAGATGGTTTCGCTGCACGCCAAGTTCGACAAGCTACGATGTCTTTGAACATAAATGTACTGCCGCATTTCAGGTCTTTGAGGCAGACCTGCACACCAGCCCCGGTCGATGGAGAAAGGCCACTGAGTTGGGTGGCCATGCGCTCTTTCTTGGCCAACATGGCTCCAAGTGCCTGCCTGCTGTGGGATGCAGTGGATACGACGAGGATTGCATCTACTTCATGTGTGACTATGTCTGGCCGACCTCTTCTGCAAATCCTCTTTGCGACTCTGGTGTGTACAGCATGAGGGACGGCACAATCACGCCGTTGATGTCAGAGGCAGCAGCAGCACCGCTGCAGCGTGTTGGACAGTGGCGGCCCACATGGTTCTTCCCTCCTGAAGCTGTGTGATCAACCCACCAGGTTTTCTTCTGTTCTGTTGCGTTGGAGGTTCGGTTCTCGCATATATATATGCCTCACTTGTTCTGCTGGAGCTCTGTCATCCCACCCAGCCTGGGTGCTTCTCATGACTTTTACCATAGCGATCTGCTACTGTGTTTTATCTTTATTACCATGATTGTGTACACCTCAAAAGTCTTATGGATGATCTTATATGGGATGTGTTAGATAGTGCATTCGTTCGTCATAGCAAGTCGTGTGTCTATGTTATGTGCTTGAACGATCTCCTTTTCACCTGAAGCACAACAAACTTGGGAGTCTTACTAGCCCCTGAATCATGATCACTGTGTTACTGAGTTTTGCTCTTAACTATGATCATCCTTTAGGTGTTGTAAAAAAAAAAGATCATCCTTTAGGCACCTGCAACTGAGATAATTAGACTAGGATCACGCACAGAGGTAGTCGATAATGGCTCTGTTTACACCTAAAAAATGTAATGGTTCTGTCTAAGAAGAGCAGGTTAAATTTTGGTCTCAAATGAGAAAAACTTTAATAATATAATATTCACCTTTGTAATCCTATTTTTTTAATACATTTTACAAGTGAAAGGTGCTTAAGTTTTACTGTGTGCATTTTGGGAAGACATATTTGTGCAAGGGCGATATTTAATCCTACCAAGGTGTTTTCTAGGGGTGCAAACTAGTCGAGTTTGAGCGAGCTCGCCATTAAACAAGCGAGCCTAATTTGACTTAAGCTACAACAGTACTTGACACGTGGCTAGACCTGAGTACATCCAAAGAACTATGCCGAGTTGTAGCGGCAAGGATCTCGGCAGACATTTACTTCCAGGGGAAAATTGTATTTTCCTAAATATGTTGCCGAGTAGGTCGGAGAGGAGCTCGCCAAACAGTTACTACCAGAGAGAAAAAAAGACATTTCAAAAATAGTTTGCCGAGTACGCTTTCTGCGGGAGCTCGCCAAATATTTACTGTCAGGAAAAAAAGTATTTTCATAAATATGTTGTTGAGTACTTTGCCGCGACTCTCGGTAAATATGTTGCCGAGTACTTTGCCGCGACTCTCAGCATAGTTTGAACTTTGAATGCCACTTCAATTAATACTCCCTCTGTAAACAAATGGACGACGTTTTGTAGTTTAATAAATTAAATTGCAAAAAATCTTAACGGAGGGAGTATTTATGTACATCCTTTTGTTACTGCGAATAAACACAAAATGTACTTTTGAGCATCGTTATTCTCTTCCTACGATGACTACTACCTGTGTGTGCAAAATGTTATTTTTGCGGTTATTAGTCGGTTATATGCAGGGCTAGCTATGCGTGAATCTCAACGTGTGCATATCCGACGATTCAAACAAGGGAAGAAATTGTGCAGCAGGGAGACGTCACGTATCTAGCCCTAATTAACGATCTCGATGGCCGCGTCTGGCTCTTGCCGCCGCCGCTCTCCGTGGCCGGATCTCCCGGCAGAGCTGCTGGGCCTCGTGCTCCTGCGGCTGCCTTCGCACGCCGACCGGGTCCGCCTACCAGCCGTCTGCCGCGCGTGGCGCTCGGGCGCAAGGCTGCAGCACCCGCTGCCGCCGCCGCTCCCCTGGCTAGCCCTCCCCGACGGCACCTTCCTCAGCCTCCCCGACGGCGCCGTTCACCGCTTGCCCGTCGTCCCGGACGATGTCTACTATGGAGTCTCGACCGGAGGTGCGCTCTTCCTCGTGCACGACGACGGCAGGTTCTCCCTGGCGAGCCCGTTCTCCGCGGCCACCGTCACTCTCCCTGAGCCACCGTTCTGGTTTTCAACAGATAAGATCAGCAAGGCCGTGGTGTCCGTTCACCTCGTCGCCGTTCTGCGCGATTCAAGGGTCTCCGTCTATGCTCACGGTCACGGCGGCGGCGACCTGCCAGCGGGGGCCAGCCCAACAGGCATGGAGTGGTGGCCGCCTGCACACAATTCCATCGCCGACATTGCACTCTTCAAAGGGAAGCTGTACGTCCTCACCCGAGAAGAGGAGCTGCATGTCTTGGACACCGGCGATCAGCAGATCACAAACGTCTGCTGCATACGCAAAATCCCGACCCCCAGCCATGATTATTACGACCTCGACAATCTATGGAACAACGATGATTATCATCATGGCACTGGCATGCGGGTCCATATATGGAACGATGATGATTATGTCAGTCGAGACTACCTCGTCGTGTCCGGCGATCAGCTACTGAGGGTGAAACGAATGACACGTGTGCCATCAATATATCAGACATGGAAGGGTGACACGGGGATAGATCTGCAACGGACTTACCGGTTTGATGTCTTCGAGGCCTCAGACCTGAGCTGCGGCCGTGGACGGTGGAGGGCTGTCAGTACGTTGATGGGGTGTGCGCTCTTTGTCAGCCAAGGCTGCTCCCAGTCGGTCCCTGCCGCTGCCGGCACCGGAATTCTACAAGATTGCATTTACTTTCTGACCAAAGGTAGCATTATCACCATATCCAACCGGGACTTGCTTATGAAGTGGACTCGTGAGAATCCCTTTCTCGACTCTGGTGTCTACAACATGAGAGACCAGACAGTAGCACCGCTGCCGTTGGAGACATCAGCGGCATCCATGCTGGGGACGCGGGATGGTATGTGGCCTCCAGCTTGGCTTTTCCCAAAAACTTGAGTTAGTTAGCCTGCTAGCTTATGATTGTGTCAAGCTACTTAAATAGTACTCCATCTGTGGCCGAAATCACTGTTCTGACCTTCTCAACAATTTTTGTCACAAAGTGAACTTGACATGAAAGTATTTCACAATCTGACCCTTTTAAAAACGTCATAGACCGCAGCGTTTCTGCTTCACATAGAAACGCCGAGCTAGCTAGCGTTGCTGCTACGCCGAGATATCTCGCGCTTTTGTTCCACATAGAAACGCCAATATGCCTGGCGTTCCTTCCCAGGCCCAAACGCCATTAACTTTGGCGTTTCTAGCTGGCGAGCTAGCTTGAATAGGACAGGTAGAGAGATGGAGTAGAGTACGGTAAAGAAATCGAGCACCTCTGTCCGGTCAATTCAGGCAGCAGTTAGCACTTAACAACCCATCCATGCATGCATGCACTAGCTCCTATACGTCTTCAGACTAGAAGACCGGAGAGTAAGAAAGAGAACTTTGTTAAAAAAAAGAAGAGACTGAGCGTGTGGGCTAGAGGCATTGTTGGCCAGGAGGCGCCAGCACACCCACCAACTCGTGCATGCAAGGCCACTACCACTAGCTAGCTACAGGAACCATGCATGCATGCATTCATCAATTCTTGCAGGTAGTTGGTACTATTTTTTTATGCCACATATGAAACGCCAAAGCCAGAAGCGTTGCCATGTAGGGAAGAAACGCCAAAGCGGTTGGCGTTTCCATGTGGAGAAGAAACGCGAGATACCTCGGCGTTTTCATGTGGAGCAGCAACGCTAGCTAGCTCGGCGTTTCTATGTGAAGCAGAAACGTCGTGGTCTGTGGCGTTTCTAAAAGGATCAGATTGTGAAATACCTTCATGTCGAGTTCAGTTCGTGACAAAGATCGTCGAGAAGGTCAGAACAGTGATATTTGAGTAGTCACTCTCAGTTTTGCCAACATGCCTTGTTGATTTAGACAGAGCTGGGGGGACGATGCTGCCAACGAAAGCATGGATCAATTTTAATTTAACACCTTCTCACAACTCTGTCTTCAGTTGTGATGTATTAATTATTAGCTCTGATATGCTAATAATTGACATGCATTAGCAAGGAAGTTGGTTTTTTATTGTTTCCGAAAGAGCATTGATGAAAGCTCGCACCATTGTACAATTTCATGTCTCGCTGGAAAATTATTTGTATAGTACGTCAATTATGTAAAGAAATGATGGAAGCTTGATAGCATTGCCAAAAGCCTCTTCATCATCCGGGTCCATGTGCCATGCACAAAATTATACTCCTTCGTTCCTAAATATTTGTATTTTTACAAATTTCAAACGGGCATATTTTAGAGTGTAGATTCACTCATTTTGCTTCATATGTGTACTCCCTCCGTTCCTAAATATTCTATTCGTCTTTCTAGAGATTTCAACAAGTGACTACATATGGAGCAAAATGAGAGAATCTACACTCTAAAATATGTATATACATCCGTATGTGCCAGTCCATTTGAAATCTCTAAAAAAACAAATATTTGAGTAGTCACTCGTTGAAATCACTGTTTTGACCTTGCCAGAAAATTTTAGCACAAAATGAACTTCTTCAGATTTTATTTCATGATATGACCCTTTTCAGAAACTCCAAGAACCGTGGCATTTCGACCCTAAGTAGAAACGCCAAACCTTCCCACGCTGCTGGCCTGCCGACGTGGCAGTCTGAAACGCCAAACTCTGCTGCGTTTGCACAAACGCCACGGCCGATGGCGTTACCGGCCGAGGAATAAGCGCTGAACTTGGCGACGTATGAAACAGTAGCAGCTGCGGCCGGTCGACACTCGACACATGCTTGCTGCTTAATCGCATGCATGCACGTCCATGGCAGGAGAACTGGAGAAGCCACGGCTGGCTCGCGCGCCGTCTTGACTACAAGCATCACCTGCTGCATCGGAGGTTGGCCCAACGGCGTACCAGCACCCAGAGCGGCAGAGCCGCTGCCGAGCCCGTGGGCGGTGGCGGCGAGACATGGGTTTTGTTTGAATATACCTAGAAGGCCGGCTGCTCCTACGGATGATCTCACACGTCGATATCTCTATGTAACAACTAGCCCGAGTCTCACGTTGCATGGCTGTATGTGCTTAGCTAGAGGAGTCACGCTCAGAGGTACTCTGCATATTAGAGTTGACTGAAGTCATGATGTGCAAGTGAAATGGACACACGCTCCACTGCATCGCCACGCTCACTAGAACCTTGCATCTTTCTCCTAATTGCTAGCTTTAGTAGAAGCTTGTTTGTCGTCCATGGCATAGAGAAGTTGATGCTCCTCATGATAACAAGCAGTTCCAAGTGCATATTGGCCCTCTGCTTTAGCGACTCCGTAACAAAATGTTGAACACTTGCCCAGAGGAAGGAGAGTGGGCGGTGTTGTCGTTCCACTTCGATCTGTGGATATTGAGGGTTGTGTGTTGCATTGAATTTGTAGGTGTTTTTTTTTTTTGTCATGGATTGAAGTAGACCAATGGCAACATCGTGAACGGTTGGGTGAGGGAAGCAGTGATACTGCAAGTGGCTAGGTGAGAAGACTAGCGGTGGCACAAGGAATGGAACATGCGTTATGACCGTGCAAAGGCAATAGGAGTAGCTGCAAGCATGAGAGGAACTGAGGTGTTGCAGAAACGATGATAGGATTAGCTTTCCGAGGGCAGAGAATGCAATAGTGAGTCAAGGCGAGATGGTAATGCTGAGCATTTTTTTAGCAGTAATGGTGATACCGAGTTGCGGCAAGGTGATGACAAAATGTTATCACCGGGTGATGGGTTTGTTGCAAAATCGTGATTCAAAAGAAAACAGAGATCCTAAGTTGTGCAGCTCGAGAAAGTTGTGCAGCAAGATCTTTTTGGTGTCACTCCATGCACGGAATCCACAAATTTTGAAGCTAAAGGGCGCCCCAAAGTTCCCTTACCCAAAAAGGATTATCCCCGCTTTATATATAAAGCAAAACGGTCGAACCGATACAAGATGATGAGGAAATCGTCTTGCAAAGTGGACCAAGATAACAAGAATATAAGAGTGACCACACTCTAGTGAGAAGCACCCTAGGCTGCTGACAAGAAAAGAACTCGCGCCTCCAGGAGAGACCAAGTTACTTCGATGGAATGCACACAACAAGCTGTTGCTCGAGAGGACCCCATGTTGTCTCACTCGGGTCGTGGAGCGGCAACCCCGCCTATAGACACCCAAGTCTGAGAGATCGTGTCCTACCAGAGCCGAGGAGGCATAAAAAAAGGCTCCGAGCATGGCCGTCGATGTCGAAGAGACACAACCGGATTGAACTTGAAATCCACGGCGACGCCCCCAAGGGGGTGATGACGCCGCTGCGATCAAAATATACGGTCAAGGGTTTTCAGCTGCCAATGCCAAAGGGCCTTTGAAGGGATTTTTAGTTGATTTTGTTTCAACAAAAAAGATTAAAAGTGAAGAAAAATGCATATAGTGGTTCCGACACACCAAGTGTGGGAGTATACCTTCTATCCTGAATCCATTGAATAAGACAAGGGTGCGAGTGTGATTTTATACATGGCTCGCG
>NC_041386.1:654323600-654338286 GCF_002162155.2 Triticum dicoccoides | reverse complement strand
TTAGATGTTTCTTTGATCTTTGTTATGGTTCGTGTCCTCCTTAAGAAAGCGAGACGGCGGCGGCTCCCTGAAGATAGAATAAGGTTCTCCTCGCCCAGTCCCCTTTCCGGTGGTGCGTCTAGCATCGTCGGTAGGCGTGTGGAGATGTGTCTCTGGTGGATTTGTCTTTGGTGGATCTGTTCGGATCCGGTGGTCGTTCGCCTATGTTCGTGTGTGTTTAACTGGAATCCTTTCGATCTACGCTACTCTTCATCAGCGGTGGTTGTTGTTCTAGTGCGCTAGTCCTATTGGGCCTTAGCACGACAACTTCCCGACTGTCTATTACAACAAGTTTTGCCCAGCTCCGGCGAGGGAGGGACGATGACGGCGGCGTGCCTTCGGCTCATTTCAGTGCTTGTAGTCGTTGTTAAGTGGTCTATGGATTTTTATCATTTCTGGTGTTCGTTACACTGTCATGATTGAAGATGAATAGATTGAAAGTTTCTCGCAAAATCGAATACAACCTTGTTGCCAAACAAAAAATTGATATAAGATTAACCAACACACCGTCTTACCATACTTGTCGTCTGAAAAAGGATTACACTTAGAACCATACTTGTTGCGCTGATCAGCATTCTCCTATTTGGCAGCCATTACTGACTGATGGTGGACGCCTTTGCAGAAGTATGTGGTTCGAGATTTAGTCAATGGGAAGTGGTCAAAAGAAGGCAAAGTCTAAATTAATTATGAGAAATGATAGTGATGGGACATAAATAGCGATTTGGACATTTTTGGAATCACTTGCAACAGGCACAGGGCAATCACACAGCAAGACCAAAGACCTTTGCTACCTGCCAACTAAACAAGACCAAAAATCAAGTTTGCTGTGGTCTTTTCTATGCACACGTTGAACTTCCAATGAAGCAGTTAGTCAAACTGAGAATTTTTTTTTGGCGGGAAGTCAAACTGAGAGATACCCTGTAGTCGCAACAGAACACAAAATCGGTGCTAGACAATAATACCACGCCATCTCAACATGAATCTTGACCGATTGAGGCAGATAATCACCAGTTCTGCAGGTTGGGCATTTGATCAAGTCAAAAGACGAGTAAAAGTCTACATCGGCCAGCTACTGAAAGTGAACCAAGCGATGAAGACAGACACTACGTGTTGAAATTTTCGCACCGGCGCTTCCAACAAAACACAATATAACTGCAGCTGGGATGCACGCGTGACCAGAATATAACTGAAGCAACGAATTGCTATTATGGGCAACAAAACCTGGAGCCAGGGCATGAGCTTGCCATTGCCACTTCTCGCTGTCCTCATGGTCATCGCCGTGGTGGTGAGCGCCGGCGACGAGGTTGCGCTACTCGCTTTCAGAGCCAAGGTCGGTGACGGTGGTTCCCTTGCCTCCTGGAACAGCAGCGCCGACTTCTGCAGCTGGGAGGGCGTGACGTGCAGCCACGGGAGGCCCGCGCGGGTGGTGGAGCTGAGCTTGCCTGCCATGGCCCTCACCGGAGCACTATCCCCAGCCGTCGGGAACCTCACGTTCCTGCAGAAGCTCGACCTGAGCTCCAACGGGCTCCACGGGGAGATTCCGGGGAGCCCCAGGCACTTACGCCACCTGCAGCACCTCGATCTCTCTGATAACCAGCTTGTGGGCTCGATCTCACCGGAGCTCGGCAGCATCCAGAGCATGCAGATACTCGGACTGTCCAGTAACAACCTCTCTGGTATGCTTCCACTCGCTCTCTACAACTTATCGTCACTGAAAATATTTGGGGTGGGAAGCAATATGTTGTACGGAAGCATTCCAGCTGATATCGGCAACAAGTTGCCCACCATGCAAGTTCTCGTTTTGGGTCCTAACCAGTTCACTGGAACCATCCCTTCATCATTATCCAATCTATCTGACCTCATAATGCTCAGCCTCAATTATAATGGATTTAGCGGGTATGTGCCTCCCACTTTGGGGAGGCTCGGAGCTCTCCAAGATCTGTACTTGACTGAAAATAGGCTTGAGGCGAATGGCGAGGAGGGTTGGGAATTCATCACTTCTTTAGAAAACTGTAGCCAACTGCGACGTTTGATACTCAGCAGCAACCCTTTCGGGGGACAACTACCAGGTTCAATTGTGAACCTCTCAACTACTCTCCAGAACTTACGCTTAGATGACACTAAGATATCTGGGAGTATCCCTGCAGACATCGGCAATCTAGCTGGTCTGGAGTTACTATTGATAGTGAATACTTCTATGTCAGGAGTGATCCCAGAGAGCATTGGAAAGCTAAAAAACTTGATTGACCTTGGCCTGTATAGCAGTGGCTTGAGAGGCCTCATACCACCATCTGTAGGAAATCTCACAATGTTAACTAGGTTGCTTGCATACTACAACAACCTGGAAGGACCAATACCAGAAAGTCTCGGGAAACTGAAGAACCTATTCCTTCTAGATTTGTCCACAAATTACCAACTGAATGGTTCGATACCCGTGGAAATTTTTCAGCTGCCTTCACTTTCATGGTACTTGAATTTATCATACAATTCTCTTTCTGGACCCCTCCCACCAGAAGCTGGTACCATGACTAACCTCAACGAACTGATCCTGTCAGGAAACCAGTTGACTGGCCAAATACCTAGCAGTTTAGGAAATTGCATAGTTCTACAAAAGCTCTTATTGGATAAGAATTTATTTGAAGGAAGCATACCCCAATCTCTGGAAAATATAAAAGGGCTCAATATATTGAATCTTACCATGAATAATTTGTCTGGTACGATATCCCTGACGCCATTGGCAGCATTCGAGCCCTACACGAACTGTACCTAGCACACAACAACTTGTCAGGTCTAATCCCGACAGTTCTACAGAATTTGACATCGTTGTCCAAATTGGATGTATCCTTCAATAATTTCCAAGGTGAGGTGCCACATGGAGGTGTTTTCAGAAACATCACTTACATAGCAATTGATGGGAATAGCAATATGTGTGGTGGTACACCTCAACTTCACTTGGTTGCATGCTCAACAAACCCCTTAAGCAAGAGTGGCAAAAGGATGTCGAAGTCTGTAATAATTTCTTTGGCAACAACAGGAACAATCTTGTTCTCACTTTCAGTTATTCTTCTTGTTCGGATGCTTTACAAGAAGCTCAGACAAAGGCAGAAGGGAATGGTGGAATCCTCAACTAGCGAGGAGCAATATGAACGAATCTCATATAATGCATTATTTGGAGGAACTAATGGATCTTCAGATGCAAACTTGCTTGGGAGAGGAAGTTATGGTGTGGTTTATAAGTGTGTTTTGGACTCGGAAGAAAGAACATTGGCTGTCAAGGTGTTCAATCTTGGTCCATCTAGGTATTCCAAGAGTTTTGAGGCTGAATGTGAGGCCATGAGAAGGATACGACACCGTTGTCTCATCAAGATCATTACTTCTTGTTCGAGTGTCAACCACCAAGGTCAAGAGTTCAAGGCATTGGTTTTTGAGTTCATGCCCAATGGTAACTTGGATGGTTGGCTTCATCCAAAATCTCAAGAGCCCACTGCAAACAACACGCTCAGCCTTGCCCAGAGGCTTGATATTGCTGTCGATATCATGGATGCGGTAGAATATCTGCACAACTACTGTCAACCATTAGTAATCCATTGTGATCTTAAGCCAAGCAACATTCTTCTAACTGAAGACATGAGCGCCCGAATTGGAGACTTTGGCATATCAAGTATTCTTCAAGAAAATACAAGCAAGGGGATGCAAACTTCATATGGCTCAACTGGAATTAGAGGTTCCATAGGCTATGTTGCTCCAGGTGACTGAAACTCTTCTAAATTTAAATTTTATTTTTCACTCAAATATGGCATGCTAACCACAAAACCTTGCATATTTACAGAGTACGGAGAAGGCTCTGCGGTCTCAACATATGGTGATATTTATAGCCTTGGCATATTGCTACTTGAGATGTTTACGGGAAGGAGCCCAACAGAAGGCACGTTTAGAGATTCACTAGATCTACATAAGTTTGTCGAGGATGCTCTTCCAAATAGGACCCTGGCGATAGCTGACCCAACAATGTGGCTGCACAACGGACAAGAGGATAACACTACAAGTATTAGAATCCAAGAGTGCTTGATTTCAGTCTTGAGGCTTGGCATATCCTGCTCGAAGCAACAACCTCGAGACCGAGCACTGGGGAGAGATGCAGTGGCAGACATGCACGCAATCAGAGATGAGTACCTTGTGTTTGCTGCTAATCATACAGGGGGGCATGGAGCAAAAGAGGTGCCTCGGCTCGAGACATTCGATCTGGAATGATATGAGCCTGCAACACCAGTGGTTGTGTATGAATGTCGCTTCAGTTCGCTTTGTTATCTAGTAGACCTGAAGTTCTAAATAATTTCAGAAGTTCTTTCTTTTTTTCCTAAGCAATACAGAGGCTGTGTATGCCTGCAATATCAGGTAAATGTAATATAAAATGTATAACCATCCTAGTGTTGTGCAATAGCCCTATAGCAACAGCAGTTGTCAGCATATTACCTGGCTTGCATTCTCAAACGAGTATGCTAGCAACATGAAAGAATTTGTCGGTCCAAGCAAATCAACAGTCAGTCAGGCTGTTTGCTAACAGAGTATATATTGTCCATGTGTACAAATAAACAGAGGGGGCAGTAGACCTAGTAAATATTTCACATACTCGGTAACAAATTAATGCACTACTGTAGCTCTCCTTTGTAAGTGTATGTGCGTGTATACACTATATATAAACAGCAGCTCATCTATTAGTTATTCTTACATCCTTTTCGGTTGATTCCAGGAAGAGTTATCTAGTTTACAGTTTGGGCTAAGAATGATGTGGGGATGGAAGTGATTGGGAAGGTGGTCTCCTTTTTAAGGAAAAAATGTGTCTAAATTATGAATTGTATCACTATTGTTTTTCTCAGTGAGATATTCAAAACAAACCCCGTTTTGATACGGTTTACTCAGCTTTTTTTGTTATTTTACTAGTGGGTCTATTTGGCGATGCTGTGATTTGACACATGTGGTAGCTACTGTTACATTGAATGTTGTGTATCACGAACATGACCTTTAACCCATGTCTCCTTGTTATCACCTATATAGAAATAGGAGTGTGGAAAACATTGTGACCAGACATTGCTGGACCTGCGCTATGTTGGATGATACTCTTTTACATTTTAATTCAATTTATTGAGATTTAGGGCCCTTTCAGGAGTCCTCCACACTCTTGAAATCTTCGAATCTAAGTCTGCACTCTGCAAAACTTGTTCTGCCTGCAAAAAACATGGCTATGTGGATGTTGTGAGTTGTGTGTTGGGTTGAATTTGGGGGTTGGCTTTTTGTGAGGATTGAACGAGACCAATGGCGACATCATGAGCAGCTGGGTGAGTGCAGCGGTGATACTACGAGTGGCTAGGTGAGAAGACTAGTGTCGGCACAAGGAATGAGAACATGTGTTAGGACACTGAGGATGCGACAGGAGGAGCTGGACGCATGAGAGGAACCGAGGTGTTGTAGAAACGATGCTAGGATTAGCTTTCCGAGAGCATATAACACAATAGTGAGTCAAGGCAAGATGATGGTGATTCCAAGTTGGCTACTCGGTTGCGATCAACCCATGATTCCCGAATTACAATTGCAGAGGACTTCGGCTAATTGACATTCAGACTGGAGGCTTCTCCAAATATTTCCAACACTGTGCGCAAAAATGCAGGATTCTCCAAACCCGGAGGCTTCTTTAATTCACCTTTAATGGAACGAATAACCATTCCAACTAAGCGTGTCATTCACCTCACAGATCAGCTATCTCCCTGGCTCTCTGCTTGGCCTCCGGACCTCCCCAGCTGAGATGATATCAAAAGGAGAGGCTGAGAGGAACCATAGAGAGGTGTTGCTACTCCCTCCTCTCTCTCTCTCTCTAGCGCACACACACACATCATCCAAGTCATGTTGCACTGCTTGAAGGCTATCTCATCTCGTCGACCACCTGAATGAACTTAGAAAATGCAGGTTGTTGAACTTAGAAAATGCTGGTTAGTAGCTTTCCATCACTTGGCCTTTTAAGGCCCACTGATATTAAATTAAATATAAAAGCCTCCTAACAATTACTAGATCATTGAGTATCTACTCCCGAGCTCAAATGCACCATGGTAAACTTTGATAAATGTTTTGTATGCTTGCAAAATTTCAGGATGAAATGGCATTCATGGAAATCGTGGCGAGAAAAACAAAAACGATACTCCAAAAAGGCTTGGACTTGGACGGCGGCTTCGGCCGATAGCTTGTAGCTGGAACCTCAAGTTTTCCTCAAGCTTCAGCCCTATGCTCAGCTCTCTTTATATTCCAGGACTAAGCACAAGTTGGCGTTAAGTATTATGGGTCATTCCAAATTGTGGACAAGATTGGTTACATGGCTTACAAATTGGCTCTTCACAGTTGCCGTATCCACCCAGTTTTCCACGTTTCTCAACTAAAGTGTGTCTTGCCTCGAGATACTGTACTTCATCAAGTTCTTCCTCCGGTTCATTCAGCTCTGCAAGTTTCACTGAAAGTGTTGCAATAGCGTGTGCGCCAGGTGGGTAAACACACAATTGCTTAAGGTCTCGTTGAGTGGTCTGATTCTTCTCTTGCTGAAGCCACTTGGGAGGACCTGGAGTTCTTGAGGAAGTAGTTTCCACATGCAACGGCTTGGGGTCAAGCCGGTTCTCAAGGAGGGAGGAATGTCAGCAGCTCAGATGCACCAGAGGTGTTGACTGTAGAACAGAGTACTCTTGCGACAACAGATGAAGGCCATGTAGCGATCTAGGAGAAGACGCACCAAGTTTCAAAGATGCTCGTGGGCCTGGCACTCGGCCCACTCGCAAGAAAACTCATCCCACATGGCTCTCGGACCCTGACTGGACCAGTAGCCATTGAGGAGCTCCACTTGTTTAAATACAAACTTGTAACTCTCGTTGTATTCATTTCTTAAAAAAAAAAAACTCTCGTTGTATTTGGCTTGGACTTGGATAGCGGCTTCGGTTGATAACTTGTAGCTGGAACCTTTAGTTGTGTGGGTGGTTGAGCGGATAGGTACGGTTTTCTTAATTCCCCATTCCAATTTCCATGAACCCTAGCTGAGAAACCCTAGATAGAGAGCGGCCCTTACACTGATAAACCGTCTGATTAATTGATTAACTTACAATTAGCTTATTAATCCCCTACTTGCCAGTCAATCGAGCAGCTGCGAGTTAAAGATTTCCTTGACAATGGATCTAATAATGGTCGGAAAATATGAGCATTTGCAAGCTGGAAAAATAACTGATTACTGGATATACAGACCCCAAACAAATCAATCATATCTATTATGTTAGTGTGCATACCCAAGCCTCTATTCCAGGCAAGGTTTTCGCTGTGAGATTCAGCCATTTGTATGAAAAAGACCCATGGTGAATCTTGCATGTGGCACGTGGTATTATTTTGGTACCTGGCGGTGTAGAATTGCTTTGTGGATTCACTTATTTCATTGGAATTTTTTGAACTGGTGTGCCATTCGGTTTGGTTGGCTTAGCATTTTTTCATTGCATGTGGGGCAGGCTGATGTGGTTACTTTCCTTATATGGGTCATCCCAATTCGTTTGTGCCCCTTTTTTCATATGAGTCGTCGTTTTCGGCTGTTTGAACGTGATCGTTTTCTCTTTACCGTGCAGGTTTTAAAATTTTGCCTTCCTTTGTCTGCAGCATTCTAGCATGGAATAGGTCTCATGTGCTACAAAGCTTATATGTACGTGTTTGCGTTGCATGCATGCAGGCTAATTGTGCGTCGCTGCGTGGTAGACGGTCTAGCAATTGCCATCACGTCCTTTTGCTTCAGGCTTCTTCGGTGTTTTGATTGAACGCTGTCGATCTTTGCCGCTGTTGGCCCGGGTCGCTTTCTGGCTTTAGATTGACCTGTACGGTAGTTTCCACGGTGCGTGTCTTCGTGCATGAGGTTCGTGGTGTGTGCTGTCCTCTTGCATGGCCTTGGTGTAATCGGTGCCGCTTAAGTCCTTCTTTCTAGATGGTTTGTATTTGGTTTGGATTTTTCTACTTGCCTTTCCGTTAGTTATAATAGTTTTGCTAAAACTCATTTAGATGAGATATAAAATGGTCTCATTCACCTTTTATAGCCATTGGATGTGATGCTATAAGATGTGTGTGTGCTGACGTGGGTTGTATCTGTTCTTGTTTTCAAAGTGAATGAGACCAAATTATATCTCATCTAGATGAGTTCTAGGTACTCCCTAGTTATAAATATGCCTTTTGTGTTGTGGCTTTGCAGTTGTGTGGTCCGTTCTGTTTATTCTTTCTCACTTGCGTTTGCTACACTACAGCACCAATGGTTCGTCCATTCTGTAGTCATAATGGTCCTCGGCGTTCCGGTCGACCTCCTTGGGTGCGGGGGTCTGTTGTTGGCCGTCGTGGTGGTTCGTCTACGGCAGAGCCTCCGGTGGCTGACGTAGTTGTGAGCTGCGTTATCTTTTCTTCTTCCCACGTACGTTGGTTAGATGGTTGCTCCATTTTCTAGCCATAATGGTCCTCGCCGTTCGGATTGACCTCCTCGGGTGCGGGGTTCTATGGTTGGTCGCCCTGGTGCTTCGGCGGCGTCTACGGCAGACCCTCGGCTACCTCCTCGGGTGCGGGGTTCTGTGGTTGGTCGTCGTGGTGCTGCGGCGGTGTCTACGGCAGAGCCTTGAGTCGCCGATGCTCATTGCGTTGGGCTGGTGGTTCTTCGGCTCAGTTTTCTGCTGCCTATGCACGATCTGGTTTGTTTCTCTTTCATCTTTATTTTCTGGTGGTTTTTAGTGCGTCCTGCCGCTCGAGGTTCGGCTGTGTTAATAAGGGAGGGTGCGACGATGATCAGCTGTCCGACGTTCACTCATCGCTCCAGGCTTGCATGCCGGTCGTCGTTCTGCTCGCCATGCAGATCGTGGTTAGTTTGGTCTAGCAGTTTGCATCTGCATTATTTTTTTTCTTTTCTTGCGTGATTACTGAGTGTTCCGTGTTTGTTTTCTTGTTTTGTGCAGGAGCTGTGTCTTCGTCACATGAAGATTTGCCTGTCGATAATTCGTACCATCGGCGTCGTCGATGACGGCCAGGGTGCGGTGACGGTGGCTACACATGAAGCCGTGCGGCGGGCTGAAGGGGAGGACACCGACGGAAGCAGAGACTCTGGCGGTGACTACCGTGCTACAGCGGCGACGAGTGAGGCATCGGCTCTGGCTGTAGGGCAGCCTCGTGGTGGTGAAGGAGTCGGTAGACCCGGAGGATGAATGATTGCTGCGTTCGGTTTCTCTCTACTCCTTTAACTCCACTCCGGAAGTGGACAAGACTTTAGCTTAGTTTGATGGAGCTGCTAAAAGCCAGCTCCCCAACTCCGCGGAGCGGCCAAGTTCCGAACAGGGCCTTAAACACAAATTAGTACACGACAGGTGTACGTGGTCTTGTAGGATTCCTAGTCCAATTAGAATTAGTTTTCCTGACCGACCTGGTCATGTAGCTAGCTAGTCTAGACTAGTATATATACATGTACCTGGCCTGTAATCTAACAAAACCGTGAGTTGAAAAAGCAATACAAAAATAGCAGGCTCGACACGAGCCTGCGGCCATCCAAATCGATCAAGTGTTCGTGTACGTAGCTAGCGCCGAGTCGATCAAAGCATAGATCGATCAAGTGTGTGTACGTGCTCGTATTGTGTCCCGGCTAGAAGTGCTAGTGCTTAGTACTAGTACACGTCAGGAGGAATCGATTGGAGATAAACTAGCAGGAGGCTAGCTTTGTGTTGCGGTGCACCTCGACGTAAAAGCACTTCGTCGAGTTAGTCAGCGAGCTTCGTTCGTCATCGTCGTTCGTCGTCGGTCGTTGCCGTCCGCCGGAAAGTACTCGGCAGCGTGGACTGGGCCAACAGCCCGCAACGCCGCCGAGCACCACCGCGGCATTGTCGCCGCGTTCCGGCATACCTACCTCAAGTACCGGCGTGAAAGGCCATTAGGGAAGGAGCAGCGTAACGCAGCACCAGTCCATGTCGTCAGCGGTCAAGGAGCCCGGCCGGTTTAGTTCACTCGCCCACACCTATGCCCAGGCAGGCTGCGGCTGCGCCACCGCAACAGCAACACGTCGAGCACATCATTGGGTCGTCGACCTTGTTGTCAGGCCGCGCGCACATGAACCGCCGCTTGAATCCTGATCCTGACCTCCAGCCCGGCGGCATGGAGTTGGCCACGTACAAGACGTACGGGTGGACCAGCAGAACGCCATTTATGGCAGCGCACTGGCATGAGAGGTCCTGGGAGGCGCGCGCGCAAGTTGACGTTGTGCGCGATGTGTTTGCGTCTGCGCTATTGCCGACGAGTTCCTTGCGGGATGAGCCACGGCTCGGCGATTCCAGGGCCGTCACGCCGATTCGCATGAGAGGTCCTGGCAGTCGTGCGCAGGCGGCCGGTGGCTACAACCGGCGATGCCGCGCGCACAGGCGCAAGGACGCCTGGCATGCAGTAGGGTTCAGTCAGTAGTTGTGTGTACAGTAGGTACATGTGTGACGATATGTCGCCGGCGTATGTATTCGGCAGATCCACAGGCCTGGTTGTGAAGCCGGCTTATGCGTGAGTTATGGGATGGACGGTGTGTATGACTTTCAAAAGCTGCGTGTCAATGCTGAATACTTGTTCGCATGCAAGCATGAAAAACAAAAGGAAAATGCCTATAGACCAAACAGCGAGAGAACAAAACGATCTTCAGTTCATATGCGTGTAGACACATCATCTCCTACTCCCATGCACGTGGTCACATCAACCCAAAATTCATGCCCAACAAGTGCATGCAGCAACTAATCCTGTACGGCGGACAAAGATCATTTGACAAAAAAAAAAAATAGACACAGATTGCTAGGTGCATGCAACAACGATGCCATCAAGCATCCCAGATTAGAATGGTGGTTCCACAATTTTCATCGAGTATCCAAAATATAACTCCAAAAAAAAATCCAGTCACTTTAGGAAGAAAGAAACACACCACTATGTGACATATTGGAATAAATACTGGACCAACAGATCTAGCTAATGTTAGTGATATTAAGCCATATAGTTGCAAAATGCCTCTTTATTAGTATTAGGATTGAGACCACGGGATACATTCATCTCTAGGCAAGAAGTTAATTTTTCCGAACTTGAACTATTTATAAATCATGTTTATAATTATATTGATCTATTGGAGCCGCAAGTTGTTTCGAGTTTATATTCCTTTTCCAAGCAATAATTTATTTCATAAACCATTGAGAATATTTGTGCATTATGATAGGAGGACTCACTGTTTGAACAATTAACCACTTAAGAAAATCAATCAAAAGGATGCAAACAGTACAAGCTATCTATCAAATATTTGAAAAAGAGAATAAGAATCCGAACTTTTCGTAGTAGGCACTTCTAATGGGTAGCTTGAAAGATGGTGATAGCATTGATCATCTTTGGTTGGTATTTTTTGAGTATTTGGATGCAGCTGAGAGTGTAACCTTTCGCAAATATCTAAGCTTTCACCTATTTATTATTTAAAATTCAGTTTCAGTGACATTTAGGGCATGTTTATTTTTACATAAGAAAACTAGCATATAATCGGTTCAATATCATTGGGAAATGTACAGTGTAAAAACAAGTTAGGGTGGGTGAAGCAAAATACTCTACTGCAATGATGATCTTATCAGTTTCCTTTGCATATTTTTCCTCCCCAAGACAGATATAAGCTATAAATGATTGTAACGGATTCCATCTATAATGCGTTCGATCTTAGTATGAGTGTAGCAATGTGTACTTCCTACTTCATAAAATATATCAATTATTTGGTGAATAAATGTATGTTTTCAAATCTGCCTTCATGCATTGCTTGCCTTATTGGAACACTCAAATTGCACAAATACATCCTTTGTCTTAAGTCCAAATTAGCCACATTAAAACTAGGAACCCAGCATTACTATCAAGCAACACATTTCATACCGCCGCATCAACGGGGCGCGGCGTGCCGCCGCGCGGGCATAGCTAGTAGGAGTAAGTTGAGCAATCAGATGTCATTCGTCTGACAGAGTCGTAAACTGGAAAACTAATAAGTAATAAAAGTGTGTAAGTAGCATGGGTAAACAACAAGTTCATCTCAAATCATTCCAACACACAGGCCGAAAATCCTGTATAATACTCCTAGCTACTATTTAAGTAGCCTGACACGAATCATAAGCAGCCTAATTAACTCAGGTTTTTCGAAAAAGCCAAGCTGAAGGCCACATACCACTAGTGCAGAACCGGGCTATAGCACCGGTTAGTAAGGCCCTTTAGTGTCGATTCTGTAACCGGCACTAAAGGGTGGGGACTAAAGGTCCCTTCTTTAGTACTGGTTCTGCACGAACCGCCGTTAAAGGGCCACCACGTGTCACGTGCCAGCGTCGAGGGCGGAGAGCCCTTTAGTACTGGTTGGTAACACCAACCGGTACAAAAAAGGTTGGGGATTTTGGTTTTATTATTTATTTTCCCTTTAATTTTGTGTTTTCCATTTAATTTAGAGATTGTTTTCCATTTATTCTCACTTTCATAAATTATATAATAACTCATCATCATCATCATATTAATATAAAAACCCTTGCATCTCATATATATCATCACCAACAACAACACTAGCTAATTAATAATCATCATTATGTAATCACCACCAACAGTAACTTAAAGAAGAAACATTCACTTGTACAAAAAAGATTTCATCGAGTTCAATATGGTCATGAGATTATTATAAGCATTCATAACTAAGATCACAAAAGCAAATCACTAATAATTAAGTTTAGGACGAAACACGGACATGAGACGACAAGTACTAAGAGCAGGAACTAGCTAATCACCCCCACTGCTCTCTCTTAGGTAAAATGGCATAGAACATGCGTAGCTCTCCTCATTCATCATATTGGAGCATGCAGATGAACCTGTCTCCTAATCGTGGGTTGCGCTTCTGATTATTGCCCCCGGTACTTCTCTGTGACCATTCACAATTTTGCTCCAGTATTTCACTATTAAGCATTCCTCGATTTTAGAAATCCTGAATGCACTCATGTGCAATGTAGGATGTCTTGGCCGTAAGCTAACCATTGGCATGCGACCGTTAGTCAAGATCCACTGAGGCACAACTATCATCGGGAGTCCCTGCATGTTAAAGAACATCGTATAGTAACATACTTAGCAATGAAGTTTAGCTTAAAAAATAATGTATGCAAAAGATGCATTGAGGACAAATAAAATCTTACCATCTTTCCTAAATACATGTGACCGTAGTTCAATACGAACACTATTGGTTGCACGTTTTGAGTACTAAGATTTGCAAGTCTAGGAAAATAATTTCTCTTGATAGTATCAAGATCCCTCAAGCCATGAAACATATTGACTTATCTCCTCACAGTTTAGTTCAGCCCCGGGACAGTGAACGGTCCTATCTACCAAGCGCCGGACATGTTTGCTTGAATGGAAATAAGCTGTCAATAGAAATTAGCTGTCAACTATTTTTGAAATAAACAATATGGAAGACATAAAATGGTTGAGGAACTCACATAATGGTAGAACTGGAGGCGTCTGCACATCGACCCAGATATCGGTATTACCTTCAATATTATCTTCTGGACGAATATCAAAGATGATAACCATATCATGCTCAAATGCATAAGCCTTGCATAGTACTTGCTAAGTTTTGCATTCAAAATAGGTATAGGTGTCTGCATTTTATAATTTTGCGTGGAAAGTATAACCATGCTCGGTCTTCAAGTAAACTCCTTTTACCTCCATAGTTTTCATAGTACTGAAACCTATCTTATCCAATACAAAAATTCTTGCATGGCAGGGGATACGCTAGTAGAATAGTAAAAAATTAAAATTATAAGTTGAAGTAAATGAAGCATGTGCTTAGTTACGAAAAAAGACTTGTCGTTGTGACTTACTGCATTCATTTCGAATGTCTCATCCAGCTTGATGCTGAAGCGCCTACCATCAACTAGGAAATTTCTGTCGCACGTGCCGCGCTTGTTTTCGCAGTATTCGCACATAACGAAATCATTCTCATCGTCAGACATTTCTTATGTTCATATATAGTTGAAACATTAATTGATATAAACACTTACTAACAGTTTTATTAATTCAACTATCTAGTTCTATTAATTCAAATAGTTCTATTAATTCAATTAAGCACTTACTAAAAATAAACTAGTTCAAATCTTCTTACTAAAATCTCATATATAGTGAACTTTTAAATCTTTTAATTAATTATTAGATCAACTAGTTCTATAATAAACTTTTAATTAATTATTAGATCATCAAATCACATATATATACCTAAATTTATCTAGTTAATTCATCTAATTCATCTAACATTTGACATTAATATATCTACACTATTTTCTATCTAATTCATGTATGACATTAATATCTAACATTTCTATATAATCATCTAACAATCGACATTAATCTAACATGCATTTATATAAACTAAAAGTATAAAAATTTAAAAAATAGAAAAAAGAATAAGAGTTGTATATGATGTTACGGCGGCGACGGGGACGTACGACGATGGCGTGCACGACGGGGGCGGGGACACGGGGCGGCGACCAGGCGATGGCCGGGGCGACGAGGACGGGCGCAGTGGGGGCGGCGGCGGGCACGCACG
>NC_041386.1:654311297-654322973 GCF_002162155.2 Triticum dicoccoides | reverse complement strand
GGCGACGGGGCGACGGGGACGGGCGCGGCGGGGGCGGGGACGAGGCGACGTGGACAAGCGTGGCAGGGGCGGCGACGGGGCGACGGGGACAAGCGCGACAGGGGCGGCGACGGGGCGACGGGCGCGGCGACAGGGCGACGGGCGCGACAACGATGAAGAAGCAGATGAGAAGAAAACTAACTGAAATTTTCGTAAGTGCTATATATACAGGAGAGGCCTTTAGTACCGGTTGGAGCCACCAACTGGTACTAAATGTCAAATTTGGCCAGGCCAAACGGCGGGAAGCGACCACCTTTAGTACCGGTTCGTGGCTCTAACCGGTACTAAAGGCCGCCCTTTAGTACCGGGTGGAGCCAAGAACTAAGAACTGGTACTAAAGGCCTGCGCTGGCACAGGTCCTGTGCGGCAAGTTTAGTCCCACCTCGTTAGCCGAGAGGCGTCCGCACTGGTTTATAAGCCGTAGTGCGGTCGCTTTCTCGAGCTCCTCTCTTTAGCAGGCTTTCGGGCCTAACTTTGTCGTGCTGCCCTATGGGCCTACTCGGCCTTATGGGCCTGATTTCAGGCCCAAGGCCAGGCAGGTCCATTGGGCAGCGCAGAGTTTTTGTTTATGTTGTTTTTTTTCTTTTCTGCTTTATTTATTTCTGACTTGTTTTATGCTGTATTTAGAGTTTCTTTGTGAATATTTTTACTTTTCAATGATAATACCATGCCAAGTTTCAACCTTTTCAAAGTTTATTTGTAGTGCTTTTCAATTTCAGAGTCATCTAGTTCAAAACAAATTTGTGAATGCATGAAAAATAGCAAATGATGTCAGAAAGGGTTGAAAGTTGATGACGTGGCTTTGAATGGTGCATACTGAACGCAAAAAAAGTCTGGAGTTGTAATAAATTTAGAAAAAATGAAGTGCCTGTGTAACAGATGAGTATTCGTCCGAAACTCTGATACTTCGAAAGAGATTGTCCAGTTTGTACATGAAGTGCATCCAGTTTTTGTCGTAACCCTCTCTACTTTTTCGCACACGCTATGTGGGTGAAATGATGATACCATGCCAAGTTTCAACATTTTCAGAGTTCATTTGTAGTGCTTTTCAATTTTAGAGTCATTTAGCTCAAAACAAATCTGTAAATGCATAAAAAATAGCAAATGATGTCAGAAAGGGTTGAAAGTTGATGACGTGACTTTTAATGATGCATATTGAATGTAAAAAAAGTCTGAAGTTGTAATAAATTTTAAAAAATGAAGTGCCGGTGTAACAGATGAGTTTTCGTCTGTGTAAACATGTAAAAATATACATCCAAAATACATTAATCATCAATGATCTTTTTGTGTAGAATCTAAATTGTCAATAGGAATCTACCCCGGTTTAAGAATCGACGAAGACTCCTATTGCAGCCATAGATCCTACACATAGAGTTCATTGAAGACCAAGTGATTGTGATAGTTTGAGAAGTAACATATTTAAGGTGGTAAAAACCTTGTTAGCCAAGCGAGGTGGGACTAAAAAACCGCTGCAACTAAAAAACTTTAGCATCGGTTTATGTCATGAACTGGTACTAAATGTGCTGGTGGGGCCCCAGCTTGACAACAGCCTGCCACAGCCTCTTTAGTATAGGTTCGTGGCATGAACCAGTACTAAAGGTTCTTCACGAACCGGTACTAATGAGCGACGCTCGCCTAGCCGTTTGAACCGGCACTAATGTGACCATTAGTGTCGGTTCATCTACAAACCAGTACTAATGTGCTGAACATTAGACCCTTTTCCAACTAGTGTACCGTCATCGTCCCTGGCGTGGACACCGCTGATGTCTCCAACGGCAGCGGTGCTACTGTCTGATCTCTCATGTTGTAGACACCAGAGTCGAGAAAGGGATTCTCACGAGTCCACTTCACAAGCCAGTCCCGGTTGCATATGGTGGTAATGTCACCTTTGGTCACAAAGTAAATGCAATCTTGTCGAATCCCGGTGCCGGCAGCGGCAGGGACCGACTGGGAGCAGCCTTCGCTGACAAAGAGCGCATGCCCCATCAACGTACTGACATCCCTCCACCGTCCACGGCCGCAGCTTAGGTCTGAGGCCTCGAAGACATCGAACCGGTAAGTCCCTTGCAGATCTATCCCCGTGTCGTCTGTCCATGGCTTATATATTGATGGCATACTTATCATTCTCTTCACCCTCAGTAGCTGATCGCCGGACACGACCAGGTAGTCCCGACTGACATAATCAACAAAGTTCCATATATGGTCGAGGAGGACGTAATAGTCATGGCTCGGGGTTTTGCGTATGCAGCAGACGCTTGTGATGTGCTGATCGCCGGCGTCCAGGACATGTAGCTCCTCTTCTTGGGTGAGGACGTACAGCTTCCCTTGGAAGAGTGCAATGTCAGCGATGGAATTGTGTGCAGCAGGCGGCGGCGCCCACTCCATGCATGTTGTGCCGGCCCCTGCTGCTAGTGCTAGCTCGCCGCCACCGCCGCGAGTATAAACGACGACTTTTGATTCGTCCAGAACGGCAATGAGGTGATCGGATACCACCACCTTGCGGATCGTCTTATCTGTCGGAAACCGAAACGGTGGGTCTGGCAGAGTGACGGTCGCCGCGGAGGAAGGGCTCGTCAGGGAGAACCTGCCGTCGTCGTGCACGAGGAAGAGCGCACCTCCGGTCGAGACTCCGTAGTAGACATCGTCCGGGACGGGCAAGCGGTGAACGGCGCCGTCGGGGAGGCTGAGGAAGGTGCCGTCGGGGAGGGCTAGCCAGGGGAGCAGCGTCGGCAGCGGGTGCTGCAGCCTTGCGCCCGAGCGCCACGTGCGGCAGACCGCTGGTAGGCGGACGCGGTCGGCGTGCGACGGCAGCCGCAGGAGCACGAGGCCCAGCAGCTCTGCCGGGAGATCCGGCCATGGAGAGCGGCGGCGGGAAGAGCCAGACGCGGCCATCAAGATCGTTAGGGCTTTCTTTCTTTTTTTTATACTACTAGCAAGGAAATAGAGATTGCTAGGGCTGGATACGTGACGTCTCCCTGCTGCAATTCCTTCACAGGTTGGAATCGGATTTGTACACCCTGAGATTCACACGCATGGCCGTGCATATAACCGATTAATAACCACTAAATAAGTTTTTGCACACACAGCTAGTAGTCCGCGTAGGAAGAGAAAATGATGCTCAAAAGTAGAGAAGAACTACTCCCTTCAATCCGAATTAATTGACACAGCTCTAGTTTTATTTGGATTGGAGGGACATTCTTGTATTTATTCGCAATAACAAAAGGATTGTACATAAATACTCTCTCTATTAAGATGTTTTTGCAGTTTAATTTAAACTACAAAACGTCGTACAATTGTTTACAGAGGGAGTATTAATTGATGTGCGATTCAAAGTTAAGGTAGCGGACAGTCAAACTGGGCGAGCAAGCAAAACGGAATAATGGGTCGTGCCCCGCTTCTACTTTGCGCGAGCACTGGTCGTGCGATTCGATGCACAAGGCGCAAAATAGGACCTCTTATATTACATAGTTACCCATCATTGAGAGACCTTCTCTGATCCGAAGAAATAACATAATGGGCGCGGGAAGGAAAAACTCTGGATGGGAGATATTCAAAACGGAATCATTAGTTAAGGGTTACCCCTTGCAAAAGTTACTTCCCAGCTTCTTAGGTGCTGATAAGTGACGCACTACATGCGAGGCACTTGTCGCAACCTGTGATTTTTTAATAGATTCGTTTATTAGAAACATTTTATTTAATGAACCATGCATTCAAATACCGAATCATTTTCATCATTGACTTTTTTTATGTCGAAATCTTCGAAAACTATATCTCATACCCCATTCATGGTTAATTAGTTGGTTTTGTTTTTTCATGGTTGATGCTTATGTGTTGTTAACTCAACAAATGCTTACTCCCAATACTTGTGCCAACTCTTTGGCTCGGACCTCCACATTATCCACGGTTACTTACTCGCCTCTTCTATTTGTTGAATTTATCAATCCATTTATTCCCCGTCCTGTTTGTTGCTTTTTTACTTGTCCATTGCCACAACTTGCAATTTTAGATTGACCAATTTCTCGCCTTAAGAATTAGTCCTTGAGTTCTTTGTTTCTTGACTTTAGTTTCCATTTAAATTTGGTCTCCATGGTATGGGAGCTTATCGAGGTCGCTGACAACCTAACTCCCCTCCCACATTCTACATGTACCTCTTTTAATTACTAATTTATTATTATAGTTGTTTTTGTTGCTATTCTATTATCATATTCTATCTATTTTGTTTTCCTTTCGTTCCCAATTGATGTTGTGGTTGCAAAGATTGAATCCAAGGTAGCCAATACTGTCATTAGGTACATGAATTTACTCCTATTCATTGTTTATTCAGCTGGTATTTTTTGTTAGGATTTATCGGTAGAGGATTGTAACTAACAAGGTTATTTTGTGGACAGTATTAATGACTATTCCTTCTTTTTTGTCAAACTAATTGATGGCAAGAACAAATTAATATTTAAGGATTGCTTTTATTCAATGGTGTACCTTCGGAATGATTTTTTTGTTCAATGCTAACTTTGAGTAAAAATAGTTGTCGTGTTCAACCGATTAAAGTATAAGGAGGAGTTCAATTTCAATTCATATTTGCTTAATACACCTTAGTAACCTTTTGGATTCAAGTTTTAGACCACAACTTGTGGATACAGAATTCAAAAGTAAATAAAATAATTTTATTGGTTAAGTGGCAGTTTTGTTCACAAAAGTGGAATTGTGGATTAGTAAATTTATCAACATAGAAAACTGACATAAAATTTGAATCCCACGTTTCGTTTAATTTGTAATTGTATTTTGTTTCACAATTCCATGCTTAAGTGCTATTTTGTGAATGTTGTTGGCTTGTGTGGAGTGTGGACACAAACTTTAAAAATCGTTTTGGTAATATTCCAGGCAGTGACTTGTTAGTGTGATTGACATTTCAGTAATGTTTTACATAGCGGGCTATGAAAAATAGCGGCAGGCCTTCAAATCAGCTATAGCGGGCTATTTATGAAGGCAACCATTTAGCGGCACCCTGCTGAAAAGGCTATAGCAGAGCTATAGCTGGCTATTAAAACTATGCATTTCAGGCAACTTAATCAGGTGTGCCCACAGGAGAATCTGCGGCATGTTAAGCGGGTGCACCGTCATATTGAGTGTGGTAGTATATACACTTTATCTAGTTCTCAGCCGAACTGTCACCATGATCCTTAGCTGTGCAGTGTTGCCAGTGGAGAGTAGAAGCCATTGAGTGGATGCGATTGGCTGGGTATATCTGCAGGCTCGGTTACATTTGACAACCATTGCTGCTCTGAAATGCAGGGATGGAACTGAACATGCCTTGCTTCCTCTGCTAACCAAACATTTAACCTGTAGAGAGGTTTCTGATTTGGCAAAGTTTGGCACCGTAACTCTGAAGTAACAACAATGTATAAACAAACGAGTTGACTCTCCTGTTGATAATCAAGTTGAGATGTTGAAATAGCTTATCACGGTGCTTTTTTAAATATACAGTTGGGGAGGATGGTATTCCTTTTTTTTCGTGAATATGCTCGAGGGCGTACCTTTCCGTTGATAGAAGAGAGAATACAAGGTTGTAACCTCAAGGCAGCATACACTGGGAGCCGCCGATGAGGTTACCGATGAGCAGAAGGGGGTGAGGTTGCTTAGCCCCAATACATAGTGGTCAGGTTACAGGGAGGATTTGCCGGGCTTCATTCTTGATCTTGGATGGTATATATTCCATATGGATCAACTTGGAAATGAAATGGTTGCACCGTAGGCCACTTCTAAATGATGGCACCAACAAGAATGATACTCCATACAGTTTGTGTAATATATATGGTCTTCAGTGCCTGTTATAAAAGGAAGATGTTGCCTTCTACAACAATGATATGCACTTCTGCTAAACAGCCTAATTGTTTTTGGTTGTTTATTTTCCTGCTGCTGTTTGACGGATAAAGGAGAACCTTACTGAAATTATCTAGAAGTAATTGTACATAAGACATTATATGGTAAGAGAATAATTGTACAAAAGACATTTCAATTTCAGTGGGTGGGGGCTACACATCTTCAACTATGCCCACTTTAATTTCCTTCAAATACAATTCTTTTCTCTTAGCATATCCAACTCGAACAATTTTCTCCATCTAAATTGTTTGCACGTGTTGAATTTACTACTTCATCAAAACCACCAAACCAGCTGGCGGTCGCAGTAGGATGCTCTAAGAGCACCGTCTAGAATTACCAGAACGAAGGGATGTGTTGTTTCTATGCTCGAGCTCAAATGAGCTCGGGTGATAATTGTGTGCACGTGTTGAACTTTTGTGAACAATTTTCCCATCTAAATTGTTTGCACGTGTTGAACTTTTGTTTAAGGCAAATCTCTACTTCTAATGGAGCAGTTGGTGAATAGTCCGCGCGGTTTATTTTTGCTGGTTTATTTTCGTCATCCTCCCACCTCCGTTTTATTTCCGTCATCCTCCCACCTCTGCTTACTCGGTACCGTCCAGCGAAATAAACCGGTGCCAAAAAACAACCCTAGGATCGATCCCTCGTTCTCACGGCAGATCGGTCTCCGCCGCCAACCAGACCTTCGCACGCCCGATCCAGCCCTACGCCCCCTCCGCGGCCGATCCATCCCTGTGCCGCGGCCGATCCATGCCCTATGCCGCCGCCGCCGATGCCTCCTCCTCCACCTCCATTCCCAAGCGACGGCGCCCGCGGCCGCGGTCTTCTCCCCCAGCCACCATGGCTGCAGATCCACCCACGGCCGGTCGTCTAAGCTGCAAGCATGGATGGATGGATCCAGGAAGGTATCCTTCCTCCCTGGGTGGAGCGAGCTGCACATCCCGTCCGGCCCTCTGGAGCCGGCCATCTCCGCCTCCTCCTCGCCGCCGCCGCCGCCGGGGATCGCGTCTTCACCAAGCGCGAGCTCTGCCCCATCCAACCGACCGCAAAGGGGTGAGTTTTCTTCATCCCAAACCCTCCTGATTTGCTTACTGCACTCTTGCCATTCCGATGGAGACTAACCTCCTCTGGCCGAGCCCCAACTCTGCATCTCTCTCCCAATTACCCTCACCCCGTCAGTTTGCTGCAGGTTGTCAATTGTAAATTTTCAAGGAGATTCAAATGTTCCTCTTCTGGCTGATTGAAGGTAATACTTGGTCCAATTTTGCCACAAAAAATAATGCTATCTTGTCATAGTTACACGTATATGCTTATGAGATTTTCATGTTTGTTAGATTAAAAAAACTGTATTTTCTCCTTTTAGCCAGTGGTTAATTTAGCAGAGCATTAGCATAGTATTGGTCTGATCAGCGAGATGATGATCACGAAATCCTGTTGATAATCAAATCAGCAAAGATAGTAGCAGTTTCCAGTGTAACTTGTTGTGTCCAATAGAACTTGTTGTGTCCTCAAATCAGCAAAGATAGTAGCAGTTTCCAGTAGACCTTTTCTACTGCAATAGGAGCTTCAGGCAGGTCACTGATGATTTGACGGTGATATTGGTTATTGATTTGTTAATATTTTTTAAGTATAAAAGCTAAATGTAATCTGCACAAGAGCTAAACCTGCAGAAGGTTAGAGTGCGTGCAGCTGTTTCAGAACCTAGGGAAAACTAGCCTAATTGGTCTCTTTAATATTTAGTGAGTCTGTCCATGCACTTTTAGCTCTACTCACCACTAAAGATATCTACAACTTTCATGTTGAACGCATAGTTTAATTCAAACAATAACATGGTCTAAGTCCGCATACAAGGTTACTGTACACAGAATCACATAAAGATTAATTTTTGGACTGTGAACCTAAATTGAACTGCTACTTTTAAACCATACATCAAAATAGTGCAAATAGATAGTCTATAGAAAGCATGGGACGTATCTCTCCTTTTTTTGCGATTGATCTCCACATTATGTTTGGAGTCCAAGTCAAAATTATGCAGTTTTTGATAGAGGATTTGGAAAGACCGAATCTGTTTAGTAGGTGGATTACCCAAAACAGTTGACTTCATCCAACCCGACCTCACATCACTGTGTAAAGTTTGTAGCACTTATTTTATATGCAGAGCACTTGTGAACTAGGATTTTGACCAAAAGATTTCTGAGTGTTTTATGTGAGCTTGCATTGCAGGGATACTTGAAGCTAGGGCAATCCAAGTAAGATAGCTTCATCCTCAGGCAACAGGTTTATGTTATCTTATCATGGAGTCATTTTTAAGTTTGTGCCCAATGCCTTCATCCTTAGAATGGCTGCCCAGATGGCAAGCCACCGTACTCAGGCGACTGCCGCGCTAGGTATTCTCGACCACTGCTGCAGTTTTTCATTGCTGTGCTTATTCCATTTGCACTAACCTTGCTATTTAGTAATATGAACGTCTCTGTTTCTTCTACTACAATGACATGATAAGCTTACCTTATCCCTTTCAGCAGGGTGCTCCAACTTTTGATGTTGGCGAAGCTTTTGGAATGATGGCTACATAATTTGTTAGTCCCCGTTGGAAGCTTAATTAAACTGAGGTAAATATGCCAGATTCTTTGGTCAAATAATAACATGACTGTCTATTTTGTTCTCAGGACCAATATCTGTGCCTATCAATGAAATTTTGAGAGTAGTTTTTGTTGCTTCTATGTAACCCTGATAGCAGCTTCTCTGAAGGTTCAGATGTGTGGCAAAGGATTTCAATTTTCCTATTTACACAAAGGAAACTTGAGGAAGGTTCAGATTTCTCATGCTCGGTGCTGTGCTCTCAAGGTTACATAGACAAAAATGCCTCCTATTTACACAACGGCAACCCGACGAAGGTTCAGATTTCTCATGACTGGTTCAATGGGTATTTCATGCCTGTGCCATCTTAATTATTAGGAAAATGTAGTTTGTTTTATAGCTGATGATGCTCGATGCTTTTTACCTCAGTTTAGTAAATGCTCAGTTTTAGCTCATAAACTACATGGCAAACAGGATGACGGGGCAGGGCGGGAGGCGGGGAAAGCCATCCATGGCGATCCTGGTGGCGTTGTTAATGGCGTCAGTGGCACTGCCGCTCCTCATGGTGCCCGACACGCTCTCTATGCCAGGCTCCAACGACGTGGATCGTGGCGCCGCCCTGTCGCTCCCACGCCCGTGCTTCAGCAGATCTGTGTTCGAGTCATGCATACCTTTAGCTGCCTCCCCTCCAATGTCCACGACTCTGATATATCGTGTTTTGTTAGTCTTGACTGGTGTTTGTTCTCCGTATTATTGTGTAGGAGGCTGGAGAAGAGCAGGGAGAAAAGGGAGTCGTGGATGGAGGTTCTGTACTTCTGTTGTATCTGTTAAGTATATATGTTGTGCTTGTCTTGTACAGGCTCCCATAGTCTAGAGTGAAGTATGTTGTGTTTGTCTTGTACAGGCCCAGGCCCATAGTCTAGAGTGAGGCTCAGGCCCATGTAACCTTGTATATCTCTCTCTCCTCCTCAATACAGAAAATTGTTCGGTCATTCTCTCTTCCTCATGTTTTCTAACATGGTATCAGACCAGGACCAAACCCTAGTCCCTCTTCCACCCGCCACCCATGAAATCGCCGCCGGTGAGGTGATTCAGGCGGATCTGTCTGGTGAGGAGACATCCACATCGCTGCCCCATCCCATCTTCGTCATCAACCTGTAGGAGCTGCTCTCCAGCAGCTCCTCTGTGTGTGCTCACAACTACTCTGTGAGAATACTTCCCCTGCTCTCCAGCAGCCATCTCCAGCAAGCTCTTGGTGCCTTCCCTGCTCTATAGCAAGCTCCAGGCGTTCCCCCTCCTATCTAGCAAGATCCAGCAAGCTCCTCCTTCTATCCAGTGAGATCCAGCAAGCAGCAACCAGCCTAGTGGGTT
The DNA here is from genome assembly GCF_002162155.2 of Triticum dicoccoides. Classification (NCBI taxonomy): domain Eukaryota; kingdom Viridiplantae; phylum Streptophyta; class Magnoliopsida; order Poales; family Poaceae; genus Triticum; species Triticum dicoccoides. The sequence continues at coordinate 654,313,109 of NC_041386.1, read as the reverse complement.
GCTGCTCCTGTTTGTGGCTGTCTGCTGCTCATCTCTTGTTGCTGCCTACAGCTGCTATCAAATTGGGTGTTTCCAGCTGCTGGCCGCTCACCACTATGGCAAGAAATGATTTCGGATTTGGTTCTTTGATCATAGATATCAAGCTTGATGGTTCAAACTACAGGGAATGGGCATTTTCTGCCCGGACTGTCTTGAGGACGGCTGGTTTTGTTTCTCATCTGACAGATGATCCACCTAGTCCAAATGATGATGCAGCAAGGAAGTCTTGGCAAAAGATCGATGATCGTGTGATGAGAGTTTTAATTCTGGGTCTTGAACCCTCACTCCGAATGAGTCTTGAGCATCACACTTCAGCTAAAGAGATATGGAAGTACTTTGAGCAGCGCTACCTTCAGCCCAGCAGTGCACTTCATTTCTCCTTGCTGTAGAATTTACACAACACTCGGCAACCAGAAGACATGTCCATAGAAGAGTACTATGGAGATTTCACTCCCATCACTGGGCAGCTAGGTTCCATGGTTCCAAAGGGTAATTCTAGTTGTGAGTCATGTGCAGCGAAGGAAAAGTACGACCATCAGACTCTCATGTTTCAGTTTGTGATGGGTCTCAAGCCAGACTTTGAGAACATTCGCACTCAATTGCTTGGTCGTACAACTCCTCCCACCTTGACAGAGGCACTTGCTAGCTTGATCGCTGAGGAGACTCGTCTCCGTTCTCTTGGGACTACTTCTGCGCAGACTCTACACACTAGTGTTCTGGCTTTTCCTCAGCGGCCAGGTGCCTCCAAGGCCACATCTTCAGATGTCATCTGCTCGTTCTGCAAGAAGGCAGGACACCATAGAGATGGTTGTTTCAAGCTTCATCTAGAGCTGTTAGCTGAGTTTCAGGATAGACGGGCCCTCAATTAGCAGCGTCGTGCACCCCAGGCTCCTTATCAGTAGCAAGCGAGGGGTGCTTCTGCATCTGTTCTCTCTCAGCAAGCCGTTGCTACAACCCAGCCTTGGGTTCTGGATTCGGGAGCTTCTTTCCATGTGACCTCTGATCGCTCTCAGCTTGTGTCTTGCCAGCCAGTGCGTGATGGTGCCTCTGTTCAGACTGCTGATGGTACACCTTGTTCTATTACTCATCAGGGTTCTCTTTGCACATCCAAGTTTTCTGTTCCTGCCATCTCCTTTGCTCCAGAGCTGTCCATGAATCTTATGTCTGTTGGTTAGCTTACTGATATGAACTACTTTGTTGGTTTTGATGACTCATTTTGTTATGTGCAGGACCGTCAGAGCAAGAGGGTCATTGAACTGGCCATCGCCGTAGAGGATCCACATCCCTCTACATGCTTGACACCTTACACCTTCCTTCAGCTTCCACCACATCCGCGTTCCGGATGGTTGCATCAACATCAAGATCCACTTCGTCGTTTTCTTTTGCCTAGTGGCACCATCGCTTAGGTCACTTGTGTGGTTCTCGTTTATCTACCCTTGTTCGACAAGGTGTTTTGGGTCATGTTTCCATAGATGCTGGTTTTCACTGTAAGGGTTGTAAGCTAGGGAAACAAATACAGCTTCCATACTCTTCCAGCACTACTCATTCTAGTCATCCTTTTGATTTAGTGCACTCTGATGTATGGGGTCCTTCCCCCTTTGTTTCAAAAGGTGGCCACAAACATTATGTCATATTTGTTGATGATCACTCTCGACATACTTGGGTCTATTTTATGAAGCATCGTTCTGAGTTGTTTTCTATATATAAGGCTTTTGTACATATGGTCCATACTCAGTTTTCCAGTGCTGTTCGTGTTTTTCGTTCTGACTCCGG
>NC_041386.1:654271699-654311168 GCF_002162155.2 Triticum dicoccoides | reverse complement strand
TTTCGTGAGTTTCTCTCATCTGAGGGTACTCTCCCTCAGCTTTCATGCCCTGGTGCCCATGCTCAGAATGGCGTTGCTGAGCGTAAGCATCACCATATTGTTGAGACAGCTCGTACCCTTCTGATTTCTTCCTTTGTCCCCACTCATTTTTGGGGTGAAGCTATCTCAACTGCTGTTTATCTTATCAATCTCCAACCTTCTACCCGCCTTGAGGGCAAGTGTCCTGGTGAGGTTTTGTTTGGTTCTCCTCCCACGTATGACCACCTCCGTGTCTTTGGTTGTACTTGTTATGTTCTTTTAGCACCTCGTGAGCGTACCAAGTTGACTGCTCAGTCTGCTGAGTGTGTCTTCCTTGGATATAGTCTTGAACATAAGGGCTACCGTTGCTATGATTCTTCTGCTCGCCGCATTCGCTTTTCTCGCGATGTCACTTTTGTTGAGGATCAACCCTTCTTCTATTCCCCTTCCACTAAACCATCATCCTCAACTTATTTAGAGTCTACCTCGTTTCTTTCACTTCCACCTATCTTTTTAGATGAGTCTATAGCTGAACAACCTTCCTCTGTCCTAACATCAGAACCATCTCCACCACATGTTTCATCTCCTTCCTCACCAGCTCCTTTCTCTCTTCCACTAGCTCCACCTCTAGATAGTCTTCCTTTCCATTACACTCGTCATTATTCTACTCCTCCAGCCAGTACTTTCCATTACACTCGTCGTTCTAAAGTTCCATGTGACACGCAGTCATCTATGCCTTTGTCTTCTACTCCTCCAGCCAGTACTACTAATCCTTGCACTGACGGCTCTTCTTTAGCAACGCGATACAAGAAGGACTTGTATGCAGTGGTTGTTTCTGAGCCTAGTACCTATCAGGAGGCAGTTGTGTCACCTGAGTGGCAACTGGCTATGTCTGAGGAGCTTGCAGCCTTAGAGTGTACTGGTACATGGGATTTGGTACCATTACCTCCTCGTTCAGTCCCTATCACTTGCAAATGGGTGTATAAGGTTAAAACCAAGTCAAATGGTTCTGTGGAACGCTACAAGGCTCGCCTTGTTGCAAGAGGTTTTCAGCAGTCTCATGGGAAAGATTATGATGAGACGTTTGCTCCTGTTGCTCACATGACTTCAGTTCAAACTCTAATTGCTGTGGCTGCTACTCGGTCATGGAAAATTTACCACATGGATGTGAAGAATGCCTTCCTTCATGGTGATTTACATGAGGAGGTTTATATGCAGCCACCTCCAGGTATCAAGGTTCCATTAGGTCATGTTTGTCGTCTTCGAAAGGCTCTTTATGGGCTTAAGCAAGCCCCTCGTGCCTGGTTTGAGCGGTTCAGTTCTATGATTCAAGCTGCCGGTTTTTCTCCTAGCGAACATGACCCTGCACTCTTCATTCATACATCTGAGCATGGTCGTACATTGCTTCTACTTTATGTAGATGGCATGTTGATCACTGGAGATGATGTTGGGTATATTGGTTTTGTTAAGAAAAAAATTGAGTGAACAATTCAAGATGTCAGATTTGGGGTCTCTCAGCTATTTTCTCGGGATTGAGGTTGAGCACACTGATGATGGTTACTATATCTCCCAGCAAAAGTACACTCAGGATTTGATTCTTCGCTCAGGTCTCACTGACACGCGCATTGCTGCTACACCTATGGAGCTTCATCTGCAGTTGCGTCCTACTGATGGCACTCCTCTTGAGGATCCCTCTCGCTACCGTCACATTGTCGACAGTCTAGTGTACCTCACAGTGACCAGACCTGACATTGCACATGCAGTCCATATTCTCAGTCAATTTTTCTATGCTCCCACCTCAGTTCATCATGGTCACCTATTCCGAGTCCTTAGGTATTTAAGGGGAACTACATCTCGCCGCTTGTTCTATGCTAATTCCAGTCAGCTCCAGCTTCATGCTTACTCTGATTCCACTTGGGCGAGTGATCGTATTGATCGTCGCTCGGTCATTGGCTATTGCATATTTCTTGGTACATCTCTCATTGCATGGAAATCAAAGAAGCAAACCGCCGTGTCTCGCTCCAGCGCCGAGGTAGAGCTTAGGGCTCTCTCTACTACTACATCAGAGATTGTATGGCTTCGCTGGCTATTGGATGATCTTGGTGTCTTATGTCATACACCAACACCTCTTCTTTGTGACAGCACTGCTGCTATTCAGATTGCTAATGACCTAGTCAAGCATGAGTTGACCAAACACATTGGTGTGGATGCATTTTTCACTCAATCTCATTGTCAACAATCCACTGTTAAGCTACAATATGTCCCAAACTTGGTGTATCAGATGCTCCGACCCACCTTAAGTTTGAAGGGGGGGTGTTAAGTATATATGTTGTGCTTGTCTTGTACAGGCCCAGGCCCATAGTCTAGAGTGAAGTATGTTGTATTTGTCTTGTACAGGCCCAGGCCCATAGTCTAGAGTGAGGCCCAGGCCCATGTAACCTTGTATATCTCTCTCTCCTCCTCAATACAGAAAACTGTTCGGTCATTCTCTCTTCCTCACGTTTTCTAACAGTATCAACATCTTCTCCATGAGTCTTTTGCCCCCACATTGTTTTTGGTTTGGGCCGAAACGTCATCGTCTTGATTCTTTACGTGGTTCATTGGCTCAGACTTGTCCTACATGGCCGAGCGAGATCGAGGCTAGCCGCCGGTAATGTTCTTCTCCCGTGCAAGTTCCGCACTGCATTGAAGCATCCAACACATGGTGAGACATCTTTTTAGCTTTTAAAAAACGTGCACCATCCTTTCTCATCCAACATATTTTTCACCCCTGATTTGTGACCTCCTAATGAACATGAAGATTCATATGCTAGCTAGAACACAATATATATTTGAAAGCAATATTTTCTGATGTACTATCCGATGAAATTTTATTTTCGGAGACGTTCATTCATAATTTTGACGACCTCTTGATTCATGTCATTAGTAGTTATTTCAACAAAACAAAGATGTTTTTCAGCACTTTTCAGATAGGAAATATCCCTATGGAATATTTTGAACAATATACAACATGTTTTGTGGGCTTGAAGGAAATATATAACATGATATGTCACATACTTTATTGTTAAGTTACAAGAATAGTTGTGGACGCCATCCAATTTTACATAGATTTCTATTTGTTGTGCACTGATATTTTTGTAGTGTGATGATATAAAGAAGGAATGTACATTGTAGGGTGTTTGCTACGTGCTACATATATCTTACTCAATAGCAGTTAGTCAGCTTATATTGCAGTAATGAGAAATGGCACAATCATCTCGTGCCATTTCGTGGGAGCAGTAGAAGTGACATCTATGCTATGGTCTGAAGTAGAAGTGTAGAACACTAATTGTATGCTATGGTCTGAAGTAGAAGACATTAAGGCGGTTCAGCTATCATCCGAGCATTCAAATAGGCAATGTTCTGTCCGCTAGAACGCATCAAGTTTTTGGTTGATGTTCATACTTTTGCGTAATGTTCCTACTTTGGCTGCGCACAGATGTAGCTACGTTACAGGTGGGACATCAGCCAAGTATGTTTCGAGGTGAGACATCCATCAAGTTTGTTTGGAGGTGAGACATCCAACAAGTTTGTTTGAAGCCTCTGCAGACCTTCTCACAGATGTTTGTTCATATATAAAATTGACTATTCCAAATAGTACACTGATAATTTTGCCGAACGAATCTTATTTGAAGCAAATAAGGGCCTTAGAAGAAAAGAAAAAAGTAAGTTCCCCTTGCACTGTTGCACGTATTTAGTAGATTAAATATGTTTTTCCTAAAAAAGATTTTTTTATGAATGTTTGTGTTTGCAAGCACTTGTTTGAAAGCCATTTACACTTACTTTTGGATGTACCTCCTGTTTTTGAAGTGAAGGCCATTTACACTAACTTTTGGGTGTACCTCCTGTTTCGAACCCATTAACTTAGATTCTGTTTTAATTTGTGGATATATATTCCTTCAACCAATTGTTCTTCGATATTCTGATGGTTATAAGAAAATGTAAGTTCTTGTTTAGGATTTACATTGAGTAAAAGTCAACCTTGCTTAGCGTTTCAATTGAAGAATTTGTAACAAAATGCTCAACAGTAAGGAAAAGTGTGTTTCGTTTGTTGTGTGTATCTGATTTGATTAGCACCTGAAATCTTGTTGAACTGATAAGGTTGTACATTTTCCAAATTGTTTGTCAGAAGGGTAATTTCTTTTGTTGCTCATGAATAGAAATTGTGCAGTCCAGCTCCTGCGTGCTGGTCACCGAGCTCCACTGTGTCCAGCTCATCCGACCATGTGCTCCACTGCATCTAGGTCAGCCGATCTTGTGGCAGAGCTACACCGACGCAAGAGCAAATAGTTTTACAATTTCTTTGTTGTTCCTTTGTACTGGATAACTGCATTTTTAGAGGTGTGAAGATGTAATGCAATAACAGTAACTGGGCGTAGGCATATCCGTCTCGATAAGCATTATGGGAATGGACAAAGGCAAGGCATTCCAATATAAGAAATGGATGAAGGCAAGGTATGTCATTCTAAAAACGCGCGCCATAAAACATAGACCATATTAGAGTCGAAGATAAGGTGAATGCAATCACAGATCCACATGAGAGTCAGATAAGATTGGTGAATGCAATCAGAACTGTCAAATGTGTGTTTTCCAATTTTTCATGCCGCATGATCTCTGCCTACTTTACTAGAAGAAGAGCCTTCCTACAGGGTGAAGGTGGATAAGGAGTCATTCAACTTAGAGGAAGTGTCTCAATAAATGTGTGTGTTTCCAAGGTTGAATTGTCTACTCACTCTCTTGGAGGTTCCTTCCCGTCTATTAAGCTGTTAGTATCCTTATCACCGTGTCTAGCTCCATGAAAAGCTCACACCGCCATGCTTGAAGAACATAAATGGTGGTACATTATTCTGATATGTTTTATGTGTCGCCATTGTGGTAGAGCCCGGCATGAAAGGTGGGTCTAGTTATAATTAGAAACTGAGACATTCAAAACGCACATGCGCTGGTGGTGGACCGGGCCCTGGAAAGCCAGTGGGCCGTGATAGGTCGTTCCGTTCCCCTCCTCAACCAACCCACTCTCCCTCCCCGTTTCCGCCGCCGGCTGAAGGATCGGAGAAACACGCCTAGGGTTTGGCTCCGCCCGCCGCCGCCGGCCGGGAGGCGCTCCCCCTGAGCTCCTCTGCCGCCCCCAAGGAGCATCTTCTACCGGAGCACGAAGAACCACAAAAGGTCAGCCGGTCACCCGACCCTCTCGCTCCTCTCAGGCTGTTTTGTGCCAACTGCCAATGCGTTGATGAATCGTAGTGAAATTGAACCTATGATTGTCGCAATGCGTTGATGAATCGTAGCCCCGGAACACAAAATTTCATCTACTGGAGTCGGGTTGCACTATGAGTATGGCATTTGTAGTTGCCAGCTACAGTAGAAGTGGAACTGAAATAGGATGCTGTAGTTTGTAATTTTATTTCTTTGTCTACTTAATAGTGCTGACAGTGGGTTTGGAGGGCACTTATATTCCAGATGTCATGATGCGCCTCATGCCCTGTGCGTGGTTAATTAGGTTGGTTTTGGTTTTGCGTGGTTGATGCTTCTGTGCTGTTGACTCAACACATGCTTCTGATTTAGCTCGGACCTTCACATTCCCCATGGTTACTTACTGGCCTCCTCCATTTGTTCAATTTATCAATCCATTTCTTCCTCTTCCTGCTTATTGCTTTTTTCTGGTCCAGTGCCACAGCTTGCGATTTTAGATCGACCAATTTCTCGCCTTAAGAATCAGCCCGTGCGTTTTTTGTTTCTTGACTTCAGTTTCCATTTAAAGTTGGTCGTCATGGCGTGGGAGCTTATCGAGGTCGCCGGCAACCCAACTCCCCTCCCACATTCTACAGGTTTCTCTTTTAATCACTAATTTGTTACTATAGTTGTTTTTGTTGCTATTCTAGTATCATATTCTCTCTTTTTTCTTCAATTGTTGCCAGTTGATGTGGTGGCTGCGAAGATTGAATCCAAGGTAGCCAATACTGTCATTAGGTACATGAATTTACTCCTATTCGTTGTTTATTCAGCTGGTATTTTTGGTTAGGATTTATCAGTAGAGGATTGCAACTAACAGGGTTATTCTGTGGACAGTATTACTGACTATTCCTTCTTTTTTTGTCAAACTAATTGATGGCAAGAACATATTGATATTTAAGGATTGCTTTTATTCAATGGTGTACCTTCGGAATCATGTTTTTTTGTTTAATGCTAACTCTGAGTAAAAAATAGCTGTCGTGTTCAACTGATTACAGCATAAAGAGGAGTTCAATTTCAATTCATATTTGCTTAATAAAACCTTAGTAACCTTTTGGATACAAGTTTTAGACCACAACTTGTGGATACAAATTTCAAAAGTAAAAAAATAATTTTGTTGGTTAAGTGGCAATTTTGTTCACAAAAGTGGAACTGTGGATTGGTAAATTCATCTACAGAGAAAACTGACATAAAATTCGAGTCCCACTTTTTGTTTAATTTGTAATTATATTTTGTTTCACAATTCCATGCTTAAGTGCTATTATGTGAATGTTGTTGGCTTGTGTGGACACAAACTTTAAAAATCATTGTGGAATATTCCAGGCAGTGACTTGTTAGTGTGTGACATTTCAGGCAACTTAATCAGGTGTGCCCACTGGAGAATCTGCGGCATGTTAAGCGGGTGCGTCGCCGTATTGAGTGTGGTAGTACATACACTTTTATTTAGTTCTCTATTATTTTCTGTTTGCCCTATGAGTGCATACTTTCATAACGTTGTAAAGTGGATCACATGATCACTGAAGCCGTTGTATAGATCTGTATATACTTCCAAGCTTACCATGTCAGAGCTATTAATAGTCCAGTAATGCTAGCACAACCATCTATAGATTGGATATAAATCTCAGCAACTCACCATGTTGAAAGCTGTGTATAACATGTGACCAGTGACTATGTCAAAACATTTTGGTGCTCCCTCTTTCCTGTGTAATTTTTCTTTGTTTATTTTTCTTTGACAGAAAAATCCGAGTTATCGATCATCTTATGCCTTTCCACTAGGACTGAAAGTTGTAAGAATGGGTTTCCTGAGGATGTGCAGAAGGTAGTGGAGGCTTACCAGTTGAGCCCTTTCATTGCAAAAGTAAGTATCCTTGTGGAATTGAACTCCTGTCGCTTTGGATCAGCTTTTCACTTTTTGTCAAAATAAGCACATGAAAATGGGCACCTGCTAGTTCCTATTATGCAGTAACCTTCGTGAAATTTATCATGCACTCATCATGAATGAAAATGTAGTCTCTAGTTTGATATCCGCGGTACCGCCAAGTTTTCTTTGTCTGACCTGTTGACAGTCTGATAGCAATGCATTACATAGTCCAGAATGCACTTACATCAGGAACATTGGTTAAATATATTGTAGTTTGTTCTGTGAAAATGTGGATAATAATGATAGTAGATAAAGCCATAACTAAATAGTTATCAGTCATGATGTATCAAAATATAATCGACTGGACTTTTTTTACAGGTGAAGCCTGTCGTATGTTGATATTCGATATTTGCATTGTCTTCCACAGGTTGCCAGCTATCCTGCTATGTCGAAAGAGGAATGGGAGGAACAGTGCAAACTCTGGCCAACTTCCTATCATCCCCTGCATGAGTATGTTCTGATTCTGTTTCATAGGATGTATTTGCTGTGTTCTACTTTTCTAATGCCATTGGTTACTCCTGTCTTGTACACTTTATTGCTTTGACCACCTGTGTAGCATGAAACACACTGTCCTTGATCGGCATACAAGCCAAATTTAGGCTGGCATGGCAATGATTTCCCTTCCTTGTTATGGTCCTTGGCAGTGCTATCCTTTGGTACGACGTACGAGTACTTAACAACCCAGATTGTCAACTAAGGTTGTGCCCAGCCTAGAAAGAGTTCCAATTCCAAACATGTGTATTCTGTTCAAGGGAAGGTCTATTAAGGCTAAAATAGGGAAAAACAGGCTTGTAACTTGACATAGCAGTCGTAAGTAATTGACTAACTGAATCATAATTTGCGGTGTATAACTTGTGTTGGGGAACGTAGTAATTTCAAAAAAAATCCTACGCACACGCAAGATCATGGTGATGCATAGCAACGAGAGGGGGAGTGTATCTTCATACCCTTGAAGATCGCTAAGCGGAAGCGTTTATCAACGCGGTTGATGTAGTCGTACGTCTTCACGATCCGACCGATCCAAGTACCGAACACACGGCACCTCTGAGTTCTGCACACGTTCAGCTCGATGACGTCCTCGCCTTCTCGATCCAGCAAGACGGGCGAAGTAGTAGATGAGTTCCGGCAGCACGACAGCGTGGTGACGATGTTGGTGAAGAACAATCTCCGCAGGGCTTCGCCTAAGCACTACGGAAACTATGACGGAGGATAAACTAGAGGGAACGGGGTTGTTGGCACACGACTTGGTGTTTCTTGATGTGTCTTTGGTGCTAGCCCTGCCCCTCTATTTATATGTTGAGCCCTGGGGTCGAAACTTGGAGTAAAAGCCTCCTCAAAGTTGGTTTTGCCCGAAAGGCAAGAGTCCTACACGGACTCCAGGGCTAGACGCCAGGGTTCCCGGCGTCTACCCCCTAGACGCCAGGGTTCCTGGCGTCTAGCCTCTGGTCTCCGCAAAACTTCCTTTTGCACTTTCCATAAGCCTCGTGGGCTTTCCCCTTTGGCCCAAATAACGTGTTCTTGTACCCAAACATTTCGGGAAACATCCGGAACCCCTTCCGGTGAATTCCGGAACCCTTCCGGAGATCAAACACTATTATCCCATATATTAAACTTTATCTCGGACCATTCCGGAGCTCCTCGTCATGTCTGTGATCTCATCCAGGACTCCGAACAACATTCGGTCACCAACATACATAACTCATATAATACTATATCGTCAACGAAACCTTAAGCGTGCGGACCCTACGGGTTCGAGAACTATGTAGACATGACCGAGACACGTTTCCGGTCAATAACCAATAGCGGGACCTGGATGCCCATATTGGCTCCCACATATTCTACAAAGATCTTTATCGGTCAAATCGCACAACAACATACGTTCGTTCCCTTTGTCATCGGTATGTTACTTGCCCGAGATTTGATCGTCGGTATCTCAATACCTAGTTCAATCTCGTTACCGGCAAGTCTCTTTACTCGTTCCGTAATACATCATCTCACAACTAACTCATTAGTTGCAATGCTTGCAAGGCTTTAAGTGATGTGCATTACCGAGTGGGCCCAGAGATACCTCTCTGACAATCGGAGTGACAAATCCTAATCTCGAAATACGCCAACCCAACAAGTACCTTCGGAGACACCTGTAGAGCACCTTTATAATCACCCAGTTATGTTGTGACGTTTGGTAGCACACAGTGTTCCTCCGGTAAACGGGAGTTGCATAATCTCATAGTCATAGGAACATGTATAAGTCATGAAGAAAGCAATAGCAATATACTAAACGATTGGGTGCTATGCTAACGGAATGGGTCAAGTCAATCACATCATTCTCCTAATGATGTGATCTCGTTAATCAAATGACAACTCTTTGTCCATGGCTAGGAAACATAACCATCTTTGATTAATGAGCTAGTCAAGTAGAGGCATACTAGTGACACTCAGTTTGTCTATGTATTCACACATGTATTATGTTTCCGGTTAATACAATTCTAGCATGAATAATAAACATTTATCATGAAATAAGGAAATAAATAATGACTTTATCATTGCCTCTAGGGCAAATTTTCGTTCAACTTGCAGTATTACTGCATGCACCCATAGGAATGTTTTCTACTTCGGATGGAAAATTAAGGATTGCTCATATAGATTGTTTTCAATGGAAGCAATTTGAATTGCAGCTTATAAGCATAGTAAATGTCATGTCGTAACTTAGCTTTTCTGATGCACTTTTTTCTTAATGTTGCAGCACTGGTGGTGCATCTGGATTTAAAGAGGAGGAATTACCATCAATATTTGATTGCATGAGGTCTGCTATCCAGTTATCAGAGGTGGCCACTCCTGATTGTGCACTATTTATTTATTGCTAGGTTACTCTACTGATTCCCATTATTATTTTTCTAAATGTTATTGTTAGTATTAAGTGAGAACCTTTTCCAACCCTAATGCGAAGGTGCAATATACTCTATTAACTTTAGCAAGGATACCATGTCTATTGTTTTTCTTATTTATATTATGTGATTTAAGTTTGCTGGTTCTTTGTTATAGATCATATATTTTTGTGTTAACTACTTAACTTCTGCATGGGTGAGCTTTCCCCAGGTGGGCAACACGGCCATCATTGTTGATCCATCAAGTATGCAAATTATTTCAAAGGCTACAGATCAAACACACCAGAATTGTGGCTTTCTGAAAAGGAACAGTTGTGTTGATGTGGGAGCAGATGGTGCCCGCTATTTGGCTGATACAACTGAGGATAATGATGGCAGGCTGTTGCTGACAAGCTCCCATGTTAGCCATCGCTTGAAGTTGGAGGTGTCATGTATAAACTCTTGGGGATGGACAAAACAGAGGTCTTCTGAGAAGACATTGTCCTCTGAAGGTGGTTTTCTTTGGCATCCTCTAAGACATGCTGCCATGGTTGCCATTGAAAATGCTGCTGAGAGAGATCGAAAGATGTTCCATACTTCAAATTCTCCAAGAACCGAATCAAACTTAAATGGCGATATGGAGAATTGTTCTGATAATGAACCAACAAAGCGGCCAAAGATAGTTACAAAGGTGAGCCCTGTTACTTATATCTCGCCTTCGATTGTTGCCACTTCGCTTTAATAACCCCTGGACACTAATTACTGTAGCCCAGGACTGAAAATGATGCATATTTGTTGTTCTCCCCATAACGTTCTAACAAGTTTGAACTTGAACATCAGGATAAAGAACAAGCTGAGCATCAAGATTGTGGGAGTGACTTATCTGGAATGAACAGACCATATCTATGCACAGGATTCGACATCTACCTTGTTTGGGAACCCTGTACAATGTAGGTTCAGTATTAATAGAGTATGACATCATTTTCTGGTTGTTGCTTACTGTTTAGGCTGCTGACACGTTTGTTTATTTTGAAGGTGTGCTATGGCACTTGTACATCAAAGATTCAAGCGTGTCTTCTACGCTTTCCCTAATCCAATCACTGGAGCGCTGGGCAGTGTCTACAGATTGCATGGGGAGAAAAGTTTAAATCACCATTACTCTGTGTTTAGGGTAAAAATGCCAGAGCCAGATTTGAATGTTTCGAGTGATTACCCTGAAAAAGGCTGATCAGATTTTGTACCATCCTAGTTCTTGAAAATCTATGAGCTTTTCTAGGCTACTTGCTTGTGGTTTGTCATCTTCGCTTTGCGAGGGCCGTGGCGCCGGTGGGTTTCTGGTTCCTCTCCTTTGCTTTGTCAGGACGGTGGTGTTGGTTCTTTGTCTAGAGACCCTGTGATGGTTGCCCTGCGTATTTTCCATATAACCGTCTTATTTGCCTTGCCTGTGAGCTTTCCCTTGCGACAACGCTTCGGGGTTGTCGCCTTCTCTCTTCCAGGTGTTGTGGTGCTTGGCTTCTGCTATTTGTACCTTCTCCATCTGCGTGTCAGGCATAACACCAGGAGCCTTTTCTGAAGGTTGGTGATGTAGAACAGCAGAAGCTCCTGTGGGCGACCATAATGTATTTTCCTTCTTATTTCTTCCATGGCACAGATACCTCTTAGGTTGCTTATACAGTTATACTTATCCAAAAGCAGAAGAAAGCATTTGTTTCTCCGTTGCTGGTTTATAGTACACTGTATGTGTTTCTTATTTCTCCATGGTACGTGTTTCCTTTTTTTTTCTTTTTTGTAAAGACGGCATGTGTTTGTTGTGGGTGATCCTGGCCTAGCTAGAAGCCAGTGTGTAGATCACTCTTTCTGTAGTTTTCTTACTACTTTATTAGTTTGTTTCTATTTGGCTCATCACGCTAGCTTTCTTTTTGTAAAGTGTTCTTTCTTTACAATAGAATAGTATTATCTTGTCTTCCAGACAACTCCAACTCAAAGTAGTAGCTAGTCCGGCAGGCTACAATGGCAACAAGTCTGGCAGGCTACAATGGCGTTGAGGTACTTGCTGCTCCTGGCTATCTTTCTTTCGGCGCAGCCAACGGGGCATAGTGGCGAGGAAGGGCCGGCGGTTCCGGCTGTGATGGTGTTCGGCGACTCGCTGGTGGATGTAGGCAACAACAACTACATCTTCACCATCGCCAAAGCCAACTTCCCTCCCTATGGCAGGGACTTCAAAGACCATGTCGCCACAGGAAGGTTCTGCAACGGCAAGCTGCTTGTCGATTTCATAGGTTAGCCCTAGACCATCTTGTCACACTGATGTGACTTCACGATGTATATCTTGTGTTTACAATGTGATTTGTATGTTGGTTGCAGCTGAAAAGGTTGGGTTCAATGGCTCTCCGCCGGCGTATCTCAGCCCGCAAGCATCGGGACAGAACCTTCTGCTTGGAGCCAACTTCGCATCTGCTGCATCTGGCTATAATGACCATGGGACTCTGATTGTAAGTATCATCGATGAGTGTCCTTTCTTGCAAATATAAGTATCACTGTATTATATAATGGCCTACTGCAGAAAGCCATCTCTGTCTCTCAACAATTGAAGTACTTCAAAGACTACCAAGCTAAGCTGGCGGTGGTGGCTGGGAGCAGCCATGCTCGCTCCATCATCTCCGGCTCACTCTACATCATCTGTGCCGGTTCATGTTGTTAGAACAGGGTTGTGCTGTGTGTGTAGTTATCATATTGTATAGGGGCTTCTTTGCTTATTTCCCTTCATGTATATGTGCTGGCCTGTTGGCCCGATGGAATATAGGCTCACTTCATAACATGGTATAAGAGCTAGGGTTAGGTTCCCCAGCCGCCGCCGCCGCCGCCGCCGGCCGCCGCTCCTCTCTTCATCGAGCCTCTCCCCTCTTCTTCCTGGTAGCTGCTGCCGCCTGCTGGTCCAGGCCGCCGCCGTTCTAGGCCGCTGCTGCCGCCGTCCTTCCCGGCCGGCGCCGCCGCCTCAACGTGCTGTTGCTGCTCTTCAACGAGCTGCTGCTGCTGCTGCTCCTCTTCTCTGCTGCTGCTGCTGCTCTTCTTCAACGAGCTGCTGCTGCTGCTCTTCAAAGTGCGGCTGCTGCTGCTCTTCTCCTCCTGGTTGGGAGAGGCGACGAGGTCTGGATCTGGGAGGGCGGCGGCGTGGCTGGGGCTAACCTATCGCCGTGACGACGACTTCGTCTTCGGGAGCGGCGGCGGCCGCCGACAATCCAAGCAGGTACGGATCTCCCTCCGGTGATTTCTTCCCACGCGCTCGCCCTGCTCCGGCGCCTCCCGTCCCCGCCCTCCCCGCGGCTCCTCCTCCTGCTGCTCCTCTCCGTCCTCCGCCTCCGCCGCCCGCCCCACCTCTTCCTGTCCACCTTCAACACCCTCTTCGTCGCCGGCCCCAGCCCCCTGTTGCTCCACCCGCAGCTTCTCCTCCGCCTCCTCTCCGCCCTCTCCTCCACCGTCGCTGGCGATGTTGTTGCAAATTTTGCAACAGGGGTCTTGTTGCAGGAATTGTTTCTGCAACCCGGCCGTTGTTTCAGGAATTGTTTCTGCAATCTCCAATTTTTTGCAACATGGTAGCTGTTTTTGCAACGCAGACGTTGTTTCAGGAATTTTTTCTGCAACGCGATCGTTGTTTCAGGAATTGTTTCTGCAATGCGACCATTGTTTCTGCAACTGGATTGTTGTTTCAGGAATTAATGTGTCGAGAAGGCAACGCGCGCGTGCGAGGAGTTAGATCGGACGGCTCACTCGCGGAGATCTGACGGCTGTCGAGGTGGTGGATGTTTACTAGACATCTATCAGCGGACGCGTAGCGTTGCCCTAAAAAAAGGATTTGTTTCTGACAAGTTACTTATGTAACATGAAACCGATTTTTGTCATAAAAAATGTACTAATGACGGTTTTCAGCCATCACCCGGCATGCCACAGGAGCGCCATCACAATAAAGAAATCGTACAATTGTAATGAGGAGTCGGAGAAGGACTCCATCTCCTAGTCGCCCGACCCCCTTGCCCTCACTTGTATATAGGTGGGGGGGATCACGCAGAGGCAGAACAAGACCCTGGGCCAACCCCTCCCTTGCTAGCCATCAGCTCGTCGCCCACCTCTCTTTTACTAGATCCCGCCTAGTTCATGTTCGTCGCTAGCCTTCTTCTCTCTAGGTTTTTTCATTATTCTTCATGCTGGTTTTCACGGAGTGTTGCGGTGCTGCTAGATATGTATGCATGGATACCTTGGAGGCATCGTGTACTTCAATACTACATTAGGTGGGTCGACCTGACAAAAATTCTCGTGGCTAGGAAATATAACTTAATTATCCCGCAAAAAAATAAGGAGATATAACTTAATTGCAGAAATCCGTAGGTATA
The DNA here is from genome assembly GCF_002162155.2 of Triticum dicoccoides. Lineage (NCBI taxonomy): Eukaryota > Viridiplantae > Streptophyta > Magnoliopsida > Poales > Poaceae > Triticum > Triticum dicoccoides. Next base: position 654,296,706 of record NC_041386.1, on the reverse strand, counting down.
CATACCTTGTAGGTTTTTGATAAAATGCGTAAACCAAAAGTAACTTAACTATAGAAGGTTGATCGCCAATACAAGGGACCTCTCTCCCCCGAGGCGGCGGCGCTGCGCCGCCCCCTGGGAGTCCCCGTCCTCAGCCCTCCCCCTCCATCGCCTCCCACTACCGCCGCCGTCGTTGAGGACGCCGCGGGGCAAAGCCCCTGTGGTGAGGCGACGACGGCGGTGCAGTCTTCGGCCGGCGGTAATGCGTGGGGGAAACGGCGTCCATCTCCCTTCTCCTCCAACGACAGTGCACAGTGGGTTGGCAGTGGCCAAGAGATCTCCGGCGGCCGTTGGCGGATGAGATTTTGGCTGCGATGAGATCTGATCTGGGCTCGAAGGGTTTAGATCGAGATCCACTGTGGCTGCACCTCGTCTCGACAACGGCAAGAGAAGATCCCCCCTGGGTAATCTTCGTGGCACGAGGACGTCCGGGTCTCTTGGCCCGGGCATGGTGGTGGTGGCTGCCTTCTTCATTGAAGGCGGTTGGATAGGCTGGTAGTGACGGATCTTGGACCTCATTATTAGCACTGACGGCGAGTTTGGGAGACATAGTCGCCGGTGAAAACCGAGCCGACTCCGGTCATGGCGGGCGATGGCGGCGTCTACGTCGTTTCCTTGATGGAGGCATCGTCAAGAAACTATCGTCAACCTGCTCGTGCTGCTCCGGGAGAAATCCTAAAATCACCGGATCGGACGATGGCGGCGCGGTGTCGTGTTCCCTCTTGGGGGCATTGTTTGTGGAGCGGCGCCGGATGGAAGAGGTGTGAGGTGGTGTGGCGTGCCTTCTCTCACATCGACGACGGCTTGTCTTGGCGGCATGGAGTAGCGGGGTCTCAGCGCTAGACGTGGCGTGATGGCCTCGCGCAGGGCGGTGGCGCTGTTTGGCGCCATGGTGGCATCGGCAGCTAACCTAGCAAGGTCTTTGCGTCAGTACCTGCTCTGAAGATGGTTAGGTGGATGACAACGGTGGTAGCCTCGGTGAGTGCGCCGGACCGGTGGGTGACCCATTCCCGGCATGTGGCTGGGATGAGGCATCCGGCATTAGATGTTAGGTTTTGATGTGATGTCTGTTTGGTATTAGACTAGGACATTCGGCACCCCTGCATCAAGGGGATAGGAGTAGCGACATGTGTCGCCTAGATGGTGGCTTCAGGCTTACTGAATGCTCTGTAAGATCTCTGAGAATAATTAATAAAATGATTGCATGCATCGTCCAGATGCATAGGCCGGGGTAATCCTCCTTTAAAAAAAAGTAAGTTATAAGAAATCAGTTTTTAGACGTTCGATTAGCTAGACATTGTTTCTATCCGTCGGGGATGCGGGAGTTAATATTTGGAAGGACGCTCCACGAGGTTTTTAATATAAAGATTCGACTAGAGGTGCCACTTGCTCTCGTGGTATTGCTTGTTAGAAATATGAGCAATTTATCATATGATTTTATTAACGAAAATACTGAATAAAGCATGACTCAAATAGCAGAGATAAAGCAAGTCATGCGATCTGACAGAGAGAAGGTAAATATCATCTTCACATATGAACTGTAGGCAAACATATCTAGGGCATGCAGCATATATGAAGTAGAGCCTAACATATGTAGGGAAAACAGTAGAACAAGAAACTGTGACATGACCTCTAACAGAAAGAGTAAGAACACGTACGGAACAGTAGCAGTAGCGGTAGCACTAGACTTGGGGTCGGTGTCCTTGCCAGCCATACGTTGAGGAGGTTGTCGACGTCGGGGAAGAAGTCGTCGGAGTCCGTGATGAAGGAGTGGAGTCAGTAGTCGCGCAGAGCACTCCCCAAAAACCTTATCACCCTTCTTCCGTACAGGACTCAAAAGGTGCGGTTTCGGAGGCCTACTGTCCTGACCTGCGGTACACGCCGCAAGCCGGGATGGGGAAGATCGTAGCAGCAGCGCAGTGCTCAGGAACCGGTGGCGAGAGGAAGAAGTAGTTCTGATGCGTCTCTCTGAGAGGAGTGACCACCCTTTTATAGGCGCAAGAGAAGGAGGCGAGAGACTGCGCCGGGAGATGAAGGGAATGAGGGAGACAAAATGAACAGGCAGCAGCCGAAGGGTGCATCGTTCATATTCAATATCCACTACAGCAAAAACTTTTCAGCTCCCGAGTGACCTTTCGTATACCCGTAGTGTGTGGCAAAAATTTAGACATCGGCTCGGCTCATTCCCGCAACCCGCGATGCGGCACGGCGCGTCATGGCGAGGCGTGACGTGGCATGGCGAGGCGGGCAGCAGAGGAGGAGCGCACGTGGATGTCCCTCTTGTTCTCATGCTCATACATGTGGGGAAAGAACCTCCCTTATAAAGAGGTCCAACTCCCTCTAAACTAGCAATGTGGGACTAAACTTTAGTTCCACCTATTGCCTTGCACGAATGGGCTGCGTGGGCCTCTAGGATTTATTAGGAATTTCTGAAACTGCTATTGGGCTGGCTCAAAATAGACAAAATTCCAGCAATCCCCCACCAGATCGTAGAGGCACATAAAATTTGCCTTTGGTTCCAAAACACTGTTTTATATACCGGTACTGAAGTGGAGACTGTTAAGTTGAACTTCCACCTAGAACTCTGTGCTACACTCGTAAGCAACTTGAACAGTGGACTAGGCCTTGAACTGCAAGTTTTTTGCGAATCTAGCTTCACGCAAAGCCTTGACCGATATGTGGCTACCGTGGGTCTTCCCCGCGGGTGGAGCTTATGCGTCATACTCCGAGACCTTTCATGGGTTTACTAGAGAGAACCCTACTCTCATAGATTGCGACGTTTAACAATCAGACTCATATAGGTGCGTTCTTCAAAAGATGTTCTGCAGGACAACATCTCTGCTTCAATGAGCCTCTTAGAACACATTAAGATATACATCAACCTGCCATGCAGATTTAGGAGAGTATTGCATCTTCATGGAGTGGTATTTTTAATAGTAAGGGTACTCTCCTCCCAGTTGACCAACATCTTGTCTTCCACATCTAATTCAAGGGATCTCCGATCACAAAGAATAGGTTACCACTGTGAACAACTCATATTGTGGGTCTCATACCCATCTCCCTCGATGCATTATCTATCACATTACGTGATATACCCTTAGTAAAAGGATCTGCCAAATTTTTAGACGTTTGGATATAATCCAATGCAATAACTCCGGAGTTTCTCATTTTTCTGACAGACTTTAACCTTCTCTGAACGTATCTTGATGACTTCATGTAATCCTTTGAGCTATTCACTTTTGTGATCACAGTTTGATTGTCGTGGTTCATAAGGATACCCGATACAGGTTTCTCAACAACCGGCAAGTCATTCAAGAGCCGGCGAAGCCAATCCGCTTCGACCGTAGTTGTATCTAGTGATGTGAGTTCTGCTTCCATTGTTGATCTCGTTAAGATGGTCTGCTTGCAAGACTTCCAGGAAACAGCGCCACCTCCATGAGTGAATACATATCCGCTCGTGGCCTTTATCTCATCAGCATCTGAGATCCAGTTTGAGTCACTATACCCTTCAAGCACCTTTGGGTGCCCAGTGTAGTGAATTCCATAATTCGCAGTGCCTTTTAAATAACGCAAAACTCTCTCTAGAGCTTTCCAATGCACATCTCCTGGTTTTGAGACAAACCGGCTCAGTTTGCTAACAGCAAAAGAGATGTCAGGTCTTGTAGCACTGGCTAAGTACATGAGCGAGCCAATAATCTGAGAATATTTCAATTGGTCTCTAGCAATTCTTCGATTCTTTCGAAGCAACATATTATCATCATATGGTGTTGGAGAGGGCTTGCAGTCACTGTAGCCAAAGCGACTCAAGATCTTTTCCACATAGTGATATTGAAGCAATGTAATCCCACCATCATCGTCTCTCAACAACTTGATGTTCAGAATGACATCAGCCACACCTAAATCCTTCATCTCAAAACAGCGAGATAGGAAATCCTTGACCTCCTTAATAACATCCAGATTTGTTCCGAAAATCAGTATGTTATCAACATACAAGCAAAGGATAACTCCCTCGCCCCCACCATGGCGATAGTACACACATTTGTAAGCTTCGTTCACAAAAAAACCTGCGGCTGCTAATGTTCTTTCGAACTTCTCATGCCACTGTTGGGTGCTTTCTTGAGTCCATACAAAGACTTTAGCAACTTCCACACTTTCCCTTCCTGACCATCTATTACAAACCCATCTGTTTGTTCCATATAAATTTCCTCGTCCAACTCTCCATTTAGGAAAGCAGTCTTAACATCCATTTGATGAACGAGAAGACCATGTGAAGCAGCTAGTGAAAGTAGAACTCGAATAGTGGTCATTCGAGCCACAGATGAGTAAGTATCAAAGAAATCTTCACCTTCCTTTTGGGTATAACCCTTAGCCACGAGCCGAGCCTTGTACTTTTCAATAGTACCATCAGGCCTAAGCTTGTTCTTGAATACCCATTTGCATCCTATAGGTTTGCACCCATATGGACGATCAGTTATCTCCCAAGTTTCATTCGCCAAGATGGAATCCATCTCGCTACGAACTGCTTCCTTCCAGTAGTCAACATCTTCAGATGCATAGGCCTTTGAAATAGAACTGGGAGTGTCATCTATGAGATACACAAGAAAATCATCACCAAAGGACTTTGCAGTCCTCTGTCTCTTGCTCATAGTAGGAACTTCATTGTTCTCCTCCACATGACTTTCAAAGTGTTCCATCGAAATGGTAGGTTCAGTAATTGTAACTGGTTCCTGATTCGATGAACTAGGCATCTCCTGATTAGATGAGGTAGCCATATCCTTCATGGGAAAGATATCTTCAAAGAAAGTCACATCATTCAACTCTATGATCGTCCCGACATGCATGTCAAGTACCTCAGATTTAACAACCAAGAATCTATAACCAATGCTATGATCAACATATCCCAGGAAAACACAATCCACAGTTTTTGGTCCCAACTTCCGCTTCTTTGGAATTGGCACATTGACTTCCGCCAAACAACCCCAGGTTCGTAGATAAGAGAGCTTTAACCTTTTCTTCTCCCATTTCTCGAATGGAGTTATCTCTTTGTTCTTTGTGGGAACTCGGTTTAGGACATGACATGCAGTCAATATCGCCTCCCCCCACCGTGCCTTGGAGAGACCCGATGTGTCTAACATGGCGTTAACCAAATCAGTTAGAGTATGGTTCTTTCTTTCGGCCACCCCATTTGACTGAGGTGAATAGGGAGGCGTCCTCTCATGGATTATACCATGTTCCGCACAAAAGGAATCAAATTCATTTGAGAAATACTCTCCACTACGATCGGACCTAAGCCTCTTGATCTTTCGATCAAGTTGGTTTTCTTCTTCAGCTTTATACATCTTGAAGTAGTTCAAAGCCTCATCCTTAGATTTCAGAAGATACACATGGCAGTATCTAGTGGAGTCATCAATCAACGTCATAAAATACTTCTTTCCACCTTTTTTCAAAACACCATTCATTTCATATAGATCTGAATGTATGAGCTCGAGTGGTGCAAGATTTCTCGTTTCTGCAGTCACATGAGACTTACGAGGTTGCTTAGCTTGCACACACACTTGACACTTAGATACCTTGACAGTGGTGAAACTAGGGATTAAGTTTAACTTTGCTAGTCGCGACATGCAACCAAAGTTAACATGGCAAAGACGTGAATGCCACACATTTGATTCACTATTGTTGCAAACATGATTAACAACTTTATTGCAAACATCTGATAAGGATAAATGAAACAGGCCTCCTGACTCATAGCCTTTATCAACAAAGGTTCCATTCTTGGAAATTACAAATTTATTCGAATCAAAGACAAGTTTGTAGCCATCTCTACACAGAAGAGATCCGCTAACAAGATTTTTGTTGATGGAGGGGACATAATGCACGTTATTTAGCCGCACGATCTTCCCCGAAGTAAACATCAGATCGACCGTGCCAACACCATGAACAGAAGCACTTGAACCGTTGCACATCAGCACGGTTGAAGTCCCTGCGGTCTGATAAGATGAAAACATGGAAATATCACCGCAGACATGCACATTAGCACCCGTGTCAATCAACCAATAAGGAGAATGACATACTGAAAGGATAGTGGGAAATATACCATACCCAACATCCTTCATGTCATTGTCTCCAATGACAACATTAGCGGCCTTGCCGCCTTTACCAGGATGACGCTTGTCATAGCGATTAGGGCAACTAGGAGCCCAATGATTAGGATCCCCACACACATGACAAACACCTTTATTCTTGCCATTCTTCTTCTTGAAGTTCGTGTGCTGCACAACCTTGTTCTTCCCATCAAACTTTGCTTTACCATCAAACTTGCCCTTGTTCTTGAACTTGTGGGGCTGGAAGTTCTTCTTCTGTACCAGATTGGCACTAGAACTTCCCTGAATACCTTGAGCATGGTTGTCCTTTGCTCTTCTTCCACATCAAGAGTACCAATGAGATCCGGAACGGAAAACTCCTGCCTCTTATGCTTCAGTGAGGTAGAAAAGTTCCTCCACGTGGGAGGAAGCTTAGTGATGATACCTCCGGCAATAAACTTGTCCGGTAGGGTACAATTGAAGTGCTCAAGTTCTCTAGCAAATGACTGTATCTCATGAGCTTGCTCAACCACAGAGCGCTCTTCAGTCATCCTGTAGTCATAGAATTGCTCCATGATGTACAGCTCAGTGCCAGCATCCGAGACCCCAAACTTGGCCTCGAGTGTGTCCCACATATCTTTTCCATTATCAATTGACGCATAAGCATCTACTATGTTCTCACAAAGAACACTCAAGAGAGCAGCCTTAAATAGGATATCCATTTTTTGAAAAGCTTGTGCCTGTTGAGCATCTTGCTCTCCTTTAGGTTTTCCAAGAGTGGCGTCATAGCAACTTATGGTTCGAAACCATAAGACTGCTCTCACGCGCCACCTCTTATAGTGGATACCCTCAAACATAGGAGGTCTCATGGAAGCAGCAAAACCACTTGGGGTAAATTGCCTATCATAAGGTTTTTGGATTGTTGGAAATATAAGCAATTTACCATATGATTTTATTAACGGAAATACTGAATAAAGCATTACTAAAATAGCAGAGATAAAGCAAGTCATGCGATCTGACAGAGAGAAGGTAAATATCATATTCACATATGAACTGTAGGCAAACATATCTAGGGCAAGCATCATATATGAAGTAGAGCCTAACATATGTAGGGAAACCAGTAGAACAAGGAACTGTGACATGACCTCTAACAGAAAGAGTAAGAACACGTATGGGACAACAGCAGTAGCTATAGCACTGGACTTGGGGTCGGTGTCCTCGCCAGCCATGTCGTCGAGGAGGTTGTCAACATCGGGGAAGAAGTCATCGTCGGGGAAGTAGTCATCGCAGTTCGTGACGAAGTAGTGGAGCCAGTAGTCGTGTAGGCGCTCTCCAAAAACCTTATCACCCTTCTCCCGTACATGACTCAAAAGGTGCAGTTTTCGAGGCCTACTGTCCCGACCTGCGGTGCACGCTGCAAGCCGGGATGGGGAAGATCGTAGCAGTAGCGAAGTGCTCAGGAACCGGTGGCGAGAGGAAGAAGTAGTTCTGATGCGTCTCTCTGAGAGGAGCGACCTCCCTTTTATAGGCGCAAGAGAAGGAGGCGAGAGGCTGCACCGGGAGCTGAAGGGAACAAGGGAGACGAAACAAACATGCAGCAGCCGAAAGGTGCGGCGTTCGTATTCAATATCCACTACAGGAAAAACTTTTCAGCTCCTGAGTGACCTTTCATATACCCGTAGTGCGTGGCAAAAATTTAGGCATCGGCTCGGCTCGAGGCGGGCGGCAGAGGAGGAGCACGCGTGGATGTCCCTCTTATTCTCATGCTCATACATGTGGGGAAAGAACCTCCTTTATAAAGAGGTCCAACTCCCTCTAAACTAGCAATGTGAGACTAAACTTTAGTTCCACCTCTTGCCTTGCACGAATGGGCTGCGTGGGCCTCTAGGATTTATTAGGAATTTCTGAAACTGCTATTGGCCTGGCCCAAAATAGACAAAATTCCAGCAATCCCCCACCAGATCCTAGAGGCACACAAAATTTGCCTTTACTTCCAAAACACTGTTTTATATACCGAACTGAAGTGGAGACTGTTAAGTTGAACTTCCACCTAGAACTCTGTGCTACACTAGTAAGCAACTTGAACAGTGGAGTGGGCCTTGAACTGCAAGTTTTCTGCCACTCTAGCTTCACACAAAGCCTTGACCAAGACGTGGCTACTGTGGGTCTTCCCCGTGATTGGAGCTTATGTGTCATACTCCGAGACCTTTTTTCCGGGATATACCCCGTGGTATGAACCGCCCAGAAATATGACCCAGCCGGACTTGGCGATTTACTTGAGACCCGGTTGACACTTGGCGATTCACTGGCGACCCGCCTTGACCAGACGGTTTACAAGCAACCTTCCTGAACATTATGACTCACTGGTGACTCGGCGGGCGGCGGACGGTGACAAGGACCAAGGCCTAGAAGGCCGGTTTATGTTAATGGCGGGCCGGTTTATGAGGAAAGCATAAGGAATATTCTCCTACAAAGGAAGCAAGACTAGGACTCCACTTGTAATGGAGTAATCCTAATCTAACTAGGACTAGTCATGTAAAACGCCCCTTTAACATATATAAGGAGGGGAAGGGCTCCCAAAGGGAGAGGAGGACAAGGAAGAATCTTAAGGCTAGACACAACTAGAGGACAGCCGGTTTACGGTGACTCCCTCATGAGGATAAAAAGACCTAGCCACAAACAGCATGTAGGGCGATTACCGGATGATGTTTCCCAGGGCCCGAAGCTGTCTAAATCCTTTGTCTTGTGTGTTGCGTCTCTCAGCCCGATCAACCCCTCTCAAGCTACCACATAGATGTGTTGGCCTCGCGACTAAGTCCTGACACTAAGGACATCTGACGTGTTAATTTCACGACAGTTGGTGCCCACCGTGGGGCTCACGCACGGGTGTTGAGTTCTTGGAGGGCGCTATCTCAAGGATCAAGAAGCTCTGCCCAGCTTATTGAAGAAGTTCCGGTCGGCTTGTCGGAGAGTTCCAGCTGGCTCGCTGAAAAAGTTTCGACAGGCTCATCGAAAGGTCCTGGTGCGACGGAAAGTGCTGGCCGGATCATTGAAAAGTTCCGACTGCCTCGACGAAAGGTTACGTCTGAATCGGCCAAAGTTCCGACCGCCTCGATGAAAGGTTTCGTCTGAATCGGCAAAAAAAGAAGTTCCGACTGCCTCGACGAAAGGTTCCGTATGAATCGCCCAGGAGTTCCAGCCGAATCACCATAAGGTTCAGTCCGAGTCGCCAAAGGTTTCTGACTTAGGTTACAGAAAAACTTCGGATCAAAAAGTTTCGGTTCAAAAAGTTCCGGGTTATTAAGAGGTTCCGGTTCAAAAGTTCTGGATTATCAAAAGTTCCGGGTTATCAAGAGGTTCTGGTTCAAAAGTTCTGGATTATTAAAACTTCTGCCAGATTATCAAAAAGTTCATGGTTCAAAAGTTCCGGCTCAAAAAGTTCCGGCCAGGTTATCAAGAGCTTCCGGTTCAAAAGTTCTGGATTATCAAAAAGTTTCAGACGGACTAACAAAAAATTTTGGTTCAAAAGCTCAGGGTCATCTATTGTTACTGGCGGTAGGGATATGCCCATCCACGCCATTGCTGGGCCTCCATATATAAGTTGATTTATGGACCATACAAAGATCATCTGGCATTCAGGTGATATCCATCCAAGTTTGTGTTATTAGCATATTTTTTTTTCAAAAAACAAGTTTATCTTTGCCTTGGTCTGCAATATTGTTTATGTAGGACAATTGTTCATTGCAAGTGCGATGATCGTGTCATGGATGTATAGACCGTGCCACCATTATCATGCTCTAGCATCTGACTATGCCATGATGCTTGAGGAATATATGTGCAAACCGCCGTTTCTACGGCCCGATTTAAATCAACATGACAATGATATGACTCACCCATACAGTTTACCGCATTCGCGATTGACTTGCCCATCCGCACTGGCTTACAACGCCGCGGCCGGATCATCTGTCTGAGCCGCCCCTGATGCTGCGGTCATCTTTGCTGTCCGTCTCTCGCGGCCCGGTCTACATCAACACACCGGGCCGCACCTGTCTGCATGAGCTGTTTATTGAGTATTAGCAAGTCACATCTTGGGTAGCCCGGTTTTGTTTCAACAAAATGGAGGAAAATTATCATCAACCGCCGTCTGCACTGGGTGGCCCAATGGGCAGGCGCACAAGTCGCCGCCACTACAATTTGGTTAAAAATAGCCAGTTGGAAGGAACCATTGGCCGAGTTGATGACATGGCTCATACGGGATCATTTATAACCCGCCGCAGTCACCTCAACCTTCTGTAGATTCACATCGTGCTATCAACACCAATAATATGCAGCTTATGCCGGTTTATATCACGGTCCAATATGGAGAATCTCAAGCCAACTCCTCGAGTCACCTTGAGACTTGGGGGCTACAATGATATGACTCAGCAAATGTCCGTGGTTTTCAGTGAAGTCAAGAACCCCAGGATGTTGGAAGGAAAGATAACCCGGTCCCGAAGGCTACTGCCTTATTGGCGAAAATTTATAAGCCATCAGAAGAATTTTCCGATTCAAAATGAAGAATGCCGGTTTAAAATCCGGTTCAAGGGAAATCTGTTCCCCCACAAAGCTCTGAAGCTCTCAAATATCCGGTTTACAATTCGGTTCAAGGGAAATCCATTCTCCCACAAAGCTCTGAAGCTCTCAAATTCGGTTTAAGAATTTTCGGTTCAAAAAGAATTAATTTCTCGCAAGTTCGAGTTTAAAGGCTGTCAGGAAATTTCTGGCTAAAAATGAAGATTCCAGTTTAAAATCCGGCTCAAGGGAAATATATCTCCCACAAAGCTTTGAAGCTCTCAATATCCGGTTTAAGAATTTCCGGTTCAAGAAGAATTTATCTCTTGCAAAAAGTTAAAGGTTGCCAAAGAGGACCTGCTGCCCTGATGCGTGGTTCAAACATAGGTATCCTGCCTTATGGGCTCATCTTCATACAATCAATTAGGGGCTTCCTGTCCAAACATAGGTGTATTCACCAAAGAGAACATAGCATTACTACCCTCTTGATGCGGCTATCAAGCCAATATTATCATAAGAGCACAGCTCTGGTTACTTCGGTAATCCGGCTATCAAGCCGATATTATCATAAGGGGCCAAAGAGAGTTTGTTGCACAACACAACTCAAACATAGGCACCCGGCGAGCACAACTCAGAAATATATCACATGGGGGTTTTCCTGCTCATTAAGGCGAAGCTATGATTACCCTTCAAATCCGGCTTACACGCCATTTTTACACAACAAAGCTTGGGAGCTTCACACCCAAGGGGTCAAAGAGAGTTTGTTGCTAAGCACAACTCAAACATAGGCACCCACTGAGCACAACTCAAAATGTTACTTGGGGGCTCTTTGTGCAAAGCAACAAAGAGTTTGAAATGACCCTTGTAATAGGCTATCGAGCCAGGCTTGGAAGCCAGGTGTATTCACCTAAAACCCGGGGTTAACCTGCCTTCATCAAGTAAGCCACTCCGTCCAGGTAATCCTGGGCTGACCCGCCGAACGTTTGACAAGTCAATCTTATACAGAACCTAAACTTGTCAAAGTTAAAACGATGATTGGTTAATGTGAGGTCCATCTTAAAAGGCTTTTGTAAAATGGTTTAACTCAGTGGCCTGGCAGCCCATGAAAAGCCTCGAATTTGGGCCTGGCAGCCCTTGAAAAGCCTCGACTACAAGTTTTCATTTGCTTTTTAAAAGTCTTTTCTCCTTTGATAAGGTTTTATGATAAACCGGCGTATATTGACCCGTCATGACTATAAGACGTCAATATTATCCAATGTTTGTTAACCGGGCTTGACTTTCAACTATAAGTTGTTAGACCACAATCAATTATAACCGGTGTTTTAAACCGCCCTGGCTTTGACTATAAGTCGCCAGGATGATCATCCGGTGTTTATTATAACCCGGCATGGCTTCATTGTAAACCAGCAAAGCATGGTGGGAATTACCAGCAAAGCATGGTGGGAGTTACCAGTACTCAAGATTTGGGTTATCACCCTTACTACAAAAAGTTGGTAAACCAACAATGTGATTCAATGTCACAGGTATGATATATTTCATATTTGATTATTCTTAAGTGCAGCCTTGGTTATAAACCCGGGTTATATGTTGGGCATTATGACCCGTCCGGCGGTAAACCGCCAGGACACTTTAAACTTGTTGTATGCAGAAACAGGTTGAATAAAGCATAATTATAAATCACCGGCATTTATTAACCCGGCCTGGCTTTAAGACGATAAGTCGCCAGTATATGATGAGAAATTATCCGGTGTTTGTTAACCCGGCCTGGCTTTGGACTATAGGTCACCAGTATATATTTGGATTGCGCCATTGGAATCATGCGCTCATAAATCATTGGGTATATTATTCAAATCTTTAATAGCCAACTTGACTGAATTTTTATTATGGTTATCAATAACCAATATTATGATTGAGGTTTTCAAAGTCGCTTCGGCGCAATGGCTATCATATTATCAATGGATATGATTTATTCTACAATTGAAGGAATAGTCTTGAGTTGCTGCAGGCTTACGACCTGGCACTTGGGGGATACATTATTCAAGTTGAGATTACATTAAATATGCAAGTCTCATGTCGTTGCAAGCATGCACCATGACACTTCGGGGCTAATGCAAAGTCATTTTTTGCTCATCTTATTGAAGACCCGACTCATCACATTATAATGAGCTGGCCCTTGGGGGCTACCAATTGCTCCTATCAAAAATTCAAGGTACACAAGTCTTAAAACCATTATATTGAAAGGTCCATTGCTCAGTTGGTAAAGCACAAGGCTCTTAACCTTGTGGACGTGGATTCAAGCCCCATGATGGGGATTACATCATATGATGTTATTTTCATTGAAGTATATATCAAGTTCCAGCTCAATATTATCTTACTGAGCCGGCCCTTGGGGGCTATACCGTTGCTGTTCAAAGTTTACATGATTATATTTACAAAGTCCCTTCTCATTATTGCATAATAACCCGGCCCTTGGGGGCTATACCGCTTGAAGTTTCTATGAGCATAAGGCAATTTCAAGTCCCAGGTTGCTGCAAGCATGACAACCCGGCACTTGGGCGCTACATATGTGGAATACTCAGTTTATGACTAAGGATTGAGATGAACAAATCAGATTTCTTCAAGGTTGTGACATTCATATTGAAGCAAGTCTTAAGCTGTTACTACGTTCCCTTCTTAAGACTTGGGGGCTACAAGTGATAGGCATATACACTACCAAAAAAATACACTTCCGTGATGATACGTGTTTGTCACAGTAGGTCACGTTTTTATCATGCATGTACATCCATGACAAATTTATGACAGAATCAAGATAGTCATACCTATGCTGTCGTAGAAGTGTTCCATGACATTACCAAAATTATCATCACGGAAGTGTCCACTTCCATGACGATAAATCACGCGTCACAGAAGTGCTTTCGTCAAGGGTGACCGACACGTGGCATCCACCGTAACGGAACGCCGTTAAGCTATCGGGTCGGGTTTTGGATCCGATAACCCATTAACAGCCCGGACCAATGGGAAATTTCCACGTGTAAAATTCTGATTGGTCGAAGGGAACACCTATCAGCTCGTCAGTGGGCCGGATGTCGCCCGTCCATTGGAGGAGACATGCCTATGATACGTCAACACGTGGCTGGGCCCAACAAAGGCCCATATAGGTTAAAAAGGTCGGCCCAGTCAAAGGCCCATAGTACTTAATCAGGTACTAGTGGGCCATCCAAATAACGGCCTGCTTAATAAAGGCCCATTTACGGCCCGAAGCCATATCTAACCCGTTAATTGTTCGGCCAAAATTTGGGCCCATTTACGGCCCGAAGCCAGATCTAGCCCGTTAATTGTTCGCCCAATAATTGGGCCCATTTGCGGCCTGAAGCCAGATCTGGCCCATTAATTATTCACCGAATATTTGGGCCCAACTACGGCCCATTGACTTTCGGCCTGTTAGAGGCCTGATTAGACATGGGCCCATTCAGCCCGGTGTGACTTTCGGCCTGTTTGAGGCCTGATGTAGACATGGGCCCATTTCAGCCCGGTGTGACTTTCGGCCTGGGAATGGCCCGTGCTGCCCATGGGACATATATGGTTCGACGGGTCATCAGGCCCACTAACGGCCCGTGCTAAAGGTGGCAACAGTTAAGCCCAACGTGACTTTGGGCCTGTTAAAGGCCTGTCGCGTAATTCGACCCGTTGATGCCTATACTAAGCTTTCGGCCTCTTAAAGGCCCATGATATCAGTGGGCCAACTAAGGCCCGAGATATGTTTCGGCCTGGTAAAGGCCCCTGAGCTAACTGGGCCCAAAATGGCCCGGTCTACATTTCAGCCTGCTGAAGGCCCGTCGATGACTAGTGAAAAGTGAGGCCCAACATGCATTTTGGCCTGCTAAAGGCTCGTGGTTTCATCTTGGCCGTAACAAACCAGTACAATATTCAACCTGTTAATGGCCCAACGCTACCTGGGCCAAACTAAGTGCTGGGTCGACAAAAGGCCCAACTAAAATATAGGCCGGTGTAAGTTTGGGCCTGGCGCAATGTGTGAAGGCCCCAATCATTCGGGCCCAAGAAATACGCAGGCCAGCCCAATTGTGGCCCGCTAAAAACCAGGCCCATTAGAGTCAAATGTTTCGTCCCGGTCTACTACATCTGATTTTTTTTTCAGATAGCGAATGATGGCAGTAACTAGTAGGAATTAAGAACAAACCTACTCTACACAATAAAGAAATTACGGCATAGTAACTAAGAATAAACCTACACTATACAATAAAGGATTTAAGGTATATTACATCCACTGGGCATCGAAGTTTGCCACCGATGATCATAAAGCGCAATGAAGAAGCAGATTACAAAAACTGGGCACCATTGCAGCTTAACAAAATAATACTGAACCGAGACCACTTCCAAGACAGTTCAAGAAAGGTTAGCCTTGCGGGGGAACTGCTGCGCAAGCTGCTGAGCAAGGATGTGAGACCGGCCTAGCATGTCGGTCATAGCTTCCAGGTGTAGCTGTTAGCGATGAGGTTCTCATTGGTGTTCTCCGCAATCTTTCTTAGAGATAGGACTTCAAGTCAAAGTTGAGTTGCAGAATGCCTTTCTGCTAGAACTTGGGATTGAAGAAGTCGAACTGATCCAGACAATGAATTCTGTGAGCTTGTCTGACTTCTAGTCTCAAGTAACTTGAACACTGCATCAAGACAAGACTTTGGGGTTGTCTCGCTATCTTCAAGATGTTTTGCCTTCTTTGCTGCAATATATGTTGGGTTTGTCTCACAGCCTTCAGCAGACTTGTGCATGCCATCAGGCATATCACCCTGAAACAAAGCAGAGAGATGACAAGTCTTGCACTTGTATAAACAAAGATGATAACTGTGCTGTCAATTCCATCCAATTTCAAATTAGAAAATAAAGAGTAAGTTCAAAATATCAATAGCATAATTTGGCATTGTTCATAATGCGGGGAGCTTCACCACACTACTGTATTACCATGTCAACATAACAAGCATAGATGAAGGGCAAATAAAATCGTTGTATCTATTTTGGATAACGTGCATGGCATGTTGTTCATATCATCAGCCACATCAATAAGATAAAACAGGAGATGACAAGGTGCAAACATGGGCTGCTTCACCACACACTGGATTATAGATCCACAAAAACAAGCATACATATAGGGAGTATTAAGTAATGTGCATGGTATGAATAAGGAATTTGGTTTTACAAGTAAAACTTAGAACTTACGGTTCTTGCAAACACATTTTGGTAGAAACAACAAACTAAACAGCAGTAAACGATAGGGAGCATGAGAAAATTAAACAGCAGTTGAGGATAAAGGCTTTAGAAGGACTGACTTACATTAACAGTTAACACAAGCTTTATAATGCCCTTCTCCATGTCAAGGGAAGGATAACTCAAGAATTTCAGCACATAATCTTCTTAATAAACATTGCCTGTACTCTACATTTTGTAGAGAGTAATTATAGATATGATAATACTGGAAGGGATAGAGGATAATGAAGATAAGATGCACATTGATGCTACATAATCAACTACCAATCCCTGGAAGTACAAGCATTACAGGACAAAATGTATTGACAAGAGCAATGGGCTACACTTCTGCACTGGCATTGTTTGTATTCTACTTGTTGGTAAGATTAAATATAAATCTGATCTTTTTTAGTAAATGCATGGTGGGCGGGGGAGATAAGATGCAGAATGCTACACAATGAACCAATCCCTCTTCCCATAATACAAGAGTGTCTTGAACGCTGGTGTACTGTACAAAACATTCTTATATTATGGGATGGAAGGAGTAGCTGTTAATGTAAGTACAGTGATAGACCATGTTCAGTCCTTACAAGAGGACTGCAGAGCTAAACCTCTTCAAAAGCATTGGGTTGATTCTAAATTTATGTAAGAGTCCATACGGATCTTATAATGTCCACCAAATGGATGATTACAAGGCTAACATGTGCAGTGATGCTACATAATCAAACAACTATGAAAGTAAGTATGGTCATACAGGGCAAGAGGTACTCACAAGAGCAATGCAGTGTGCAGTATAGTTGTGAGATTCTGTGGTCCCTTGAGAACGAATGTTCTTCTGCTGACAGTTTTCGTACAAGTGAGACATTAAGGCAAATACAGAAATGTAGTTCAAATTGTGATGTGATATCATAGACAGTACCTTACGCTGCAGCCGAGACCAATGTGTAACAAGATTATTCCAGTCACCGTCGGATAAATGTAGCACCGGAGACTTTACAGAAATTTTGTTCAGAGGCTTGCCCTCGAAGTGCACTTGCCTCAGGTAGGAATGATACTTCATCAACGAGTGCTTGAAAAGGGAAACCAACCCTTTCTCATCTTCACAATCCAGTTTGCTCTTCACCTATTTAAAAGAATGAAGTCTTGTGTCTTCTGTCAGCAGAAACATATGCAGTAATGACCATGAATAACATTAGTACATTACTTACGCGTAAGTTGCGGAGGAAGATTGGAAAATGTTCTGTGTCTGCGGTATAATCTTTCCATGAAGGAAAGATGCGCACAAAGTTCCTGACAACAACATAAGCTTCATCTTCTAAACTGGGAGGAAATGGAACATGGGTCCTATTTGCTGCAATTGGGGCTCTCTCTGGTTCGAAAGGGATTTGGCAACTAGATTTGGTGTACTCTTTGCTGGAATGGGGGTTTTGCATCGTAGAGCTGGTGCTATGTCAACTGGCATAATCATACTGTTTGCTGCAGTTGGGGTCTGCTGAGTTGGGGCATCAGAAATGACCAGTGCAGTAGGGCTAGAGTCTGCTAGAGTTGGGGTGTTTTGTGGGTTAGGTGATATTGCAACTACACCTAATGGGCTATTTGATTTATCAGGTGCCACTACCTTTTCCAAATACTTTGCTTGTGCTCCTCCATGATCAGCAATCGCCCTCTTCCTTTTGAATGTCTGATACACAAGAACAACATTTGAATGGATAAATATGGTATGATGATAGATGGAATATGTACTGAAAATGGATAGGCAGGGCGTATTCACATACACGATGTGTAAACTAAGCTAATGGCAGTTCAACAAAGTAGAAGCAATGCAAAGCATCAGTTGCAAGATATGTGCGAGAAATGTAACCTTGGAAAGTTAGAGCAAGTACCTTGATGGGTGAATAAGATAGGGCATCTTCCTCTGACTCCTCCACTAGGGAGCTACATTGACTTAGGTCTCCCTCTAGCTCAGAATTAGGATCATATTCTGAGCATGAATCTGTAGGTGGAGAGCGTTTTCATTGCATTGCATCCAGACTTGATTTCAGTCCCTTAATGCCAAGTTTGACAGCCATGGCATTGTTCTGCTTTATTCTTTTCATGCGCGCAAGCTCATAATCATTATGATGTTGTTCAGAATCTGAGATTCATGAAAACATAAAAAGTAGTCAGATTACCTATGGAATGCATTGCGGATTCAACTCGAAGAGTGTCTCCCTATAAACCCCTGCATATGCAAAGTTCACCCCCAACCATGCTGACCAGACCACACACAGAAATACAAACCCCTTATGTCTCTATAACAGGCAGGCACACATTTCAAAACTGAAGTAGGAACATTAGAATCATATGAAATTCGTATTTGAACAAATAAACTAAGCAATTATGAGTGGAATAATGTTTAGCTTCAAGGGTGGAGTGTTGGTAGTGCGACACAAAGCAAGTAGGCAGATTGTATTCCATGTAAAAGATCGAAACCTAGGTAAAAGCGGGAAATGACACTTTCTTTCTATACAATGCAGTGTTCGTTGCCCACACATGATGGAAGAGACCACATAGAGAAATACTATTCACTCATGTCTACGGTTCCAGTATTTACAAACAGGGTGGTCCACCCTAAAAGAATATTGACAACAAATATGACAAGGCAAGCATAGATGTAGTGAATCAATCATTTACTTGTGAGCTTACTAGGACAAGTATGCAGAATTGTAACTGCAGTAAGAGACCGTCCAAAATCTGAATGAAGAAGTTTGTCTAGCACTTATTGTTTGCAACTAATCTACGTGAATAATTGGATATTATATCAAATGAGTAAGAAAGACAAGTAAAATTGTCAACAAACCTGGCTTGCAGTAGTAATCTGGGTCAATGTAACTACGACCAACAATCCAAAATGACTAGTGTCTGTTCCGAGGGCCAAAATTTTGAAAACCCTGTGAACTTTAGAGGTACTAAAGATTACCGAAATACATCTGAACTAGTAAGTGTAGGTAGCACTGAGCACACAACAAACCCTAATGACAGTCCTGCCTAATGAGTAATGAATCAATTAGAAAATGGGTGATGAGGAGTGGTTGCTGAGTGTTGAGGACGTATCTTAGGATAAATCGGGTTGGCTTGGTGGGTGCTGCACGCCTGAGCCCTGAACGGACTAGGAAGGTAGGCACGGCGGCGCGCCCGGGCAGCGGTGACGCTGTTGGGCGAGCGGCTCCTGGCCTCCCATTAATCCGGCGTCTCCTCCTAGAGTCATGCCGCCTGGGGACGACAAGTCGCCGGTGAGGCAGGCGGCTGGGGGCGAGTAGAG
Organism: Triticum dicoccoides; assembly: GCF_002162155.2. Lineage (NCBI taxonomy): Eukaryota > Viridiplantae > Streptophyta > Magnoliopsida > Poales > Poaceae > Triticum > Triticum dicoccoides. The sequence continues at coordinate 654,277,476 of NC_041386.1, read as the reverse complement.
ATCGGAAGCGCGTAGCGGAACAGAGGGGAATCGGGGCCTGGGACGACCCAAAATCCCAGGGTGGGCCGGCCCACCGTGGGCACCCTGTAGAGATACACACCCGAGCGGCGAACATGCATTTTCAAAACTAATTTAGGAACATTTAGCTAACCAATTAAACAACTCTATTTTAATAATATCAGATTCGTATTTGAACAACTAAGATTGTTTAGCTTGATGGGTGGAGCAGTGTTATTATGACACGAAGCACGTATTCTGATCGTATAGTGATCATAAAAGGGGGAAACTCTAAGCATATTTTTTTAGCAAAAGAGGGTTGCCCCTCCGATTTCTATTAAAGAAACCACCACGGAACCAACATGATCAATTAAACCCTAAGCATGATCAATTAAACCGTATTATGGCTGTGCCATGGCAGATTTGAAGCTGCAAACCGAAGAAATGATATTTAGCATCCATTGTTTGCTTCGAACTAAGAATTAAATTCTAAGAGCTGAAAAGAAAGTAGAGTAACCAAGTTAAGATCTATTTTCTGGTTGAGATCAAAAAGTTAAGGAGATATGAAGTACCACCTCTCTTGCGGTGCCGTGTAGGCATCCGGAGGGCGATGGCTGTCGGTGGCGTTGAAGCAGATCTGCGACGGTAGATGGGTGCATCGGGGGATAAGTCCCGTTGCAGCGGAAGAGAAGCTCGTGTGAGCGGCCCCGACAAAGAGGACGATGACGCCGATGAAGCAAGAGGACGTGATGCAAGGCTATTGGTCTATCGCCGTGGATGAGAAACATCCATCTCTAGCAGTGGATGACGCGGTCTTGGTAGGCACTCTGGCATGGTGGAGGACAGTGGCGATGGATGTGGTGGAGGACGGCAGCGATGGATGGGGTGGCGGACGGAGGCTGGTGTGGGGATGGGGTGTTCTAGCGCGGATGGTGTATGAATCAGAAAATGGAGGGAGAGGTACGGGGAACCATGTTTTTGGGACGCGCCTGTCTGAAATATGGGAAAGTTACAAACTTAGCCCCCGTTTAAAATTTGGACGTCTCGTCAGTTGGGGATAGGACGGTAATCTCGCATCTCGCCAATATTTGCCCAGAGCGATTTCGGGCGAGGAGAGGGTGGTTGGTGCCCATGGTTGGCACCCATGGTGTATGAACGGGGCTGACAGGTAGGATGCTTGTGTCACGTCTGAGTGAAGTTACAAACCTGCCCCTATTGAAAATATTTGCCTACATCGATTTCGGCCGAGTCGAGTTTGTTTTGCCTCCCACCGTGTATGAATGGGGAATGGAGGGAGAAACAGTGGTCTTTCGGGCGAGCTTGAATCAAATGTGTTTTGCTGCCCATGTTTGACACCCACCGTGTCGGAATGGGCCCAGAGGCGGTCGTGTCACGTCTAATTTGAAGTTACTAACCTACCCCTATTTAGAGCAGTGGAAATTGGGCCGATGGATTGTCCGTGTAATGAGTAGACAGTAATTTCCATCTCCCAAACACTTGGCTTCGGGCAGCCGATGTGGGAGTGGACATTTTGCCGCTTCTTTAAAATTTTGGGACAATAAGCATCCACATTTACCCTGGCAACTAAATTCGAATCCATTTTGTATTCCGATATCAATATTTATAAATCATTCTACGTGTTTTTATATATCTTCAAAAGTACAACAAAGATGTATTACACTGTCATATATGAATATGGTTTACAAATGCCGATACTCAAATTCAGAAGCTAGAATCCAGTTTAAGGTGAATTCGAATATTTGGAACACTTCATGTCCAACTCAAATGTCACACGCAACATAATGTGTACTCCCATTTAGATATGTACACAAGCGATGTATCAAGATTCAAATACCGAGTCAATCAACCAAGAATGTACAGAACTAACAGACATATAAATACTTATAGAGTATATGGATCAATAATATCAACTAACATACATAAGCCAGGCCGCTGTACTTTTTTTGGCTACAACAGCATTCTTTTTTTAGCCAGCATCTTGGCCCTTTCCGATGCGTGCCACTTATGGTCCATCTATACTACTACTATTGCTGAATGCACATTCAGCCCGATTGGCATATTTGTAGGTCTGGCACAGCAATCCAAATGAAATGTCTCCGAGTCTTATCAATTAATACAGACTTGTGCTCAAATAAAATTACAAACAAAAAAACAAAAAAAGAAATTATTACAAGATCTCTCAAACAAATGGTTTGATTCATTACATGAACAGACAACACAAAAGTTATTCAATGATGGAAAGAACATTTCACCTATTATTTACCAAGTAGGAATTTAATTTCCTTTTTTCCTTCAGGACCTTAACAATCTGGTCAGTCTCAGCTTGCTTCCTTTTGAAATCTACCAAGTATTTAATGGTTGTCTTGAGTACTGCTTGTGATTGTGTTGTTTGCTTCCTCAACATGTCAACTTGATCTCTAGGTGCAGAAGCAGAATTTCTTTCTACCACTAGTTTAGCCTCTAGAGCATCAGCAGTTGGCAATTCATAATGCACAATTGGGCCGGTGCCACTGCTATGGGATGATGCAACGTCCATGGTGACCTCGCTCTTTGATCTTGGGCTAACCTGTTTTGCCATTAAAGTTCCAATTGGATTCAGAAAAGTTTAAGTTAGCAAAACATCTCAACTGGGAGTTATAACAGCAAACCAGTTAAGCAAACAAGGAATTAAAGAGTTTCAATTGGATGCTGAAAAGTAGTTAACATCATTGTAACCCGCTGTTGCAGCAGCAAAGCAGTTAAACAAACAAGTAGATATTTAAGTTAAGGCAAACAGGTAATTCTTAACAGTAAGTATCAAACACATATCTAGGCGGAGTCTACAATATGATTAACAGATTGTGGCATTATGTACGTAGTAGCAAACTAAATTAAGCCAAACAACATAATTGAACAATTTTGCAATAAGTGGCTAACTAAAATTCCGAGAAGCAGGTAACTGAACTTACACTAGTTCTTTGTACAGGCACACTGCAACTTCTTTTTCGCTTACAAGGTTGTATGAAGGAGTCCATGGCATCAATTGCTTGGATACGCAGTCCAAATACTTCTTTCTTCCCACACTGCATTGGTAAGTCGAATGGTTAATCTGGTCAGATGGTGCATCCTTGATATGTTATATGAGGACGTGTAGTGAGACTAGTTGTAGCCACACACATCACACTGGCTTTTACTGTATATTTCATGTGATTACTTTTGGCATATCGAGATCTAAGCAATCTACAATATGATGAAAAGACTGGCATCCTTCACATTATTGGCGAACTCAGTTCATAGAAACAAGCAATTCAACCATTCTGTGGGTAAATCAAAAGCGCCACTGGAATATTTTTCACTACCAAATCATACACGCAAAAAGGGGCGACGCCACCATAGGGGCTGGTATGGGCGGCTGCCTCAGGTGGCTGGAAAGTGTGCACCTAGTTTGAGTCGTCCAGGTTGGCCCGGGCTAGTTTTGTTTGTCCCAACGCACGAGCAGGCAATGTAAAAAATGAATAAAAATGTTTCAATTTGGATGGGCCAATAACATAAGTGCAAGGCAGGCCCTATAGCAGGCTCGCGGCCCAAATGAGCGCCTCCCATATCCATCGACAGCAGGAAATATCCCAAATTGATTCGCTCCAGCCTCCAGCCTGGTTCACTCCTAACCTAGCCGCCGCTGGACAGACCGACACAGCACTTCCTCGCGCCCTCGTTGAAGGGCGGTCACCGGGCTTCAAGCAAACGAAAGGACAAGATGATGAAGATCCAACCCTGGGTGTAGCCTGGGTGGGAGGTAGCGGCGGCAGCGCGGGCATGGCATCGAGCTTGCACAAACGGACAGTCGCAGCTTGCAAGAGTAGCATGCGCAACGAGCAGGTACATCACATCCCTGATTATATCTAATTCAACTCTTCAATTTCTGGCCAATAGTTAAACCTGACGGTGTTGTAAAACTGCTTGTATGTAGGGAATCTATGAGAAAATGAAACCAATTTCTACTTATTTTTTAACTCCCCCAATCAATATTGAACTGACTGAATCTGATGTATCTAATCAAGTTTCCGATGCAAATATACAAGCTCATGTTGTTCTTGAGCCTGAAGTGTCTAATGAACAGACTGCTAATGAAGGATTTGATGCAAACATTTTACATGCTCCTGATGATGAACATATAGTGTCTAATGAGGGATCTAATGCAAGCATTTTTCAAGCTCATTGAAGGATTTAATGTCTAATGATGATCTGCTATGTTGAGAGAGACAGAGATTTGCAGGCATTGATGACAAGAAAATTATAGTGCATTTTCATAGCTTGAGGAAACGTCGAGGCCATCTACCAAAAAGTACCCGTATCATGACAACATAGCATAAATACTTTTCTAATCTTTTGTTTGAAACTATTGGCATACTTGTGCAGGATAGATATATTGATATGCAGTTTGTGCACTAGTTATAGGTGCAATTACACTTTGATATTTTCAGCCAGAGACGAATAATTCAAGCAGGTAGAGACCATGTTTGTAGTCCTTGTACACCATGTTGCATTTTGTGTTTTTTGGTGCTTGCATCATTTAGTGTTTATAATATGAACTACTTTGGACCATTAGCTGGTTTTCAAAGTGCATGTAGCTTCACATTTCTCAAGTTATGTTGATTTCCAGAGTGCAAGTGCCTTTGTATTTTTTAAGTTAAATGTTCGCCTCTGGTAACTTGAATTCATGGATCTGCCACTGCACACAAATCATACATGAATGCCAGTACGAATTAAATGAAATGCAGGGACTTACGCTAGCTCGTTGTACAGGCTCACTGCAGCTCTGCTTGCGCTTGGGATGTTCCATGTACAAGTCCATGTTACCACTTGCTTGGATGTGCAGGCCTTGTGCTCCTTGCATCCCCCTCTGCATTTTTGACACGGCGAATGTTTGATCAAATAAGAGGAATCGACCTTGATGTTGTACCGGAGGACAGATACTTACAAGGTTATACGGGTGTGCAGGATGTGTATCAGATCCCATAGAGCCGTCATGCTTTGCTAAAAATTGGATTTTCTTGTTTCAGATGATATCTCCAGAATAAATAAGAGTTAAAGTCATAGTTGCATGCGTGTAAGCTAAGAGAGCAGTGAAAGGATATCCAAACATCGTCGGAACAGTGCACAAGGGAGTGATGTGTGGATACCTAGTTCGGGCCGGAGTTTGGGCATGCTCGCCTAGCTAGAGTGCGGGTCACTTCAGAGCCGTTGAGGGTGATGCGCTGGCGTTGGCTGGCCACGCATGGATGCAAATCTTGAGTGGCAGCGGAGTGCTACGATGTGGTGGACGAGGCCGTTGGTGAAGCCCCAACAGCCTCGGGGGATGGAGGTGGGACGATGTGCTCGGTGAAGTAGCCCCGGTGAGCTGGGAGATGGCGTCGGTGAAGTGCACCTGATGTGGTGGAACTCGGTGTCTGTGAGGCACGTCGGTTGCGGCGGCGGACGTTGTCGGTGGACCACCCGGTGCGGTGGACGAGGGCGTAGATGAGGTAGCTCCGGTGCGATGGTGAAGCGCGACCGTCGTATTCGTCATTGTCGTCCGGCACAGAGGTGGGGAACGGTGGGGAAAGAGACGAGAAAAGGGGCGATTCGAACTTTGCTTGGGTTGGCGGCAAATTAGGGATTTGAGCAATCTGGGCGCAGAAGGGGACGATGGAGAAGAGAGATTTTGCAGGGCTGGAATTGGGGCCGCCAGATATTTCAATCTGAAATGTGTAAGAGCAAACTTATTTTGTCTTCGTTAT
>NC_041386.1:654270581-654271335 GCF_002162155.2 Triticum dicoccoides | reverse complement strand
GGAGGGAGGGGGAGGGAGGGACGAGGGAGGGGGTGGGTGGCTGGGTGCTACACGTCCGTCCGACACACGCGACCACCCCTACAGGACTAGCTTCGGTGCCTTAAGGCACCGAAGCAGCGTCAACCCCGACACGACCCTGGTCTACCTGGTGCGCCTACATTTGAGAATGCAAATGAATCTTCTTTCATTTGCAAACGAATCTGTATGTATTATCATGCCCGTGTTTTCCTTACAATAATTAGTCATTCGAAACGAGATACTCCCTCTGTTCACTATTGTAAGTGATTTCAGACAACTTAAAATGAACTATTTTGCACATTGTCCGAAATGTCTTCAAGGTCTTATAAAAGTGAATAGAGGGAGTACTATAAATTAATTAATGAGGAGTTATTTGAAAAAAATCGAAACAGTATCCATGCTAACGCGGATTAGAGTGTGTGTCACATAATTAGTTATTTGAATTAGTGTGTGTGTCACGTAGCGATCTCCAATTCTAACGTGGATTTCGCATTTCACTGTATCCACGCTACTTTTTTAATACAAATTCATATGTATATGATGAACACCATGGTAGTGAGAAAACTTTCGGATGGATTCAAACATATGACCTACAAAAAAGCACAACAAATTGAGTCAATGTCAACTTTTCGAAACTTAGTATGGCACGAATTCAAAATAATTACTCGTATGCATGGTCCTCAGTTCAAATCTTACAATGTACACCGAATTGAAACATCGATGTTAAGTCTCGTAC
>NC_041386.1:654254058-654270418 GCF_002162155.2 Triticum dicoccoides | reverse complement strand
CGGTCAATCTTCCTCTCTTAACCACCTTAGGAAGCTATCGGTTTCCAACACACATTCATACTTTCTCTCCATGTTTCGATCTCTAAGTCCCTCAACTACACAACCCCTTTTCCCACTCTATTATCAAATGTATTTACCTCACACACCCGCCATTGCACCCCATGCTGAGCTCTCTCTCTCTCTCTCTCTCTCTCTCTCTCTCTCCCCTCTCCCTCTCACCCTCTCGCGCTAAATACATGCATTGCCTATCTAGCCCCCAACCTCTCGTGCGCACGCAGGCACTTTGTATATCTAGGTCACTCCCTCGAGACTGTCTCACTCTTTCTTCCGCACGGCGGGCCACACTCGCTCAATCTTGCTCTCTTTATCCGAGTCTCGTTTAACCTCGTTTTCTTTCACACACAAATGATATATCTCCCTGTTCGGGCCTCGATCGACACACTCTATACTCTCTCATGCAGATTGTCTATCTAGGTCAGTCCATCCAAGCCGCCGCCACTCTTTCGACCTCATGGAGGGCCACGCTCACTCAATCTCTCTCTCTCTCTCTCTCTCTCTCTCTCTCTCTCTCTGTGTGTGTGTGTGTGTGTATGTCTCGATTGACCTCACTCTTTCTCGGACAAAAACGATATATCACCATGTTTGAGCCCAATTTGACCTACTCACATTGTATACTCTCTCACGCACATTGTCTATCTAGGTTATTATCTCCAACCTGTCTCACTCGTTCGATCGCATGACGACCCTATGTGATCGATTGACCTTGCTTCCTCCCACGCACAAAATATATCTACATGTCTGTGACTGGATCATCTCTCAAGCTCTATCTTACAGCCCTCACCCTTGCCAAAAGCTCAATCGGACAATATCTCTCTAGAGCATATATATCTGTTCAATGAATGTCGGACCACACTCACTTTGTCTCTCTATCTGTATGTCTCTCGATTGACCTCGCTTTCTCACACTGTATCTTCCACGCATTGAAGCTACTACCTCTCCATCCCTCGCAAAGCCGGAGCTATTTACATTGTGAGGGGCACTCCAACCTTGGATTAATTTGTGTAGGCATTTATTCCGGTCGGTTTAGATTATATTTTCGTAGCATTCGGCCCACAACTACTCCAAACACCGTTGCAACCCCCGCAACTCCCCTAGTTGATTTCCCTCTGGCTCGGTCATCGCTCTCTCGCACATCCTTACTCGCCTTCAACGTCGCACCATGGTATTATTGCAAAAAACTATGTTATTCTCTTTAATTATTATAAATAATCTACATAGCTACACACCGACAGTCCACTTGGAATGGAACAAATTTCGAACCACAAATTAAAGTGCTACAAACTACACACCGAGGGGCCCACATGTCATGAAACAAATTTGGACCCATATACAAATTAAAAAATAAAGGGCGAGGATCAAACATACGACCGGGCCTTTAAGCCGCACGTCAATAGGCAACATACGTAGAACAACTATGTTTGTTGTACCCCCCTTTGTTCACATAATGTTTTTATATTACCACAGCCTATTTAACGGATAACATGTAATATTATTTTTAGTACTATTCGCCTTCACTTACTGGTGGGTTCCATGCTCTCTCTCTCTCTCTCTCTCTCTCCTCCCCTTATGCGTTTAGACGCACGGAAAAACACGAAGAACTCGCGGGCGACATTGCCGTTGACCATATCTGGACACGTTCACAAGTCACGACACCAGTTTAACGTACTAGCAGCACTAGTCAGTGTGTACGTGCGATGCACGTTAATTTGGAAGTATATTAAGTGCATGCGGCTTGATGTACGTGCAATGCAGTCTAGGTCGTTGGATGACAAGGAATACATGTGGCTTGATGACGTTCTATATTTAATTTGATATGGCTCTAGCAGAACATTCAATCGATCAAACCATAGATTTTGTTCAGGCTGACTCCGAATTTAAATTATACGACGATCGATATAAAATAAACAGAAATGATAAACGTTCGGATTTTAAGCATGGCAATCCGGACGTTTTTCATAGCCAATTTAGATTACACGGCGGCGGCGGGGGCGTCTTGTGGTGGGAAGTGGCTCCTCTGCCGTGCTCTGTGTGTCGTCGGGCCACTGACCGATGGAGACAGCGGCGTCTTGCGCCGTTGTTAGCGTACTCCTGGATGTAGGCCTAGCTTCAAGGAAGGCCAAAATGTTCTGGACTTCGAAGCGAGTCAACTGGCGAGAGGAGGCGACTGACGTTGGTGCAAGGAAGCGGTCGACGGCGGCCATCCATGCCGCTGAGGAGGGCACTGGCACCTGCACGGGGACATGCGCTATCAACAGCGCGGCAGAGACATTCGTGTGCACGGGCACCAGCACAAGCGTGCACGTCAGTGCACGCACTGGCAGGTGCACGGGAACCGGCATGGGCGTGCGCGTCAGTACACGCGCAGGAGCATGCACTGGCAGGTGCACGGGCGCGTGAAAGTCGACGGGGACCTCGTGGAACCTCGTGGGATCAAGCTCGACGACAATTTGCGGCTCCCAGCCCATCAATGCCACGGGGATGGGCGCTGGCGCAGTCGGGGCGACGGGAGCCGGAACGGGAGCGGGGACAGGCGCGACGTCTTCCCGCAAGGCCAGTTCAAGCTCGTCCCAAAGCGCCTTATGTTCTTGAGACTCCGGCTTGTGTCTTCCTCAGGAAACTGGAACACTAAGGGCAGACCATCGTGATGCGGCATGGCGTACGTTTAGGTCAGGCTAGTTGGAGGTAGACGACAGGAGAATCGGAGAGGAAGAGAGAAGATTGTAGCGCTACCGGGTAGTGCGGGGTTGATTTTAAACTGCGGCGCCAGCGACATTAAAAGTGGGAGCAGTTGGGACGAAGGTGGGGCGGCAGAGCCTGGTTAAAGGGCTCACCTCCCGGTGAGCCTACACAGCAGTCTGCTCGCACGCCTCCCTGTCAGCCGGCGCAGCGGCCTGCTCGCACGCGTCCCGTCGACTCATTACACGCTTGCTCGGACGACACCTGCTGATGAGAAGCGGGGACTCATGGCGGCACGAAATGCCCACGGTTTCAATAGTGAAAGTGTTTGCCTTAACGTGACAGGTCTTTGTTCGAAAATACCTTGGCTCTTCATTTGTGCAACTTGTCATAAGCAGCTGGTCTCAAATTGAAGAAAAAACTTACGAAGTAATATTTGTGCCATATCACGTGACCATGCTCAGTTTCAAGAATTCATGCCCACTTTTGGATTTTCTGAAATTTAAGATGCAGGATTCGAAACAATATCATAACCTGCATCATGCAATAAATTTTCAAGCTGTACATCTGTCCTGTTGTATTTCTTAAGAAAGAATTTGGTCAAACATTTTGTTTAGTTAGACTTCAGACAAGTTATATATGCAGAGTAAAAGGATAATCCTTCTGTACCAGTGCATTGCCTGATATATTAACTCAAGTACTAGGCACGAACAAACGGGCTCAATTCTGTCCTCATCCTGGCGTAGTAGTAGTAGTAGTACTAGGCAATGCAGTTGACTTGTGACCTTGACGAGCGGTGACCGAGGGAATTGGACCGTGCTCAGCACGGTAGGTAAAGTTGTCTAGTTACTAAAGCATCCCTCCGTTGTTCATCAGTAGTCATTATGGACCGGGGACATGAGGGGAATTTCCTAGGGCTGGAATTCTGGCCGCCAGATATTTCGACTTGAAACGCTGAGGCTCGACTGGTTGGGGTTGCCTAATGTGCATACCACGCACGCCACCAAAGGACACGAGCCCGTTTTTTTTATTTTTTTAGGATCATCAGGAGCCAAGGTCTGGCTGGTACGCCGTTGGGTCCTACCATTCGAGAATACGAAAGGAACCTTTTAAATTGCCGAACGAATCTATGTGTATTACAATACCTGTATTTTCCTTGCAAATACTAATCTTAACATGGTAATTGATTTATGACGAGTTGTTGAATTAGAGTGAGTTTGTGATATAGTGATCTCAACGTGGATTTCACATTTCATGGTATCCCTAGTAAGTTTTCCAATGCAAATTCAAATTTAAAAGATGAACAATATGGAGGTGAGAAAACTTTGTATGTATCAAGCATATGACCACACACACACACACACGCACGAACACAACAACAATCCAATAAGTATAGTGCATCTATTTTTCCAAATCATGCATGTATGACACGAATTCAAAAATACTCCTTCTATTCCTAAATATTAGTCTTTTAGAGAGTTCAACAAGTGACTACATATGGAGCAAAATGAGTGAATCTAGACTCTAAAATATGTCTATATACATCCGTATGTGCCAGTCCATTTGAAATCTCTAAAAAAACTAATATTTATAGGAATGAAGGGAGTAAAATGTAAGACATGCATGGTCCTCAGTTTAATATTTAAAATGAACATGAGACTGAAACATGAATATTAAGTCTAGTACTATAGTACATGCAAATGTTGTGTTTAGGCAGAGCTATGATTGTCGGGGGTCAACCCCTCGACCTTAGATAAAATTGTGGAACTTTGTTTAGGGTTGCTTAGATTATATTTGTCCCCACCCTCCCAACCACCGATTGGTTGTGCACCCCCCACCCCTCCTCCCCGGGAGAATATCATGTGCCCCCATACCTTAGATGCTATATGCCGATACGAGTTTCTTGAAGCTTGTAGATCTGAGATATAGCAGCTCACATGATGTGTCTTAATATTTTAATAGGAAACCTTGATTAGTTTGAGAATTGCACACAATTTGTACAAAACTACTCAGATGCCCTTGGATCCCATATCCAACAACCTCGAAGCTCGTATCACCGTAGCATCTAAGATGAAGGAGGACATCATATTCTCCTGTATGTAAGAATATCATGTGCTACCACACCTTAGATGCTTTGGTGATAAAAGCTCTTTGGAGCCGTTGGATTTGTGACCCAACACCTCCTCGGTGGTTCGAATGGTTTTTTGCAAAAAAGCCCCAAAAGAGTTCGGCCACTATTTACAAGCACAAAGACTGCTCAGATGCCATTGGATCTCAGATCAAACGACCTCGAAGCTCGTATCACCATAGCATCCAAGCTACGATAGCACCTTATGTTTTCTCACACGGGAGTATATGAGGTGCTCCCGCACCGTAGATTCTATGGTGATACGAGTTCACTGAGATCTAACGGCCCACAATAGGAGGTTTGATTGTTTTTGCAATATACGGCTGATAGAGTTTGGGAAATGCGCAAAAAGTACAAGTACTACGCATGTGCCATCTAATCACTGATCAAACGACATAGATGCTCATATCACCGTAGCGGGTAATTAAGCTACGGGGAGCACCTAATATGAGCAACGGGGAGCCGTTGGATCGAAGATGCAGCGGCACACATGAGGCCTGAACGTTTTATTTGCAAAAAAACCTTTGGAGAGTTTGGAAATTGCGCATAATTACAAAGACTACTCCCAAGCCATTGGATCTCACTTCCAACGGTGTAAAAACTCGTATCACCATAGTATCTAAGCTGCAGGGTGGATGTGATATTCTATGCCGCTGTCATTTTTGTTCATAAACTTGCAAAATACGTGTAACTCGTGTCGTTACTTGTGTAACCGCGCAAAGTGTTTGTTCAAAAAACCATCCTACACTGAAATCTCGGAACAACACATGGGGGTCTCACTTGTCATTCATCAAATTTGGACCTAAAACTAACAAATCTGAAAGAGGAGATTCGAACTGGCAACCTGGACTACAAAGCATAAGTCGATAGCCTGAAACAACAATGGTTGTTGGCTTTGTCCCATAACTTGATTTTATAGAGTATTACATTGAGTAGAGTAGATGGAGTGCTCGTCAACACGTGCATGACCGTTGTCTCACTTACTGGTGGGTCCCAGATCTGCGATCTCAATCTCTCTTCTCTCCATCATCTAACCTTTGCACGAGCACACACGAAGAGCGGCGCTAGCTTGCCGTGGTGTTATTACAACTAAAAAAAGCTTGGAAAATAGAAGAATCGCCTAGAACAAGAGACGTTGTGGCTGGTCAAGACGGAGCTAACCACATATAACCTCCGTGCCATGTTTGCATGGTGAAGCTGTGTGGCTAGTGGGGTGTTTTCGACCGACTGGCTGGGTCCCGAGGTCGAACCATAGGTACTAGAGTTACTGCCGACGTCTGATACAGTACTGCCTCTGTCTAGGTGAGTAAGTCACTGTGACCAAGAAGGAGGGGAAAATGAGAGACCTTAATGTTTACTACGTGCCAAATTTTGACCATAGATTGAACTAATAAAATGTTTACGCATGTCACCAAACATTATATTTTTGAAAACTATGTTCAAATACAAATCCAATAAGATAATTTTTCTTGACATGCATTAACATTTTGTTAGTTAAATATTTAGTCAAAATTTGGCACAAACTACAAAGGGGACCTATAAACCAGGACGGAGGTAGTATTTGCTAATTAATAGCATTGCATGCAATGAACTAACCACTGCATGTCGTGTTTGGTAGTCTCAAATCATCAAAAGCATGCACACCCCTCATCTCTTATTGGTTGATATGTCAAGAAACAAGAAACGAGATAGAAGTTAATGCACCATGCCTACGTGTTTTTGGATTATTTGATTTTCGTAAGATTACTTACACACCTAGACGAAGGGAGTATATTTTTACACGCACATTTTTCCTCCGTGCTGAGACGTGGCACACCCTACCGCGCAATTTCGGGGTCCTCCCGGGTGGTGCACGCATATATCCTACCTGACGTGGGACACCCTACCGCGCATTTTCTGGGTCCTCCTCGATCGTAGTGCTGAAGCAAGTAAATGAGTCGTCAAATCACGAAAGACCACCTTTCCCACCGAGTACATCAGTGAAGCACGGTGGCTAGCTAGTTGGGCTAGTTCGACCGATTAGCTAGGCCGCCGCCACATTTGTTTTTTCACCCCTTTTTTATCTACTTGCCGGCAGGTAAATTTAAATATCCGCCGTGGCGTTGCTTGGTGTTTGGGTGCGGCAGGATTTTTAATTTTTTGATTGACGGGAGCAGGCGTGACAGGATTTTTAATGTTTTCATTGACGGGAGCAGGCGCGGCAGCAATTAGTCACGATGACTCCGCCTGTAAAACCCACTGCTTCCTGATGTGAGAAGTCGTCGACTGGTGTTTTACCGTGGTGAAAACCAAATGATTCCCTGCTCCTCAGCTGGCTTCCTCTGCCTTCCCGTAGATTGCATTGCCTTTCAGCCGTTTCGCCCCCTTTGCTTCCTCTCCCTATTGCTTCTACCTGGTGCCATGGCGGTGCAGCAGATCACGGAGTCCGAGGTGAGGCGCCTGACACAGGAGCTCCATGCCAAGGATGCGGAGCTCAGGTCCAAGGACGTGGAGCTCCGTGAGCTCAAGGAGGAGAGGAGTGCCATGCTCCTCCGTTATGTGCGGGAGTTCACGGAGCTTCAAAAGCGACAGGCATCCACCACAAATATGCTTGAGGCGTCGACGGCGTTGCTGCAGAAAGCGGGAGATACGATAGGCCATCAGGGGAGCCGGCTGGAGCGCGAGCGGGCCGATCATGACGAGGTCCAGGATCGCCTCAGCCACTTGGTGAACCAAGTTGCCAAGCACGTGTTGCGGCTGCGTGATGCCTACCATCGTGCCAGCGCGACGATGCCGGCCGCCGGCCTAAACCCGTTCGACCACCCGGTCGACTTCAACGAGCTGCGGCTTCCTGAACTGGTCTCCTTTTTCACCTATATCTCCGAGGAGTTGAGCCGTCTCCGCGCGATGGTGGGGGCTGAGCTGGACAAGGAGGGGTTGCGGGCTACCATCGCCATTGCCGGGTGAATCCTTTCAGGGCTCCGTCACCGGAATCCATTTGTGCCATTGGACGCCGTCTTTGACGAGCTGGCTCCCGTCGACCGGGAGCGGGCTCTGCGGGCGGTTGCACCCTGGATCACCAACGTCCTGCGCCTCGAGAAGCAGAGGGACTTTAGTGGTGTTTAGGCACCCTCTGCATGGTCATGTCCATGTCTCGGCGCAACATGACCGTTGGATCAAACTCAGACGATGCAGATCAGTCACTGTAGCACAAAGCATGTCGGTGTGTTTGGTTGCATTCTCATCTCAATATAGTTGTTTCCTCTTCATGCATTTTTGTTAACCTACTAGTGTACACTCATGCACCCTTCATGTACTCTGCCAAACACCCAAAAGTGGGTCGAGAAGGGAACTTTTGCTCCCATCACGTGCACCCTTCATACACCCTGTCTAACACTATTCGTGCTTCATATGGATCATGTTTTACGGAGTACTGTAGCATCGTACTCTCCGTTGCTGTAGACCTACTTCTGTTAACATTGATCTCACCGTTCATTCTCGACCGGACAGTCGAAAAAGTGGTACTATGTTACATATAGGAGTAGTTGACATGCGCATAACATCATTTGTTATCGTCATATCTTACTACACTAGCAACAAGATTGTCTAGTACTGACGTACTAGTATGAACCACTGCACATGCCTAGTAGTAGGAGCACTGTGTCTGTTCAAGTGGCTGCCTTATTTCGCACTCCTCTGTCGTAAGAGTGGAAACGCTTGCTGTAATCATTTTTTTCTTCAGGAAAACAGTGGACACGCTCTACCGTGCGGATCCTCCTCCAGCCATGCACTAAATTACTCACTTTCGCCGACGTGTGGGACAGCCAGCACCTGGGTCCACCAGCCATGCACTAAATTACTCCGTAGTAGAGTGACGGTAGACTACCCCGATCGAAGCACCGCAGTAATGCCCAATGAGCCATCAAATCACAAAACCCCCTCCTTTCCAGCAGTAAGTTGGACGGACGAAGCAACCATCATTTCACTCTTCTCTCTCAGCTTCCTCTCTTAAAAAAACCACTCGCTTCGCTTCTCCCTCATCTCGTTCCTCCTTTCACTCTTCTCTCTCAGCTTCCTCTCTTGGATGGACGCCGGAGCACCGGCCGACGTGATGTCTATGGCTCTGGCCAAAACCGTCGAGGCTCATGATACGAAGAAGCGCAAGCACCCCGCCGAGACTACCACAGACAAGCTCAAAGCCATCGCCCTGTCCAAGCCCCCCCTCTTTGGGATCCCTCATTAAGCAAGTCTAGGTAATGTCTCTTGTTGACGATCTTTTTCTCGATCTTGATCATGTTTTTTCATCTAACATGCAGTACTAGTACTCGTAGTACAACTTTCTGGGTGATCTTGCATGTGATTTTAGTGTGCCAAATGACGGTTCTAAATTCCTCTTTTGACCAAAACATGCGAGAGGTTGACACTGATTTCTCATAGATTACTTTCAACTATTCCCTCTGTGACTTGATACATCCATATCTAGACAAATCTAAGACAAGAATTTTGGGACGGAGGGAGTACTTTATGAACATCAATGCTACCTTTGAAGAGGGTATATTTGCCTCAGTAACTTGTGTTATGGATATTGCAAGTAATCCCTCTGCTCTCATGCCTTTGAAGACATGTTCTATTGTCTTTGTTCACCCATTTCTGTGCGTATATATAGTCATATATGGAGTATAATTTCGAAAATCATCTTATATTTCTGAACGGAGGTAGTAATAAAATATGGATTCTGTTTGAATTAGAACCAGGTCCGCCGTGGAGATGAAGTTCTCAAAGTCATGGCGTGTGAACTGGAAGACCTGGGGATGAGTTCTACTGCTAAACTATCCAGCTGGTGTGTCCTTGTCGCCACGTGTCCTGAAGTAGTGTTTTCCTGTAGCATTGTTGTCAGGCGTGTTCTCGAGGCTGTACTTGACCACACCAATTTCCTGGTTGTGCCTTCGATTACGAAGGGTGTGGTTCTTGTAAAGCATCCCAAGAAATCTGATGCGGCATGCCTTCATCATCATGTTTATGAGTGGAAAGACCACTCTGTTAGGTTCTCCAAGGTTGACAAGATGGTGATGGTGCATGTAGACATCTCTCACGAAGTCCATGGCCTAGTCAGTTATGCGGGGTTCATCTCGTAGGTCGGTGGCAAGAAATAGTCTGCAGAGTTTAATTAGTGCAACTTTGCTTGTCTGTAGTAAGTACTATTGTTCAGTACTTGATTTGTGTTTGTGAACCCTGTATTGTTTATTAGTACTGCCGCTTTTGGTGTGTGGTCAGTCCTGAGAATAGTCTATGTTAATGTCTGTCCACTCAATTTAGTTTATATATTTTGAAGTATCCAGATCATCTTTTTTGTGAGGACGGTTTATCAATTATGGTTACACTCCAATATCTGTATGCATTGCAGGGTTTATCGCACCCACCAGGATTTCCAGTCCCATGGATATTCGGTCCATACGAT
Organism: Triticum dicoccoides; assembly: GCF_002162155.2. Lineage (NCBI taxonomy): Eukaryota > Viridiplantae > Streptophyta > Magnoliopsida > Poales > Poaceae > Triticum > Triticum dicoccoides. Next base: position 654,260,117 of record NC_041386.1, on the reverse strand, counting down.
TTGTCACGACCTTTGGACTGTCCTGCTTGTGGGAGTAGGAGGGGCCCCTGCATGCCAATCGTAGTTGGACGATCAATCTTCTGTTTAGTACTTCACCATAGTGATTTCCTGGTAAGGATTCACTCGTGTCACATCAAGCAAATCTTATTGATTTACTGTCTAAATCTTATTGATTTAATGTCATGTTTTCTTTCTTTTCCTGCAATTTTATGATGCAGGTTTTGCCATGTGACATTCATCACAGAATAAACCGTTTGGTTTGCTCTACGATGGCTATTTTTGCAGGTTTGACTTCTTATATCATGTCAGTAATGAAGGCACTGTCCATCACTTATATTACTGGAAAAAATTGGATCAGTCTATTGTCTGAGTACAAGCTGAATCCCTATGATGAACTGCAGTTTGGTTTAACAAAAACGCCACAATTAGTCCTTCTCGCGTTTAGAAGAAATGAAGAAAAAAACTGGATCATGGTCACGGATCCTAGTCAAGTTAGAAAGCTGATCATAGCAGACCAGACACGATCACCGTTGTCTCTCACATCGATACCACCTTCAGCAACGGATCGAGCACCGGCAGTTGCTCTAGCACTGACAACGGCAATAGCTCAGTCTGATCCAGCTGAGGATTGGGCACCGACCGCGTCAGCGGATTAGTCTGATCTACCGAAGGATCGGGGAACGACACCGGCACCTGCTCCGACACCGGCCCCAGCTCTACAAGGAGCACCATCTCCGGCAGCAGCAGCAGCTTCGGCACCTGCACCAATACTTGCACTTGCATTTGCTCTGGCCCGTGTAGTTGCACCGGCAACAGACTGGGCTGCAGTTCGCACTTCATATACCAAAGTCCTTACAAAAACCGACATGTCCACCTTCTTGGTAAGCATTGGCCGCCCAAGTGCTTTGTTCTTTTTCCTTTTCATGTTGTTTAACATGATTCACTGTGTTGATCTAACTGTTTGGGTATGTCTTCTTATTTGCAAACAGAGAATTCCTAGAGCAACGAGGGAGTCGTTCAACAATCCGGGCGACTGCGGCCAAGTTTCTCTTACCATGCGCAGCCTTGGTGTGAATGAACCTGCTCAATATACCGTAAGTACAAAGGATGGTCGCATGATGATTGATGCTAAAGGATGGTCAAGGTTCAAATCTAAATCATATCTTGCGGTGGGGGATGATGTCAAAATTGAACTTTCTCGGCAAGGAGAGCTGGTCCAAATCAACTTTGAAATTCTTCAGTAGCAGCACGCAACTGCCGAACTGATCTATCCTCCGAGAGATTTTGATGTAATAATCTGGCATGGTGAAACAAGTGTCCCGTGTGCATAAGTAGTACGACAATATTATTTATCACATGGTATATCGTTGATAGAATTGCAACTCTGATTGCTGGTTAGGAATTGCAGTTCGATTTCATTCCAACAACTGTCGTGCCTTATTCAATTTTGTGTATTCTCCTTGCGACAGCATCTAAAACCAGCGGGGTACCGATCGCTTGCAATATGAAAAGCGCTAAGGTAGAACACATGGGCCCCCAAACATGTAGGGTGGGCCTGCGGCCCAAAGTCCAGACTGTGAGCCTGTCTGAGTATTATATTCTCAGCTGAACTCCCATAATGCCCGTGCATTGCACGTAACATCAAGATGCATTTGTATGAGTATTTTATCTTGTGAGAGAAAAGGATGAACGAGGGAAGGCCTTATTTGCAAATGTGGAGAGGTGTGTGGGTACCTTTTTGCAAAATTGCCATAGTATCCTTCCTATCCATCAGATATAAATCAGACGGCCTATATTGCAGGATGGTAGGCACACCATCATCACCAACTCGTCTATACTGTGTTAAAACAACTTTGTTTTTTATAATTACTAGCAAGATGCCCATGCGTTGCACGGAACATCAAGATGCATTTGTATGAGTAGTTTATCTTGTGGGAGAAAAGGATGAACTAGGGAAGGCCTTATTTGCAAATGTTGAGTGGCTGTGGGTATCTTTTTTGCAAAATTTCCATTTTTCCTTCCTATCCGTCAGATATAAATCGGACGGCTTATATTGCAGGATGGCAGGCACACCATCATCACCAACTCTGTTTTTAATAATAGTAGAGATATATGTTATATATATTCCCCTTGATTTTTCTTATGTATAAAGTTGTGATATAAAAGATTTGTATATTTCTTTACAGAGGGAGTATCTCTCTGTCAAAATATATATTTATGTGTAACTAGTTACTCCTGTCTTTCTACTTCCTTTCGCTGATATGTGGGGCAACCGACAACGGGGTCCACGTGCCATATGCACAAATTAGAGTGCACAGCTGCACGGTAGACACACCCCGGTCGTAGCGCTGCAGTAATGCCCAATGAGCCGTCAAATCACAACCCCCCCCCCTTTCCGGCTTTAGCAGTAAGCTGGACGGATGAAGCGGCAATATTTCACTGGGCCTGAATCCCCTTCTCCCTCGTCTGCTTGTTCAGAGAAAACCCCCTCTCAGCGATTGCTTAGGGTTTTCTCATGGAGAACCAGGTACGAATTCCTCATCCATCCCCGATAAATCCAGGTCCCTTGGTCGCAGGTAATCCTAGGATGGCAGCCGCCGCTGTTGATGCATTTTTCTTCCTACTGAATCTAGTGTGTTTCATTTGCAGTGCCCAAAGTGCGAGGACCCTACAGGTTTCTGCGCCCTCGGCGAGACGCCACACTTGTTCCTTCTCATCCTAACACAGCATTGTGAAACGCGCACAATATGTTCCTAGAATCCTCTTTTCTATCCGGGAGGGTGGGTTTTTTTTTGAACATGCTGTGTTCTCATATTATTTTTCCTGCAATGTATTATTTGCTCTGCCAGAACACATGTACTCAAGATGCTCGGCCTTGCCATAACTGAATACACTAGTTTAATGGTCACAGTGAAGACAAGCCATGGATATAAGTTCCGAGTTGGGTTCATGAACCAAGAAGATCGCTGCTTTTTTTATGGCCAAACTTGGATAAACTTTCTCAAGTGTTACAGACTGGAAGTTGGTGCACGAATGTTGATGGAAATAGCAGAACCTGGTCTCATCTTCACTGCAATCTTCCACCCCGGCGTCATTCCAATTGTTCATCCATGTTAGTTTTGTATCTGGTTCTTACTTGTTGCCTCGATTACTTCTTAATCCACCTATTCTGTCTAACTAATCACAATTTAACTTTAGAAGTAGCAACGAATCTCTCATGAAGATGCTACTTCTAACTAATATTTTCTTATAATTGGTGGCACGTGTAGGTTTTTTTAGAGTTAAGCAGTCTACTCGTTTGTTACTCTATAATAACTCGGCTGTTACTGATGGCACTGAAGTTGACTGGATCGACATCCACAAGTTCCTACACTTTATTGATCATCTTGAGGTCCTTGTGGGGAGTTTCAATGGTGGAAGGCCACGTGGGATATGTGTGCCACTGCTGCACTCGTTGAACAGGTCCAACTGTGTATGGTACGAGCAGTTTTCTGTTATATATGTTGTTCATAAACTATTGCTTATACACAATTTTACAGTTGTGATCTTCTTGAAACAGGAACTGCCCAGTTCTATTGTTCCTATACAGATGTCTGACCATGGTCGGGTCAGACTTGCGCTTGGTCACAACATGATGTTTATGTTGACCTACTCAATTCCCCTTGGAGGTGAAAAGATACTTATTCATGGGTGGTCTCAAATAATGAAGGCCCGTCCATCTTGGAGAATAGGATAGAAGATTATGTTCATGCTTTTCCATGGCTCTAAAGCGAATATCCTGTTTATTGACCACATTGCGAGATGAAGCCGCTTTCAGAAGGTTGTGGATGCGCGGGGTGGCGGTCCTGGGGCTTGGCGGCCTCACACTTGGTTAACTGTAGGCAAAGTAGCACTGTTCGAGGCGTGCTTTGTACAGTTGAACCTGTATAAGTACTCATACTGCTTTCAGCTTTGGTTGTTAAGTGCCCCTACTGGTTTCAGTTATGGTTCTTAAGTACTCCTGCTGCTTTTACAGTCTGTCGTATTTCTTCAGTCCTGTCTTCCTCCAGCCACCAAAACTAAACCAGCGCCGGCGGGGCCGCCTGCTTCCGCCTCCCACGGCTGGCTGCGCCTCAGCGCATGCATCACCGTCCCACCGTCTCCTAAATCGTTAACGCCAACGTCCTCTGCGCGGTTTGGTGCGCTCGCCGCGGCGCCGCCCTCTCGCATTTTCAACATGGTCAACAAACAACAGGAATCGGCAGAAGTACGTGGATAGGATGACAGTAGGGGCCCACCACGTCAGCGTATGGAAAAATAAAATGCTTCCTCCTAGTGTTTTCCTGACAATTGGGACCCACGACATTGTGAGCGTATATAGTCAATAGACAAGAGAACAACACAAGATCGTCTGACACCTGGGACGTAGCTGCTCGAGTAGTATTTTTTTGTTATTGTTGAGACGGAGCACGGTTTGAACTGGGTTGTGGCCCGTCTAGCCCAGGTTTATATTTTAGGTTCACCATGTGACCAGCCCAGCTATTTGTTCTTTGTAAAAATGAGCCCAGTTTATTTTTTCTGAAGAATACCCAATCCAGACCTACTTATTTTTCTACGCCCTGATGGGCTGCAACTCTTTCAAGACACCTGCAAATCTTGAAAGTAATAGGAAATGAGTTCTAAATATAAAAACAGATGACAAATTGACAATTACTTTATAATTTTTTTTCACATTTTCAGATTCCTATTTCACTGGGCACTAACCTAATTTAAATATATCTTCAAAGTACTTTAAATCTGGCTCGACATTTCGGTATTAAAAATAGTTTGGAACCCACAGAAATATGCGAAATTGGCCCTGGCCAACCAAAAAAAAAATGACTGCAATAAATTGCATAAGAAGTTGCCATGCACTATATATAAATTATTAAAAAAAGAAGGAGTGGTCTGACTTGTGGGCCTATTTAGTTGACATGTATGCAAGATTTTTTTAGTTATTATATACGTCAACAAACGATTCTAGCAGACGTAACCGTTGGATGTCAATCCAATGGCCGTCGTGTTTCTTCAATCTCCGACCTTCTTGCTCCAGCCGCCAAAGCAGCACCGGCGGGACCGCCTGCTCCTGCCTCCCGTGGCCGGCTGTGCTGCCGCGCAGGCCTCAGCGCCCCCTACTACTCCCACGGCTGGCCAGGGCATCCCTCTACTCACCCACGCCCCCTGTTATTCTGCAGCGACGGCAGCCTCACACCGTAGCCGAACCAGTGAACCCTCGTACTCCTCTCTGCGCGGGCTTCCACTGTCGCATCTTTCCCTGCTCCGCGTTGTCCTCTTCCTAGGCCTCGCCGTCGTCCACGGCCCTGGTGCTCTCGACGCGGCGTGGTCAACATGCTCAAGGAACGACTTCCATCGGACGTGGACCGTATGTGGAGAGGCTGATAGCTGGGTCCACAGCCGCAGCAAGGAAGTGCCTCCCTATTACGCGGGAAATAATGGTACCTCCACCTGACAGCAGGAACCCACCGGATATTTCGTGGAAAAAATGTTTACCCCCCTGACTGCTGGGACCCACCAGCTACATCTTCGCACGCAAGGAAGTGCGTCCGAGCAAAAAAAACGATTCGTCCCCCTGACTGCTGGGACCCACCAGCTACATCTTCGCGCGCAAGGAAGTGCATTCGAAAAAAACAATTCGCCCCCCTGACTGGTGGGACCCACCAGCTACATCTTTGCACGCAAGGAAGTGCTTGACAGTCGGGACCCACCTGGTCGAAGTGTACGTAGCATTGTCATTCTGCTCGCGAACGTGTACGTACATACTGGTGGATGTAGAGGCGCGCACGTGTCGTAGTAGAGGCGCGTATGTAGCATGTACACGTACGTACATCGGCCAGGGTGCAAGAAAGAAAATACGGTCACGTATGTGTACATACGGGTGGGGTCTCTAACGCCTACTCGCGCATATATACGTACGGCCAGGGCTCGTGTACATGGCTGGGTCGGAACGGAGAAACAGCGTCGTCATCGTGTTCATGGGGAGCCAACCGGCTGGGTCAGAACGGAATGCGTGGTCGTGTTCA
>NC_041386.1:654253188-654253781 GCF_002162155.2 Triticum dicoccoides | reverse complement strand
AATGAAACGAGGCCTGGCATACCGCAGAACGGAGGAAACGGCCTTGTGTTCGACCGGCCACGTTCGAAACGGGATCCTGTTCATCGGGAGGGGTGTGGCGTACCGCAAAACGGAGGAAACGGACCTCCTACGGTCGAAACGGGGGTCCTGTAGATCGGGAGGGGTGTGGCGTACCGCAAAACGGACGAATTAGACATGTGTTGGAGCGCTACGGTCGAAACGGAGGTCCTGTTCATCAGGAGGGGTGTGGCGTACCACAAAACGGGTCTCCACGGGATACTATTCATCTCCACCGTCGACCTCCTCCAGCCTCCACGAGCTACTGTTCATCCACCGTCGACCTCCTCCAGCCTCCACCTGCGACTGTTCATCCGCGGGTTCCTGTTCAACCACCCCTCCACGGGTTACTGTTCATCCACCCCTCCACCGTCTACTGTTCAACCAGCCCTCCACGGGGTCGTCCTGTTCATCCAGCCCTCCACGGGGTCCTGTTCATCCAGCCCCAACCGGCTCGATCAATCGGGGTCCTGTTCATCTAGAGGCAACGCCACGGGTCCTGTTCATCCACTCCCACCGCTCACTGTTCATCCAAC